>NC_047108.1:49391298-49717560 GCF_902500255.1 Thalassophryne amazonica | reverse complement strand
CTGCAACAGCCACAACCCAGAAAAACACTGACCTTGTTCATGAAATGGTGATGGAGGACAGACGATCGACGATTATTCAGCTAGCAGATGCTGTGGGAAGATCCCATGAGAGAATTGAACACATTCTGCATGAAGAACTTGGAATGTCAAAGGTGTCAGCTCGGTGGGTGCCACGTCTTCTGACGCCTGATCAGAAACGCACCAGGCTAGTCATGTCGAAGGCAAACTTGACGCAATTTGAAGAGGATCCAGCCAATTACATCTAACGTTTTCTTACCCAGGTTGAGTGCTGGGTACACCACTTTGAACCAGAGACAAAAAAAACAATCAATGCAGTGGAAACACCCAAGGTCACCACCTCCAAAGAAGGCCAAGGTCTTTTCGTCTGCGGGGAAGGTCATGGTTTCAGTTTTCTGGGATGCCAAGGGCATTGTGTTCGTGGACTATCTTGAAAAGGGACAAACCATAAATGGACAGTATTATTCTAACCTACTGAGACAGTTATGCGAGGTTATCAAAAAGAAGCGACCAGGAAAGCTGACGAAAGGGGTGCTGTTCCATCAAGACAATGCCCCAGCTCACAAGTCAACAGTGGCCATGGCCACTATCCACGAGTGTGGATTCAAACTGGTAGATCACCCACCATACTCCCCTGACTTGGCACCCTCGGACTTTCATCTGTTCCCAAACCTAAAAAAAAAAACTTGGCTGGGAAGCACTATCGGATCAATGATGAGGTGATGGCTGCCATTGAGGACTATTTTGACTCTCAAGATGAAAGCTTCTATGCCAAGGGAATCAAAGCACTCAAGCACCGCTGGAAGAAGTGTGTGGAGTTACAGGGAGACTATGTAGAAAAATAACCCTGAATTTGTTCAATTCGACAACTGCATCATAGTCAGCCTTAGAACTTTTCAGCCTACCCTCGTGTGTGTGTATATATATATATATATATATATATATATATATATATATATATATATATATATATACACACACACACATACATATCTCACAGACATGACACAAAACTAAAGTCATTTCAAATGGCAGCTTTCTGGGATTTACATACAGAACACCTAAACAGAAAAAAAACAAGGTTACAATGGGCTAAGGAAAAGCAACCGTGGACTGTGGATGACTGGATGAAAGTCATATTCAGCGATGAATCTCGAATCTGCATTGGGCAAGGTGATGATGCTGGAACTTTTGTTTGGTGCCGTTCCAATGAGATTGATAAAGATGACTGCCTGAAGAGAACATGTAAATTTCCACAGTCATTGATGATATGGGGCTGCATGTCAGGTAAAGGCACTGGGGAGATGGCTGTCATTACATCATCAATAAATGCACAAGTTTACGTTGATATTTTGGACACTTTTCTTATCCCATCAATTGAAAGGATGTTTGGGGATGATGAAATCATTTTTCAAGATGATAATGCATCTTGCCATAGAGCAAAAACTGTGAAAACATTCCTTGCAAAAAGACACATAGGGTCAATGTCATAGCCTGCAAATAGTCCGGATCTTAATCCAATTGAAAATCTTTGGTGGAAGTTGAAGAAAATGGTCCATGACAAGGCTCCAACCTGCAAAGCTGATCTGGCAACAGCAATCAGAGAAAGTTGGAGCCAGATTGATGAAGAGTACTGTTTGTTACTCATTAAGTCCATGCCTCAGAGACTGCAAGCTGTTATAAAAGCCAGAGGTGGTGCAACAAAATACTAGTGACGTGTTGGAGCGTTCTTTTGTTTTTCATGATTCCATAATTTTTTCCTCAGAATTGAGTGAGTCCATATTTTTTTTCCCCTCTGCTTGGTCTAAAAAAGTAACCGTTACTGACTGCCACAATTTTTTTTTTCCTGATTTTTTATAGTGTTTCTTAAAGCCAGAAAGTTGCCATTTGAAATGACTTTAGTTTTGTGTCATGTCTGTGATCTGCTTTTTTTTCTACAAAATTAAACAACTGAATGAACATCCTCCGAGGCCGGTGATTCCATAATTTTTGCCAGGGGTTGTATGATTAAAAAAAGGACTTTATTCAGATTTGGTAAGAGTTTTTAAATCAAGGCTGCTTTTGTGGAAACGCTGCAATCCACAGCCATTTTTCAAACGCTGTTTTATTCACCAAGTATCCACAGAAAACAACGAATTCAACTTCGGTTTGAGCTGGACTCTGTACGGCATGTATAAATATACACTAAACACTAAATAAATCACAGTAATAAAAATTGCAAATGAAATGTTGCAATAAGAGAAAAAAAATGAAAGCCCTGTCCGCAGACTGAAGATTCCACAGACCGCCTAGTCTTATGGTTTGGCAAAACTCTAAAACTCTTAATAATGTGAAAAAAGATATAGTAACCTGGGAAAACAAAGAAAGAGGGAACATCCTAAACTTAAAAATCTGCATGATGGTACAGCCACATTGTTCCATTGCTTAGGGAGAGCCCTGTCACTACTGATATTGTTTAACAACACAAAAGTACTTTATCCGATTACTCAATTGATAAAATAATTGACACAATACTCGATTCCAAAAAATGTTCAATAGCTGCAGTCCGACTCTCTTCCTCAGTGTTCTTGCTGCAGGTAGGAGCAAATTTCTGCCCGGCTGTCGGGTTCAAATTGTCTATTCGTCGAGCACGGATTTCCCAAAAAATCAACTGAATTGTTGCTGCAAATGTGTGCTAAAAAGTTAGCCCCTTCACTGTCTCGAGGCTGTGAAAAGCCAGCTCAGTGTGCAGCCAAGTAGATCAACGAACAGATTATGTCCTCTGAAAGAGAGAAAAACAGTGAGAAAGGAAAAAAGTGAGAGACTGAGGGAGAAAAGAAGAGGGAGAGAGAGTAAACGAGAAAGACAGAGGACTTAATTTTTTACTCTAACTCTTGCTTTGACAATGTAAACATGTCTCCCATATCAATAAAGCTCCACTGAAATCAAAAATTGAGAAGGAGAGAGACAGACAGAGTGCTGTCTTTTCTCTTTAAGTCTATAAAAATTTATTTAAAAAAAATAAAAGTAATTAATTCTTTCACCAAAACATCAAATCTTGGCTTTCATCTTAGACTCACCTTCTGGCAAATTGTAACTGAACTTTCAGGTCTCCTTTTTAAGAAAATCCTCATCTAAAATCAACAATAATATTAAAGCAAACAGAGCTCTGCTATCGGATCGGAAAAGTATCGTATCAGCAGATATCCAAATTCAGGTATCGGGATCAGATCGGAAGCGAAAAATTGTGGATCGGTACATCCATAACCATAATGTCAGTATATCTAACATTACCAAGCTATCGATGTTTGGTAATTAGTGCCAAAAGTGCCAAGACATACATTAACTACTAAAATTTCCCTCAAAAGGAAATACTGGCGCGCAGACTAATTACTACATAATAAATCATTCATTGCAATGCCTTTAGTGTTCCAAACCTTTTTTAACATCTGCAATAAGACCTTCTCCAGCTGCCACGCGTTTGGCCTCTCTGCTCTCTTGGTTCGCCTTGTCCTTTTGCTTCTTCTTGCTGGTGTTGGAGATCAATTCTGTGCCGTTGTCCCTCCCAGGGCCTCCTCTTTGCTGATGCTGAGCTCCACCACAATGTCCCACCACTTCATTCCCAGCTGCACTGCTCCCACCACTGCTGGCCATCTTCAGGCACTTGGCGCTAAGAGGACGCCCGTTGCCAGAATCACTACCGCTGCTGGGGTCTGGATCTGAGGTGTGCCTCTTCCTACCTGGCCCGGCTATCTTGGCGATGATAAATAACGGATCTCTCCCAAAACAAAATCAGGAGGACAGTGAAAGAAAGGGACCTAAAGCAGAAGGCAGAGACAAATTTAATAATACAGTGTACAAACACATGACAGCACAAGCAATTTCCACAAATGTTTATCATCAAAATGTGCTACATTCTTTAATGTATGAAGCTTTTTTTCCCCCTCTTATCTCTCTCTCTTTATTTTGTCTGTAAGTTTTGGTCATCTCCCGAGGGACATTTTACAGGAACGTCCAACTGGGAGGAGGTTCAGCAAAAAAGCAACCAGTGAAATTACATGATACCACCTTTCACTGGACTTTCTATGAAGGGGGGAGGGGGGAGCTAGGTCACTAGGGTGGTTCAAAAAAATAAAAGTTGGAAATTCATTACTCTCACCCCTTCATTTTATGATGCTTTGGGAAAAAAGAAAGCCTGCAAAATATTTTTTGTCATACATTAATATTTAGAGGTAGCACATCATAGCTGAAGGTTGTAAATATATCAATTATCGCTGCCCGAGTGCCCGTGCAATAGGTTATCCATTATCCAGTATCTAATCACATCACTTATAAAGAGGATAGAAGTTAACCACCTGAGTGTAACTAAAGTATAATTTTATATTCAATTTAAAACTATACCTGGGTTTAAATATTTCTCACAAACAACATACGAGGTCTGTGATAAAAGTAACGGACCTTATTATTTTTTTCAAAAACCATATGGATTTGAATCACGTGTGATTACGTCAGACATGCTTGAACCCTCGCGGGCATGCGAGAGTTTTTTCACGCCTGTCGGTTACGTCATTCACCTGTGGGCAGTCTTGTTTCAAGTTGAAAACTTCCACATTTCAGGCTCTCCTGACCCAGGAAGTCGTCAGAGAACAGAGAATTTGCAGAAGAAGTCGGCATGAGGAGTTTATTCGGACATTCCATTGTTAACGGACATTTTGTAATGAAAGAACGTGCGGGCAGAGTCGCATGTCGGGCCGGACCCGACCGCGGGGGGTCGTGACAGGAAAAACACCTCCGTTGGAAACCTTAACGGGCAAGTTGGAACATGCCCAAGCTGTTAAACAATTTATCAGATACTCACTTGTTGAAAGCCATCAAAAGCCACCTGAATTTTACAAATGGTTTTCAACACGGAGGTGTTTTTCCTGTCGCGGTGCACACAGATTTGCGCGCACGTCTTTCATGACAAAATGTCCTTAAACGGTGGAATGTCCGCATAAAGTCCTCATGCCGGCCTCTTCTGAATCTTCTCTGTTCTCTCACGACGTCCTGGGTGAATTAAGCCTTAAATTAGAATGTTTTCAGGTCGAAATAGGCCGACGACGGCGCCTGGAAACGCTGCGCAACGTCCAGCTCCGTGGGAAGTCTTTACAGCGACAGAAACACCCCATAATCTCTCATCAGCTGTTAAACTTTTCACCGAACACCAGCTTAATTTCTCCAATAGTGTCCACTCGGATATCCCTCACAAGTCCAGAAGAAATGTTGATAAAGCAATGTGCGCCGTCTGCAGCGGCTATTCAGACAAAGAGATTCCGATGGGCGGGGTGGAGCACTGCCCACAGGCGAATGACGTCACCGACGCGTGAAAAAACTCACGCATGCGCACGAGGGTTCAAGCATGTCTGCCGTAAAAACATATGAATCAAATCCATTTATTTTTTTAAAATAAATTTTTAAGAAAAAGAAATTTTTTTCATCACAGACCTCGTACTTTCAAAAATGTTATTTTAGGCTACAAGCTGAAAATTTTGCTTCAATTCACAGCTTTTTTTTTCTTTCAGATCTTTGGTGATGGTGAATCTAACATGAGATAAATGTAAAAAGAGACACTTGCTGACTTAACATGCTTAACCATTAACTGGAAACGTCAGTAAAACATGTCAGCTACTAGAAGTAGAACATTTGTATACCTTATTGGTTTCACTGACTGAAATAAAGGGAAACAAATTGCCCTCAAATGGGCAAATACTCAAGGTATTTTTCTTCAAACACACTGATTTGAAGAAAACTGTCCATGATGCTGCTGTGACCTCTATAGACATGGCAATTCCTTTTTGGGAGAGAGCTAGAATCCCACTGAGGGCAAAGCAGCATCTGATCACAAAGTTAGAAAGGTGTTCGGAAAATGGAAAACATTGAAAAAGACCAAGAATCGCAATACAGACAAGCAGAAGAAAGATTGAAACAGTGTTTTGTGAATCTTTGGAGGACTTGTTTGACATGGCACATCAGGATGTCCTAACAATGATAAAGTTTGAAGATGACAGACAGTTCCTACTTGCTCAGCGAGAGAAAGGTAGAGGATGCATGACAGGCATAGATAAAATACAAACTGCCAAAGAACAAAGAGCAGAAAAAAGGAAAGCTGCAGAAGCAAAATACAGAGAGAAACTGGAGGAGCCTGGACTATCTAATGTCTCACTACCTGACACTGTCTCCAGCCAGAGTGAAGAGAACACAGAAAGTCCAGATGAAGAATTTGTTATGTCAGTGCCACAAAAAGCCAGTAAAAATTAAAGCTGTTGTAACACCAGGACTTGCAGCAGCATTGGATAGGACCAAAACAACAGACAGAAGTGCCACCTATATTCTGACTGAAACGGCAGCAAGTCTTGGTCATGATGCAAGCAACTTAAATATCATTATCATGTAAAGGATGTTCTCTTATGTTACACAGCTGTATAATTGGTTCTTGTGCTGATTCATACATTTTTGAATATTAAGTACTGCAAGGCATAAAGAATATTATATTTTGATCTAGCTCCAAACTGTTGTATGGCTGGGGGGCCTGGCTGCCTTTTTGTTTCTGTCTTTTGTTTTTCCTTCCAGGTGGCTTGCATTTGGGACTGAGTGGCTGTGTTGCTGAGGTTATCAGGACCTCACCCTGATCACCTGCGGCTCGTCAGGACTCACAGCTGTGGTGCATCTATATGGATTGGAACATGGTGGCATTTAAGACTGGAGTATACAGTGTGTATGTGCCAGAGACTCGACCTTGTGACCAGACGGGTGAGATCGTCGTCTCGGGAGCCATCTCATCATCAGTGGATGCAGAGAACGTCCAGGGTTTGATGCACGGTCTGTGAAAGAGGAGGGGGTGAGGTCTCACGCTCGTCAGCACACTTCCTGAGGTACGTTAGATTTTGTGACTAACGTTTATACAGTCAGTAAATGTGGTGTCCCTCACACCTTATTATATTGAGCTGTACGTTAGTCATGTATCGGCTTCCACTGCAGTGGAGTTTTGTGAACTGGATGTTCCATGCCTGCAGGTTGGGAAGCTGATTAGTAATTAAGCCAGGAAGTGTTTGCTGTTTATGTACACCTTGAGTGGTCTCTCTGTGTGTAGAGTGTGGACTCACATAATGGTTCCTTCTTTCACAGACTCGGTTTGTTGCGGCCACCTGGGGGGTGTCGGCGGGGGTCCTTGGGTCCGAACGGCTTCTGGCTCCGGACCGTTAGCGCTGCTGGGAGCGCACCGCAATCCACCACGCCAGACCGCACACTCTTTTGTTGTTTTGTATCACATCACTGTTATGTATTAAATTCAGTTAGCCTTTGTACCGTGCTCTGCTTATTTCATACTGGGTCCTTCAAACGCTGGTCGGTTCTCCGAGCTGCGTCCGACACATAACACCAAACAATATGTGGAAATATATAAAGCATAGACTTATTTAAATTTATCAATAATGAAACAGTATTTCATCAATAAAATGAAAATGCAATGTTTGATTGTTACAAAATCTTCGCTACCCCAGTATGTAGGTATTGTAGGAGCATGATACATGTACGAGAAGAACTGCATCTCACAATTCATGTTTTAGTGTTAACTATTTTATGGGATATGAAAAGATTTGATTTTCCAATGTATTGCCATAATTTCTGTCCTGACATATCAATATTAAACTGACAGAATAATTTGGAAATATCTGGAAATGACCATACTATATGACAAAGTTATTGCGAGCAAAATCTTTAAGGGCTGTGTGCTACCAGTAAAAATTATTAGAGTTTTATGAAATTGTACATGATGTGTTTTTATGTTAGGTACAACAAATTTAGAGGGTGAGACTTGAAGTTTTTTGAAAAAAAAATTTGACCATTTTTATGGACCACCCTATAGGTCACATTTCACTCAAGTGCACCATTTCAGTGACAAATGTGAAAAACGTTACATGACTACTGTCAAGTTACAAGAAGTCAACTTTCTGCTCTGCCTTTTTAAGGAGCCCACATGTTGCTCTGTGGCCCACAGGATCTGTATTACAACCCCAATTCCAACGAAGTTGGGACATGAAAACAGAATACAATGATTTGCAAATCCTCTTCAACCTATATTCAATTGAATACACCACAAAGACAAGATATGTAATGTTCAAACTGATAAACTTTATTGTTTTTGTGAAAATATTTGCTCATTTTGAAATGGATGCCTGCAACACGTTTCAAAAAAGCTGGGACAGTGGTATGTTTACCACTGTGTTATATCACCTTTCCTTCTAACAACACTCAATAAGTGTTTGGGAACAGAGGACACTAACTGTTGAAGCTTTGGAGGTGGAATTCTTTCCCATTCTTGCTTGATGTACGACTTGAGTTCTTCAACAGTCTGGGGTCTCTGTCGTCGCATTTTGCACTTCATAATGCGCCACACATTTTTAATGGGCGACAGGTCTGGACTGCAGCCAGGCCAGTCTAGTACCCGCACTCTTTTATTACTAAGCGATGCTGTTGTAACGTGCAGAATGTGGCTTGGCACTGTCTTGCTGAAATAAGCAGGGACGTCCCTGAAAGACGTTGCTTGGATGGCAGTATGTGTTGCTCCAAAACCTGGATGTACCTTTCAGCATTGATGGTGCCATCACATAAGTGTAAGTTGTCCATGCCACAGGCACTAACACATCCCCATACCATCACAGACGCTGGCTTTTGAACTTTACGCTGGTAACAATCTGGATGATCTTTTTCCTCTTTTGTCTGGAGGACACTGTTGTGTGGGCTGCTGAAGAGGAGGTACTGCTGGCCCACCACCACCAGAGGGCACCCTGCCTGGAGTGCGGGCTCCAGGCACCAGAGGGCGCTGCCGCCTCACAGGAGCAGCCGGGGTGACAGCTGACATCACCTGTGACAGCTGTCACCACTCATCTGATCTGCATCGGTATATCAGCAAGACGTCATCTCCACCTCTTTGCCGAGATATCGTTCTACCTGAAAGGTAATATCCTCAGCCTGACTGCTTGATAGAAAGCCTTTTTGTTGTGATTTTTGTGAGTGATAACAGACTTTTTCTCCAATGAGAGGTGGAGGTAGCTTCCCTGCCGTGCAGATTGCTGGGTGCAGACGCACCCACGTTTAATTGTGTTTTTGTTCCTCGCCAGCAGTACCAGGTCCGACACGCGGAGGCAGTGGCCACCTGGGAGTTCGGGACTTGGCGGCTCCAGTATTCCCGGGGTCTGGTGGCGGAGGAAATCGTGTGGTTCCGGTTCTGCTTTGGACAGGCGTCTCCTATCTTCGAGCCTGCCCACACGACACCTTGTAATTTGACCTTTGATCAATTGTGGAATCTGTTGTGTTTGTTGTGCACGTTCGCAACAGTAAAGTGTTGTTATTTGACCTATTCTATTGTCCGTTCATTTGCGCCCCCTGTTGTGGGTCCGTGTACTTACACTTTCCCAACAGACACGACATCCATGATTTCCAAAAACAATTTGAAATGTGGACTGAGACCACAGCACACTTTTCCACATTGCGTCTGTCCATTTCAAATGAGCTCGGGCCCAGAGAACGCGGCGGCGTTTCTGGACATTGTTGATGTATGGCGCTTGCTTTGCATAGTAGAGTTTTAATTTGCACATGTAGATGTGGCGACGAACTGTTAACTGACAACAGTTTTCTGAAGTGTTCCTGAGCCCACGCGGTAAGATCCTTCACACAATGATGCCGGTTTTTAATGCAGTGCCGCATGAGGGATCGAAGGTCACAGCATTCAATGTTGGTTTTTGGCCTTGCCACTTACATGTAGAAAGTTCTCCAGATTCTCTGAATCTTCTGATTATATTGTGGACTGTAGATGATGGAATTCCTAAATTCCTTGCAATGGAATGTTGAGAAACATTGTACTTAAACTGTTGGACTATTTTTTTCACGCAGTTGTTCACAAAGTGGTGATCCTCGCCCCATCTTTGCTTGTGAACAGCTGAGCCTTTTGGGGATGCTCCTTTTATACCCAATCATGACACTCACCTGTTTCCAATTAACCTGTTCACCTGTGGAATGTTCCAAACAGGTGTTCTTTGAGCATTCATCAACTTTCCCAGTCTTTTGTTGCCACTGTCCCAGCTTTTTTGAAACACGTTGCAGGCATCCATTTCAAAATGAGTAAGTATTTGCACAAAAACAAAAAAAGTCTATCAGTTTGAACATTAAATATCTTGTGTTTATGTTGTATTAAATTGAATATAGGTTGAAGAGGATTTGCAAATCATTGTATTCTGTTTTTATTTACGTCACTGGAATTGAGGTTGTACAAAAATAAAGAAAATACTGATGGTAATATTCTTAAGTTTATAAATTGTAAAATATTAATTTGACAGACACTGATAGCGGTATCAGCTAAACAAGTACATAAAAAAGATACATATAAGGTACATATGAAGAGTTGAGATGCAAAACCCAGTAAGTGTTTTGTTTTTGTTTTGTTTTTTTAATGGAGAAAAATGCAGTTCAAAATGGAGATTTAAAAGAAACCATATTTGGAAATGCACAGACTTTCATCAATAAAATGAAAACGGTTTGTTCAAATTCTTTCATATTTTGCACACTGATGGTCCCCTTGACAGCCAAGTCCATGTTGGCCTCAACTAAAAATTGATGGTTTTAGAGATACTGGGTTTTTCATCTGAACTCTTCATATACACACACATGAATAGAGTTACAATGAGTAATAACTTAATCGATGATTATTCAACCACAAAATTAATCAACAACAATTATAATATTTTAGTAACCATTTTGATTGGCAGTAATGGTGACCAAATGGTTAGTTCGCTCAATGCCAGAGCTAAAGGTTCCTGGTTCAAGGCCAACCTTGTCCATTCTCCATGTATTGTGGAGTTTGGTCATGAAGGGCATTCGGTGTAAAAGTTGTGCCAAATCAACATGCAGATCTACCTCATATCTGCTGCGGCAACCACAAGTAAAAAAAAAAAAAAAAAAAAGGGAGAAACCAAAAGAACTTAGATGTTAATCATTCTGATTGTTTTATTTATATACATAAATACACACACACACACACACACACACACACATTCTTTGATTACAGCTTCTTAATTGTCAATATTTTCAGGTTTAGTTTACCAGCTGCTTTACTCCTATCTGGCAGTAAAGGGAGTATCTGCGGGCTGCGGATAAAACAAGACATTTTCAGACACCATCTTGGGATCTGGATAACGCTGATCAACAATTTTCACCATTTACTAACATTTTATGGACCAAACAACTAAACAAGAAAATAAATTGATCAATTAATTGATAATGAAAATAATCATTAGTTGCACCCTTAAAACTGAATGTGTGCTATAAATAAAAAGATAAAAATTTACAAAGTCATGTACCAGACAATGGTCATAGAAGATACAGAATGTGGAATAAAAGATAACTGAAATGAAGCCTCACACAGCCTGATCTGCTGCCACGACACGAAGCATACTTGAAGGTGCATGTATAATGGCTCAAATCGTAGCACATGAAACTATCACAAAGGGATGAAAGTTGATGCAAGAATCTGCTCTATGAATGTTCAAATACTGTGGACTGAAATGAAGGAAATGACATTCATATTTCGCTATCTACAAACATATAGGGATGGGGTAGGGTCACACAGAGTCACGTTTTTTTTTTTTTTTTTTTTGCATCCAATCCAAACCTGAGTCATTTAATTTCAAGTCTCTGCCAATACAGAGTCACAATCTGACACTTTTTGCATCCAATCCCAACCTGAGTCTTTTAATATCAAGTCTCTGCCAATACAGAGACTTGAGTCACAGAGAGTCAGGAGCTCAAAATTCCATTATATCTGTTTTTATTTGTTTTGTTTTATTTTAATCAATTTAGCTTTGCTAAGGGACTATATAACCCATCCAGAATCACTTCCATCATAATTTTTACACTTAAGTTCATATCGCGATATATACAGTTATGTGAAGGGATTCAATTTATACCATGATAGGAATTTTAAATCATATCGCCCAGCCCTAGTCTGGATGCCTACAGCCAGTGTCCATGGATGTAAACAAAGAGAGATGAGGGACCTTTAAGGCAATTTTAGACCCTGAAGACGTAACTGAAGCCGTTATTAACTCACCATTCACGGCAGCAACAGTAGCGGAACTAAAAAGATTACACTGCAACTTTAAAAGGCAAAATAAAGGATCTGACAGAGGTACGTTTCGATGAACTTGATTCTACAAGTTGTTACCTTGTGAGTGATGAGTAAATTGTACATATTTAGAGGTTTTATATCAAAAGTTAATAGAATGCTTAATATTTGACCTTTTTCCACAGGGGGAAAACTGTCGTTTTAATGAAAATAATCTTGGCTATGCACCTCTGAGCTCATTCAGATCAGTAAGTGTGCACTGCATCATCTATGTGCTGAGCTAAGCACACGCATTTCTCAGTGGATGGGACTCAGAACCTCCAGGGAAAAAAAGAGAAACAAAGAAAGAGTTGTTTCTGAACTAAACACAGCAGGACAAAGCTGCTCTGGGTGAAGGAGAGAATTTCAGGAGGAATTTACTAAGTTATGCGTCAAATGGCGGCCATGATTTTGTCGCAAGTTGTGGACAAAATTACTATATTGGTGGTTTTAATGGACGTGGTTTATGCAGAAAAATCATTGGTGTGTCTACCATGTAAGTTTTCTGACTACTGCAGACTCGGTGGGTTGATGTCAATTTGAACTTGCTGAACTTTCTCTTATTTCCAGTCCTTCTAATATTGTTTCTAAACGTTTTCTTCAGAAAACTGTTGTGTATAAATTAACAGTTCTGTGACACATTTCTGCACTCTGTCCTCTTCCATGTTTTAGCCTGATGCCTTGTTTTCATCGGACATGCAAAGCTATGTCACAGCGCGCAGCAGTGAAAGTTGGATTGGGTTGAACTTGGGCCGTGGCAGCCACATCAAGGTCTGACAACAAGCGGCAATGCGCGCTCCCAGCAGAGCGTCGCGCAAGTTCAGTTTTTGTCACGACCAGTGGTGGGCACAGTTCCGCTAACCGCTAATATCAAAGATAATGTTTTCATTATCAGATTAGCTTTTCAGATAACTTTGAAACATCATCGGACCAATTTGATAAATTTTGGTCCGATAATTTTTTAAATCGCTAACATTTTTGCAGGTGAAGTAAATAAAGCTTTAACAGATAAAACCTTTGTTAAATCTAATATCAAAGATTTCAGCGCTTACCTGTTTTGTAGCAGATAAACAGCTCTGTTCTCTGTAAACAGAGGAGAGCTGGTTTAGGGAGAAACCGCTCTATCCTCTGCAGTCAGAGGCGAACTGGTCACAAGATCATTGCTCCTGACACCATACTAATTCACTGCCAATAATAACCCAAGTCATCCAGAGGCATACAGTTTTAACTTATGGTTAAAATTTTAACCAAACTAATTTCGGACATGTTATTTAAATTAACGCCACTTCCTAAGTTTTATAACGTGAAAATATCAGCTATATGTTTTAGTTTTAAAGTACTGCAATAATTTTGAAGGTTTTGGTGTGGACATGCTCTGCTCCCCAGTGCATAATGGGTACAGTCACGACAGGAGAAATGCATTTGAGACGCTCTGATCAGGCTCCACACGGACAACAGCATTAAACTCTTTGTATATTGTGCCTAAAACTCTTATGAATATGTTCTCTGGGTTTATAGATGTTGTTACTTGTTATTGTTTTTGTTTTAAATGTCAGTAGAACCTCAGGTTGCTTTTCCAATATTTTCCTGTTTGCTCTACGGTCTCTACTGCCATCTACTGGCCAGTAATGTTCATGGCAGTATTTGCCTTAATTTGAGATATCCCATAAATTATAATTCTTTGAGTGTCTGAGAGTTGTTGCAGCCTCTTACTGCAGCTAAAGAAACAAAAGTATACATTTTGGTTGTATAATGTTCATTTACAATTGTCGCTGTGGATTTTGTTGTTAAAAAAAACAAACTGGTACACAAAGGATTATGGGTAAGGGGCTGGGCGCCAGTAGATGGCAGTGTTCTATGCATTTTGACCCTGGTTACATCAGACAGTTTTCAAATCACAACTTGACTTAGTTGGCTTTTTTTTTTTTTTTTTTTTACATATAAATGAAATGACATTTTACAAAAGCACATTTAAATGCCAACACACACATCACGTCACATTAACGTGTTGGTTTTTACATCAAATGAATGAGTCAACCAATCAGTGTTAGTGGAGGCTCATTTACCCATAATCCCTTTCGCATCTGTGTTTGTTACAAAACTTCAGAATTAGTGCATTATTTAAAATTAAAAGATGTGTTATATTTTAACTTTGTACAAATGACAGAATTGAAATTAATGGAGTTATTTTATCCGTATTAATGGTATTTATAAATCACAAAACATAAGTCAGCACTGCTTTATTTTCCAAGACCTCCACCCCACGGCGACACTGCTATTGAGTAGAGAGTTGAGCTTCACTGCTCCTCTCAACTGTTTCACTGCTGCACGCTATGTAGTAAAAAGGAGCTTCCAGTAGTGGGCAGGGCGCACAGAGACAGAAATGACGACTCATTGTTTGGGTCTGTGGTCATCTTTGATGCTACCAGAAGCGATCATCGTGTTAAAACTCAAAATCAGCTAGTTAGTAGCTGTAAGTGTACTGGAGACAACACTGTAAGTTATCGGTTATCGGTGAGCTGTCGCTTCCGATAAATTTCTGGGTGGTTTATCGGTTTAGCTTTATAAAAGACAACTTTTCAGTTAGCTGATTATCTGTTATCGAAGCTAACTTTTTGGTTGGCTGTGCCCACCACTGGTCGTGACACTTCTCATTAAAAGTAATGGGTTTTAGAGCGATGTATGACGCATTTAAGGCCTTGAACAGGTTCAGTGTGAAAGACCCTTTAGTTTGTAATCCAAGATGTAAAGCTGAAGTTGCAGGAAATGGCTTCCACTGGTATCTGAAAAAGGCAAAATGCTAAAACTTCGCCCTGCCTGATCTCTAGTGCCGTCATGCTCTAAATTTCTGGGGAGAGCCCTGTGCAAAGAGCTGTGTGGCTGTGCTTTACCAGGAGCTACCAGGCTACAAGTTGGTAACAATAGAAGCTTTACAGCCACTATCTCCATGCTATCAGTCAAGATGAGGCTCTATAATGAGTCTGTGCAACCACTTATGAAGAATTTATTTGAAGTTTTATTGATAAAGCAGAAATGTGCAGTGTTTATTGTCTAGAACGTAACAAAGGGTGGCCACTGGTAAAAAAATAAATAAATAATCATAATAATTTTGCAAAACAATTCATAAAAGCTTTTACAGAGAAAGTCATTTTACAGATTTTTCCAAAATTATTATGATCACACATCTTCAATATAGCTATTAAATTAAAAGTTCAGCAACCTTAAAATTAAAATGAAAAAATTTAAGACTTAATATGGACAGTAAAACATTGTAAAACAGAAAAAAATGTAAATTTAATCATAAGTGTAACATTAAGAATAACAGTTTATCAACTTGACTTTTATCCAATTAAAATAAAAACTCCTAGAAAAAAATACTTTTCAGTTACACAAGCATTTATTTTCAATACCCTGTAGGTCAACTGTAGTACAGGACAGGCCTTTCAATCAAATTAAAGAGAAAAAAGAAGTTTGTGTCACAACCTGCATCATTGGTCAAAGTAAGACTGAAAATTTCTACATCTTGAATAGTCAAAAATCGAATTATTGTGCACCCCCAAAATAAACTGTAATACAAAACATTCCTTTGATGGCGTGATATGGAAGGGCTGGTTCCCAATATTTTCCCTCGACTTGGATTCCTCTTGCTGATTACCCTTAACCACATTTTTTTTAATTCACAATATCATTTGGAATTCCATGAATTGGCCGTTTGTACATCCATATCAAATGCATTGCTTCTCCATTATCTGTTTCTATGTTGAATGCAAAAACATTTGTTCATGCATAAACACTACAGTATGACAGCTGCGAGTTAGCTGCACTAACAGCCACTCTACTTTAAAGCCGTGGTCACAACCCACCGTACTTGCACGTGCGTGCAGTCTACTTGCAAAAACGTGGGCTAAATTTGGAGATCCGTACGTCGTAAGTACTGCCTCAGTACGAATTTAGGAGCACGCAGACACGCCGTAGAGGTTTTTAGTGCATGCAGAACTGTCGCTGCGGTCAGGCTGCGGATTCACCAGCAGTACCGATGATGCACGTTGTGAGTACTGCCTCAGTACGGATTCAAAGCAGCACATTTTCATTCAATTACTGTTGAATTAACCAAATCCGTACGGAGGCAGCAGGCTACTCATCACATACTATGGAAATACATTGTAGATATCAGATCTTGAAGATTGTGATACACATATATAAATTAGAATTAAGTTGAAATTTAAAAAGCTGGTAATCAAGTGTGTAGTGAATATATTCCTCTATCAGTGTTTCACACCTTGTGTGACTTTTCACTAACAGGTTGGACATGCTCATGCATCGCCAACGCCGAAAAACACCTGCCGCTCCGGTCCCGCTCATAAAAAAGAAAAGCCGACCCCACACACACGCACTGCTTTATTGTCACCTCTCTTTATCGTTACACTCCCAGAGATGTGCGTTGAACGTACTCCCTCCCTCCTCTTGGTACTGCCTCCGTACGTTTTCACAAAAACGTAGTGGCCGTGGCATCCACAGAAAACGTATGGCGAAAAAAAAAGCACGGTGGGTTGTGACCGGCGCTTAAGAGCAGGACAGCTCGGAAAGTGATGTTGCATTGAATTCCCTATTGAATGTCCAGCAGTAATGTACATGTAATAATAATTCTAATAATAATAATTATTATTATTAGCGTGTTTTAGCGTGTGGGGATCCATAGGCTCTGGATTGGATAGGGTTTATAAAATAGGTAGCTGACATTTTTCAAGGGTGGTAATGAATTGTGCAAAGTTTCGATCATGAGTTGGAATGGAGTGCGTTTCCAGAACGTTTTTATAACCTTAGACCGTAACAGTTTTCGAGGAAGAACTCAACCCTTTATTTCCTGTTAATTACATGTTTATGTTAATTTACTGTCTTAATGTATTTATAAATTGTAGGGGTGGTGGCCAAGTGGTTAATGCACTTGGTTTCAGTGCGGAAGGTTCCCGGTTCGAATCCCACCCCTACCACATGTAATGTGGAGTTGTGTCAGGAAGGGCATCTGGTGTAAAATTTGTGCCAATTCAACATGCAGATCCACCTTGGACTTGCTGTGGCGACCCCGAGTACAAAACAAGGGAGCAGCCGAAGGGACTTACTAATGTATTTATAAATTGTTATGGTTCTTGTTATATACACACTGTCATTATTATTTTATTAATATTTCTATTTTGATCGATCGATTGCCGTATACACTCTGACTAGATAGATAGATAGATACTCTATGACTGCTGAGACAGGCACCCCCCACCCCCTTGATTGGAGTAAGTGGGTATAGAGACTGAATGTAACACCTTGGACTACGCACTGACATGGGCAGGTGTGAATGGGCAACTGTGAGACATCACTGTAAAGCACTTTTAAAGTCTGTATCAATTGGAGAATTGCTACATAACTTCAGAGCTTGATTCCTTAACAGTAACACTAAGTTTTCTGTTGTGACAGTCAGTACAAAATTTTTATAAACATGGAACTTAGAGAAATAGGCACTTAAGCAATGCCCAAACGTGTTGGCTTTAATTAAATGCTGGTATAATTAGCTGGCACCTACAAGGGTTTGTTCATTTTATGGCACATGATTGTGACTCTCACGTGTTCACCTGACGCTGCATCACTGAATTGTCCTTAAACTACCATGACGTCACCGCTAAACACAAAATCTTAACCAGCGTTTATGCTGCTGATTCCATTTTTGAAAAAGTAAATAAACACGAAATTACATTTCTGTGGTCATCTCGTCAAGCGCTGTTTCATGGGAAAGTAGACACCTATAATATCTCAAGCATTATGAGATTTGCAGCATAAAGCAGCAAAGTACGGGCACTGCGTGCGTCGGTATTTCGTTAAAACACAAAATATTGTGCATACAGCTTGCGACAGTGACACATCTGCGACTGTGTCCCCGCAGAGCGGACTGTCCGGGTTCTCCGATTAAATGCTCGGACAGTCTTCAAGCCGCTAATGTCATTAGCCGCATCCATGCTAATGCTAACAGCTCCCATTATTTCACACAAACAAAATGACACCGAGCGCACTTGAGGGGCAAAACATATCCGATAAATTGTAACACTTCAATAACTTACAGGTCTGAATGAGCAAGTGAATGAATTCCGTTTTGTCACACAGAGGACCCGGAGTCTTGTTGTGTGTGTAGCCGGCTGATGAGCTCCTCGACGCCCACAGGCCGCTGCGCTTCTTCCCGCACTCTAACCGCGGCAGTCCGCCCTGCTTCCAGAACATTCGCTCCTTTATCCAGGCCCCATCTCTGATACGTATTCATACATAAACCATCAACTGTCATTCAGCCTTTACAGAACGAGTCGCGCTTTTTGTGGAACAAAATAATATTTAGCCGCAGTCAAAAGCAAAACTAGAAAGAGAACGCGCACAGGGCACTTCCTGATTTGCGCGTTCACATGATCTCTTTGCGCTCTCTCTCTCTCTCTCTCTCTCTCTCTCTCTCTCTCTCTCCTCTCTCTCTCTCTCTCTCTCTCTCTCTCTCTCTCTCTCTCTCTCTCCCCTCGCTCCCCAGACACCCCCCACATCTACGGCCCTCTTAACCCCCTGCCACTTGAAGCATTTTCTTTATTTGCATTCTCACATGCCTGGGAAGAAAAGAGTCCTCACCATCTCATTTAGGTCTGTCACACTTTATTTTCATTAAATATGCTGGGAGCATAATCATGGCAAAAAGCATTTCCTTTATTTGCATCTTCCATGCCTGGAAAAGAGTCCTCCCCATGTAATTTAGGTCCTTCAAACTTTTTTTCGGTAATGCTTCTGAGGAGCAACTACAGCCCTCTTATGCTCCTGTCACACATAGCCAGAATCATGCAGAATGGCATCAGAATGTCGGATCGGGGCACATCCAAAAAGTGTCAGATTTCAGTTCCAAAACATTCTGACAGCCCTCTGCGAGAGTCCACACAGTTGATCAAAATCGGCCGGCGGCCCGAGTGTGATGCACATGTTCCAACCCCTCTAGGCACCATCGAGATGGCACACCTAACTGATGGCGGTCCATGTTCAACAACCCTGTCACACATAGCAAGAATGTGGAGGAAGCATGCTGGACACTGCAAATAGTGTCATATAGAGGTGGCGGATCGATCCTAATATTGATAATATCGATACCAACGCTGGTATTAATACTGAATGATCCTCATGTAAAAAGATCGATACCCAAGCTTTTTTCTCTCCCGCACGCAGATTCATCAAAGTTTACTCTCTGTCAGAGCAGCGCTGCGCTGTGCCACACAACTGGCCCTCTACCTCAGGAGATTTTGTTTTAAGTTGTGTTGAGTGATATTTTTTTAAACAAAAATGCTTATTGTGATAAAGTATTTTGTTGTCACGTACAATGTTTGCCGAAATTCCATCGTAAGTCTTTTAGATCCTTTGGATCTACGAGGTCTGTCCATAAAGTATAGGTCCTTTTTATTTTTTTCAAAAACTATATGGATTTCATTCATATGTTTTTACGTCAGACATGCTTGAACCCTCGTGCGCATGCGTGAGTTTTTCCACGCCTGTCGGTGACGTCATTCGCCTGTGAGCACCCCTTGTGGGAGGAGTCGTCCAGCCCCTCGTTGGAATTCCTTTGTCTGAGAAGTTGCTGAGAGACTGACGCTTTGTTTGATCAAAATTTTTTCTAAACCTGTGAGACACATCGAAGTGGACATGGTTCGAAAAATTAAGCTGGTTTTCAGTGAAAATTTTAACGGCTGATGAGAGATTTTGAGGTGACACTGTCGCTTTAAGGACTTCCCACAGTGCGAGACGTCGCACAGCGCTCTCAGGCGCCGTCATCAGCCTGTTTCAAGCTGAAAACCTCCACATTTCAGGCTCTATTGATCCAGGACGTCGTGAGAGAACAGAGAAGTTTCAGAAGAAGTCGGTTTCAGCATTTTATCCGGATATTCCACTGTTAAAGGAGATTTTTTTTAATGAAAGACGTGCGGACGGGTCCGCGCGTCGGCTCGCAGCCGCCGCAAACGCTCCGCCGCAGGAAAAACACCTCTGTTGGAAGCCTTAAGGACAGTTGGAACATGTCCAGCTGTTAAACAATTTCTCATATACTCACTCCACTGAAAGCCATCAAAAGCCGCCTGGATTTTACAAATGGTTATCAACACGGAGGTGTTTTTCCTGTGCCGCCGCACCGCGCCGGCTGCGTCCCGACGCGCGGAACCCGTCCGCACGTCTTTCATTAAAAAAAATCTCCTTTAACAGTGGAATATCCGGATAAAATGCTGAAACCGACTTCTTCTGAAACTTCTCTGTTCTCTCACGACGTCCTGGATCAATAGAGCCTGAAATGTGGAGGTTTTCAGCTGAAACAGGCTGATGACGCCGCCTGAGAGCGCTGTGCGACGTCTCGCACTGTGGGAAGTCCTTAAAGCGACAGTGTCACCTCAAAATCTCTCATCAGCCGTTAAAATTTTCACTGAAAACCAGCTTAATTTTTCGAACCATGTCCACTTCGATGTGTCTCACAGGTTTAGAAAAAATTTTGATCAAACAAAGCGTCAGTCTCTCAGCAACTTCTCAGACAAAGGAATTCCAACGAGGGGCTGGACGACTCCTCCCACAAGGAGTGCTCACAGGCGAATGACGTCACCAACAGGCGTGGAAAAACTCACGCATGCGCACGAGGGTTCAAGCATGTCTGACGTAAAAACATATGAATGAAATCCATATAGTTTTTGAAAAAAATAAAAAGGACCTATACTTTATGGACAGCCCTCGTATGAAGCTTAAATATGAAAAGGTATCGGTATCGATATCGGCGATACTGGGTCTGTATTTACTTGGTATCGGATCAATACCAAAATTCCCAGTATCGCCCACCTCTAGTGTCATAATCCGACACAGTCAGGAGGAAAAGAGGCGTGGTCAGCTGTATCACAGTGCAGACAGACTGCCTCGTCCACACTTGTCAGATCACACCCAGAACGTATAGACAACACAGACTGCTGTCAGATGGACATAAAAGGCACTCCAGACTGCCGATCTCCAAATGTCTCCATGGCAGACCTGAGCGCTGTTTGCCTCACGGGCACATGCGCGTGTGTGTGCATGGCGCATGTGTGCTCAATTATCAAACAGCCAAACATGCACATTCGCACGCATGTGCGCATGAGGAACACAGCACTCCCTCCCACTCCAGTCCCGTGTTTGTCATCCAGATGTTTAGACATCAGCAGTCTTCAGCGCCTTTTAAGGCCGTATGACAGCAGTCTGTGGCATCTATCTGTTGTCTACATGCACTTTGGATGTGCAGGTTTGGACAAGGTAATCTGGATGCGTTCTGACACGGCTGACCATGCCTCTTTTCCTCCTGACTGTGTTGGATTATGGCAATATTTGCCACAATTGGGCATGGTTCCTGCACATTCTTGCTATGTGTGATGGGGGCTTTAATCTCCTGCCACTTTAAGCATTTTTTTATGTTGATGTAAATTCAGATTCTAACTTTTCAGCTGCTTCACAGTAGAACTGCAAAATGACGCCAAATTAGCTGAACTTTCAGGTCGTCTTTTTAAGAAAAATCTCCTCTACACCACTCCATCGGAAAGCTGTATTTTATATTTTTAATTGATACCAAGTTGTAGAGATTTGCTATCAGTCTGAGTTTAATGAAGATAATTTTAGACATTAGAAATGGCTGTTTACTCACCAATATAACTACGAGTCTGTGGTTCAGACAATGTGTTCAAATTCAAAACTGGCTCAAACATTTTTCTTCTTCTACTAAGGTGGATTAGAACTTTTTGTGGAACACAGCACCAACTACTGTACAGGATGGACCAAGCAGTCAATATGTGTCACATATTTCAAAATGGCTCTTTTCAACCAGACATGTCGTGCTGTGACATGTCAATCATCAAGGTGGGATCTGGGGTGTCCAATCAGATTTCAAGGAAGTCCAGTGAAACCCAGCTACACCCATGCCAGGAAGTGTTCAACATTTGACATTTCCTGTTTCACTGTGGACTCAAAATTTGGCATTTCTTGTTTCAGTGTGACCTTGCCACTGAGTTCCCATGAGATTCCATGAGATCTCGTCTGCCAGTCCAGGAAGTGTCGATCCAGGAAGTGTTTGACATGTGACATTTCCTGTTTCACTGTGGATTAAAAATTTGCACTTCCAGTGTTGCTTCGCTCATATAAGATATGTTGTATTAAATGGACTGCATATAGCACTTTTCCATTTCCATTGTGTGTGTCACACACATAGATAGATAGATAGATAGATAGATAGATAGATAGATAGATAGATAGATAGATAGATAGATAGATAGATAGATAGATAGATAGATAGATAGATAGATAGATAGATAGATAGATAGATAGATAGATAGATAGATAGATAGATAGATAGATAGATAGATAGATAGATAGATAGATAGATAGATAGATAGATAGATAGATAGATAGATAGATAGATAGATAGATAGATAGATAGATAGATAGATAGATAGATAGATAGATAGATAGATAGATAGATAGATAGATAGATAGATAGATAGATAGATAGATAGATAGATAGATAGATAGATAGATAGATAGATAGATAGATAGATAGATAGATAGATAGATAGATAGATAGATAGATAGATAGATAGATAGATAGATAGATAGATAGATAGATAGATAGATAGATAGATAGATAGATAGATAGATAGATAGATAGATAGATAGATAGATAGATAGATAGATAGATAGATAGATAGATAGATAGATAGATAGATAGATAGATAGATAGATAGATAGATAGATAGATAGATAGATAGATAGATAGATAGATAGATAGATAGATAGATAGATAGATAGATAGATAGATAGATAGATAGATAGATAGATAGATAGATAGATAGATAGATAGATAGATAGATAGATAGATAGATAGATAGATAGATAGATAGATAGATAGATAGATAGATAGATAGATAGATAGATAGATAGATAGATAGATAGATAGATAGATAGATAGATAGATAGATAGATAGATAGATAGATAGATAGATAGATAGATAGATAGATAGATAGATAGATAGATAGATAGATAGATAGATAGATAGATAGATAGATAGATAGATAGATAGATAGATAGATAGATAGATAGATAGATAGATAGATAGATAGATAGATAGATAGATAGATAGATAGATAGATAGATAGATAGATAGATAGATAGATAGATAGATAGATAGATAGATAGATAGATAGATAGATAGATAGATAGATAGATAGATAGATAGATAGATAGATAGATAGATAGATAGATAGATAGATAGATAGATAGATAGATAGATAGATAGATAGATAGATAGATAGATAGATAGATAGATAGATAGATAGATAGATAGATAGATAGATAGATAGATAGATAGATAGATAGATAGATAGATAGATAGATAGATAGATAGATAGATAGATAGATAGATAGATAGATAGATAGATAGATAGATAGATAGATAGATAGATAGATAGATAGATAGATAGATAGATAGATAGATAGATAGATAGATAGATAGATAGATAGATAGATAGATAGATAGATAGATAGATAGATAGATAGATAGATAGATAGATAGATAGATAGATAGATAGATGCCCCTCCCCCTTTTCGAGTGGAGTTGATGTGTGTCTCCACCATCAAACTTGAACCTTTACCAAAGGTTTGAGGAGTCATGTCACTGGCAGGTCGGGGGGGGCAGGGTATACGTAACTGGCCATTTTTGACTACTTCTGGTTTTACTATCATAATTTACCTTTAAAAAAAAACCATTTGCTTTGAATTGTTTGGTGAGTTTTTCAGCACAACTTCACCTGTGTAACTTTATAGTTTTCCTTTCATTCTGACATGCTGTATTAAAACAATTAACCTAAATTCACACAAAACATAAAATTTGAATAGAAAAAAGTGTTTTTTTTTTACTGTGAAAACTACAAATGTGTTTAACAAACCATTTTTACAACTCAGAATGCAAATATAATTTGTAAATTTCAAAAACGTGTGTACAAATGTAGCAAAAAATAAAGTTATATACAACTACTTACATTAAAATGCAGGAAATGCTTCAGGCATTTTTGTACAACTATTTACAAAACAGTAAGATGCCACACAAATTATTTGTGCCACTCAAAACACACAAGACAGAGTGCACACAATCCTGACCAATTAGTGAACAGCTGTTACCAATTAGAGGGCCTGAGTCTTGCTGGCAGATTCCACACTATGCTGCATTTTTCAAAAACTGAGCGACTGTATAAGAAGAAGCACAGTGAGGGAAGCCTCCAAGACAACCATCATAACTCTGAATAAAGTGTGTGCAGAGCAAATTTGTCTGTTATATCACAGCCTCATTTTGGAAAAGAGGATTTTTTTTAACCATTTATGAATTTAATCAGTATTTCTAATGAACAGTGTTTTACTATTGAGCACTTTGGAGAGCAAATATAGATAACTAGATCAATTTAATATTATCCCTGGATCCTTCAGAGCCAGGGAGGTGTGGCAGGACCGTGATGCATGAGGCTCACTCTATTTTTAGACCGTAATCCAGTGCAAAATGACACCTTGCACCCATAGGGTCATGTTTTGAGTCTGCACTTAGGTAAGTGATGCTGACATAATGGTGTGCTACTTCCTCAAAGAGGTTCAATTTAAAAACTAAATACACTTCTTACATTGTCCTGATAATTTCATGTTGCTTTAATCAGAGCAATTATTATTGGGCCTGAAATACAAGGAACATCTTGTACTGGACAGATGGTAAAAGTTGCTTCATGCATAGGTACTATGCTTTGAAACTGCAATATTTCAGTGCTTATCCTACTATTAACAGCAAAGGAAGCTCTGCGCAACAGGAATTGAAATACCAATATGTACAGTGCATCCGGAAAGTATTCACAGAGCTTCACTTTTCCCACATTTTGATATGTTATAGCCTTATTCCATAATGGAGTAAATTAATTTTCCCCTCAAAATTCTGCTCACAACACCCCATAATGACAACACGAAAACTTTTTTTTTAATTTTTGCAAATTTATTAAAAATAAAAAAACAAAGAAATCATGCGTACATAAATATTCACACCCTTTGCTCAATACTTTGTTGATGCACCTTTGGCAGCAATTACAGCCTCAAGTCTTCTTGAATATGAAGACACAAGCTTGGTGCGCCTATTTTTGGGCAGTTTTGTCCATTCCTCTTTATAGCACGTCTCAAGCTCAATCAGGTTGGATGGGGAGCGTCGGTGCACAGCCAGAGATGTTCAATCAGATTCAGGTCTGGGCTCTGGCTGGGTCACTCAAGGACATTCACAGAGTTGTCCTTTGATATCTTGGCTGTGTGCTTCGTGTCACTGTCTGCTGAAAGTTGAACCGTCGCCTCAGTCTGAGGTCAAGAGCTCTCTGGATCAGGTTTTCATCCAGGATGTCTCTGTGCATTGCTGCATTCATCTTTCCCTCAATCCTGACTAGTTTCCTACTTCTTACTGCTGAAAAACATCCCCACCACAACATGATGCTGCCACCACGCTTCACTGTAGGGATGGTGCCTGGTTTCTTCTAAATATGAAGCCTGGCATTCATACCAAACTCGAGGCGGGCTGTCATGTGCCTTTTACTAAGGCATGGCTTCCACCTGACCACTCTACCATACAGGACTGATTGGTGGATTGCTGCAGAGATAGTTGTCCTTCTGGAAGTGTTGTGAAAGTGTAGGAACATGGACCCACAACAGGGGCGCAAATGAACGGACAATGGAGGAAGTCAAATAACAACACTTTACTGTTGTGAAGAAGCACAACCAACACGGCGAATTACAATTGTAGACAAGTAGTCAATTCACAAAAAATGTGTCACGTGGGCAGGCTCGAAGATAAGAGACGTCCGTCCAAAGCAGAACCGGAACCACACGATTTCCTCTGCCACCGAACCCCGTGAATACTGGAGCCACCAAGTCCCGAACACCCAGGTGGCCACTGCCTCTGCTTGTCGGATCTGGTACTGCTGGCGAGGAACAAAAACAGTTAGATGTGGGTGCGTGTGCACCCAGCAACACGTATGGTGGGAAAACCACCTCCACCTCTCGTCGAAAAAAGAAACAGAATATCTGCTGTCCAACACACACAAGCAACAGATATTCCTGTCAGAAACACAGTCAGCTGAGAACGTTACCTCCTTGGTAGAGCGATATCTCGGCAAAGAAGTGGAGATGACGTCTTGCAGATATACCGCTGCGGATCAGATGATTGGTAACAGCTGTCGTAGGTGACAGCTGTCACCCCGGCTGCTCCTGTGAGGTGGCAGCGCCCTCTGGTGCCTGGAGCCCGCACTCCAGGCAGGGTGCCCTCTGGTGGTGGTGGGCCAGCAGTACCTCCTCTTCAGCGGCCCACACAACAGGACCCCCCCCCTCAACGGGCGCCTCCTGGCGCCCGACCAGGCTTGTCCGGGTGGCGGCGGTAGAAATCGGCCAGGAGGGCCGGGTCCAGGATGAAGCTCCTCTTCACCCAGGAGCGTTCTTCGGGGCCGTACCCCTCCCAGTCCACCAAATACTGGAAGCCCCGGCCCATCCTTCGGACATCCAAGAGCCGGCGCACAGTCCAAGCCGGCTCGCCATCGATGA
This sequence comes from Thalassophryne amazonica, assembly GCF_902500255.1. NCBI lineage: Eukaryota > Metazoa > Chordata > Actinopteri > Batrachoidiformes > Batrachoididae > Thalassophryne > Thalassophryne amazonica. The sequence goes on along the minus strand of NC_047108.1, from coordinate 49,690,708 downwards.
TCCGGGCAGGAGGTGGTGCCGGACCCGGAGTACAGAGGGGTGAGGTGTGATGTGGCTTAATCCGGGACACATGGAAAACGGGATGGATCCGCAGTGAGGCCGGAAGCTGAAGCCTCACCGCGGCTGGACTGATGACCTTGAGGATTTTAAATGGACCGATGTACCGATCCTGCAGTTTAGGGGAGACCACTTGGAGGGGAATGTCCTTTGTTGACAACCACACTTCCTGCCCTGGCCAATACGTAGGGGCCGGGGTCCGCCGATGGTCTGCATGGGCTTTCGTCCTCATCCGGGCCCCTCAGCAAAGCAGAACGGGCGGCACGCCACACCCGACGGCACATCCACAGGTGGGCCTGGACCAAGGGAACACCGACCTCTCCCTCAACCACCGGAAACAAAGGAGGCTGGTACCCCAGACACACCTCAAAAGGGGAGAGGCCGGTGGCTGACGACACCTGGCTGTTATGGGCATACTCGATCCAGGCCAAATGGGTACTCCAGGCTGCCGGGTGCGTGGCCGTCACGCAACGCAGGGCCTGTTCCACCTCCTGATTGGCCCGTTCTGCTTGCCCGTTGGTCTGGGGATGATACCCGGATGAGAGACTTACCGTGGCCCCCAGTTCCCGGCAGAAGCTCCTCCAGACTTGCGAGGAGAACTGGGGACCGCGATCGGAGACGATGTCTGTTGGAATCCCATGCAGCCGGACGACGTGGTGGACCAGGAGGTCCGCTGTCTCCTGGGCAGTCGGGAGCTTTGGGAGGGCCACGAAGTGGTCCGCCTTGGAGAATCGGTCCACTATCGTGAGGATGGTGGTGTTGCCCTGGGACGGTGGGAGGCCCGTGACAAAATCCAGGCCGATGTGGGACCAGGGGCGATGAGGCACGGGTAGCGGCTGGAGCAGTCCCGAAGCCCTGCGATGATCAGCCTTGCCCCTGGTGCAGGTGGTGCAGGCCTGGATATAATCCCGGACGTCGGCCTCTAGGGACGCCCACCAGAAGCGCTGCCGGACAACTGCCACGGTTCTTCGCACCCCTGGATGACAGGAGAGCTTGGAGCCGTGACAGAAGTCCAGGACTGCAGCCCTAGCCTCTGGTGGGATGTAGAGTCTGTTCTTCGGCCCAGTTCCGGGGTCCGGGCTTCGTGCCAGGGCCTCCCGGACGGTTCTCTCTACGTCCCAGGTGAGGGTGGCCATGATAGTGGACTCCGGGATGATGGGTTCCGGTGGATCCGACAACTCCGCTTTGACTTCATCTTCATGTACCCGGGACAAGGCATCCGATCTCTGGTTTTTGGTCCCGGGACGGTAGGTGATCCGGAAGTCAAAACGGCCGAAGAACAGTGATCAGCAGGCTTGCCTGGGGTTCAGCCGCTTGGCGGTCCTGATATACTCCAGGTTCCGGTGGTCAGTGAAAACCGTGAATGGCACAGACGTTCCCTCCAACAGATGTCTCCACTCTTCAAGAGCCTCTTTCACTGCAAGGAGTTCTCGATTGCCAACGTCATAGTTCCGTTCGGCCGGGGTCAACCTGCGGGAAAAATAGGCACACGTGTGAAGGACCTTATCGGTCTTCCCGCTCTGGGAAAGCACAGCTCCTATCCCTGAGTCCGAGGCGTCCACTTCAACCACTAACTGGCGACTAGGATCGGGCTGCACCAGAACGGGTGCAGACGAGAAGCGCCGTTTCAACTCCTTGAACGCGGCATCGCAACGATCCGACCAGGTGGAGGGGACTTTTGGTGAGGTCAGGGCTGTCAGGGGGCTAACTACCTGACTGTAGCCCTTAATGAACTTCCTGTAGAAATTAGCAAAGCCGAGGAACTGTTGCAGCTTCCTACGGCTGGTGGGTTGGGGCCAGTCTCTCACCGCCGCGACCTTGGCCGGATCAGGAGCGACGGAGTTAGGGGAGATGATAAACCCCAGGAAGGACAAAGAAGTGCGGTGGAACTCGCACTTCTCGCCCTTCACAAACAGCCGGTTCTCCAACAACCGCTGCAGGACCTAACGTACATGCCGGACATGAGTCTCAGGATCCGGAGAAAAGATGAGTATATCGTCCAGATATACGAAGACGAATCGGTGCAGGAAATCCCGCAAGACATCATTAACCAATGCTTGGAACGTCGCGGGGGCGTTTGTAAGACCGAACGGCATGACCAGGTACTCAAAATAACCTAAGGGGGTGTTAAATGCCGTCTTCCACTCGTCTCCCTTCCGGATCCGAACCAGGTGATACGCATTTCTAAGATCTAGCTTAGTGAACATTTGGGCTCCATGCAGGGGCGTGAACACTGAATCCAACAAGGGCAATGGGTATCGGTTACGAACCGTGATTTCGTTCAGCCCCCTGTAATCAATGCATGGACGTAGTCCGCCATCCTTTTTCCCCACAAAAAAGAAACCTGCACCCATCGGGGAGGTGGAATTCCGGATCAACCAGGCAGCTAGAGAGTCCCGGATGTAGGTCTCCATTGATTTGCGCTCAGGTCGTGAGAGGTTGTACAGCCTGCTGGACGGGAACTCAACGCCTGGAACCAAATCAATGGCACAATCGTACGGGCGGTGCGGGGGAAGGGTGAGCGCCAGATCCTTGCTGAACACGTCCACAAGGTCATGGTACTCCACCGGCACTGTCCCGAGATTGGGCGGGACTCTGACCTCCTCCTTAGCCTGGGAACCGGGAGGAACCGAGGAACCTAAACATACCCGATGGCAGGTCTCGCTCCACTGAACCACTACCCCAGACGGCCAATCGATCTGGGGATTGTGTTTTAACATCCAGGGGAACCCTAGAATCACGCGGGAGGTGGCAGGAGTCACAAAAACTCGATCTCCTCCCGGTGGTTCCCTGACACCACCAGAGTTACTGGAGGTGTCTTATGTGTGACTAAAGGGAGTAGGGAGCCATCTAGTGCCCGTACTTGCACAGGTGAAGTAAGTGCCACCAGAGGGAGCCCTGCCTCCCTGGCCCATTTGCTGTCTAGCAAATTCCCTTCAGAGCCCGTGTCCACCAGTGCTGGGGCCTGAAGGGTTAAATCCTCATAAAGGATTGTAACCGGGAGTCGTGTGGCAATATGGGTGTGTCCCACGTGAATGTCTTGGCCCACCCCTAGCCCAGTTTCTAGGGGCGGGCGTTGGTGTTTAACCGCTCGGGGCAGTCCCTCACTTGATGCTCTATCGAGCCACAAACAAAGCACGCTCCGCGGACCAGCCTCCTCTGTCTATCCGGTGGTCTAAATGTGGCCCTGCTCGTGTCCATAGCTTCATCAGCAGGGGGAGCTGTAACCACACGGAGTGTAGAGGCCGTGGAGCGTGGAGAGGGCGGAGCTCGGTTGGAACCAGAAGGGAGAGGGACGGCGCGTGCCCGGCCACGCCCTTCGTCTCGTTCCCGACGGCGTTCTTCTAACCGATTGTCTAATCGTATAACCAGATCAATAAGCCCGTCTAAATCCCGCGGTTCGTCCTTAGCCACCAGGTGCTCCTTCAGGACCAACGACAGTCCGTTTACGAAGGCGGCACGGAGGGCAGTGCTATTCCAGCCGGACCTCGCCGCCGCGATGCGGAAGTCGACTGCATAAGCAGCTGCGCTCCGGCGCCCCTGTCTCATTGACAGCAGCACGGCTGAAGCGGTCTCTCCTCTATTTGGGTGATCGAACACTGTTCTGAACTCCCTCACAAACCCATCATATGTCTGAAGGAGCCGTGAATTTTGCTCCCAGAGCGCTGTAGCCCAAGCGCGTGCCTCACCGCGAAGCAGAGTTATAACATAAGCTATCTTGCTAGCATCAGTCGCGTACATGACGGGACGTTGTGCGAAGACGAGCGAACACTGCATAAGAAAGTCCGCGCACGTCTCCACACAACCCCCCTCCGGCTCTGGAGGGCTTATGTATGCTTCAGGGGAAGGTGGGAGGGGTCGTTGAACGACCTGTGGAATGTCAACGTTGCGCACAGGATCGACAGGAGGGAGAGCCGCAGCAGCGCCCTGAGGGCGCGCTTCCACCTGAGCGGCGAGAGCCTCCACCCTGCGGTTAAGGAGGACGTTCTGCTCGGTCATTAGATCCAACCGAGCTGTAAAGGCGGTGAGGATTCGCTGCAACTCACTGATCATTCCTCCTGCAGTCGCCTGTGCGCCCTGTTCTTCCACTGGCCGTTCAACAGCCGGTTGACGCCCCTCGGGGTCCATGACGTTGGCTGAGATATCCTGTTGTGAAAGTGTAGGAACACGGACCCACAACAGGGGCGCAAATGAACGGACAATGGAGGAAGTCAAATAACAACACTTTACTGTTGTGAAGAAGCACAACCAACACGGTGAATTACAATTGTAGACAAGTAGTCAATTCACAAAAAATGTGTCACGTGGGCAGGCTCGAAGATAAGAGACGTCCGTCCAAAGCAGAACCGGAACCACACGATTTCCTCCGCCACCGAACCCCGTGAATACTGGAGCCACCAAGTCCCGAACACCCAGGTGGCCACTGCCTCTGCTTGTCGGATCTGGTACTGCTGGTGAGGAACAAAAACAGTTAGATGTGGGTGCGTGTGCACCCAGCAACACGTATGGTGGGAAAACCACCTCCACCTCTCGTCGAAAAAAGAAACAGAATATCTGCTGTCCAACACACACAAGCAACAGATATTCCTGTCAGAAACACAGTCAGCTGAGAACGTTACCTCCTTGGTAGAGCGATATCTCGGCAAAGAAGTGGAGATGACGTCTTGCAGATATACCGCTGCGGATCAGATGATTGGTAACAGCTGTCGTAGGTGACAGCTGTCACCCCGGCTGCTCCTGTGAGGTGGCAGCGCCCTCTGGTGCCTGGAGCCCGCACTCCAGGCAGGGTGCCCTCTGGTGGTGGTGGGCCAGCAGTACCTCCTCTTCAGCGGCCCACACAACAGGAAGGTTCTCTTCTCTCCACAGAGGAATGCTGGAGCTCTGACAGACTGACCATCAGGTTCTTGGTCACCTCCCTGACTAAGGCCTTTCTCCCACAATTGCTCAGTTAAGACGGGTGGCCAGCTTTAGGAAGAATCTTGGTGGTTCCAAACGTCTTCCATTTACGGATGATGGAGGCCACTGTGCTCATTGGGACCTTCAAAGCAGCAGAAATGTTTCAGTACCCTTCTCCAGATTTCTGCCTCAAGATAATCCTGTCTCTGAGGTCTACAGACAATTCCTTTGACTTTATGCTTGGTTTGTGCTCTGACATGCACCATCAACTGTGGGACCTTATATATAGACAGGTGTGTGTCTTTCCAAAATATGTCCAATCAACTGAATTTACCCCAGGTGGACTACAATTAAGCTGTAGAAACTTCTCAAGGATGATCAGTGGAAACAGGATGCACCTGAGCTTAATTTTGAGCTTCGTGGCAAAGGCTGTGAATACGTACGTACATGAGATCTCTTAGGTTTTAATTTTTAATAAATTTGCAAAAAAAAAAAAAAAAATTCATATCATCATTATTGATTATTGTGTGAATAATTTTGAGGTGATGCAGGTGAGGATTAATGAGCATCCTATTTTCTTAAAATCACACAGGATTTATTAATGGGTTCTTGCATTTTATGAGTATTTTCACCATATTTTGCTGGTGATATTGTTAAATTCATAATGGGATGATTTATCAAGTGCAACATCTACGCTAAACATCCTAACTTCTAAGACTGAAGCAGGGTTGATTATGAACTGGTACATTAAAAAAATAAGACACCTCGCTGACCACATTTCCTCAGACATGTTGTACCACTAAAGCATAGATCGCTTAAAAAGCAGGCTGTTGGGGATCTTTTGCTGCTCTTTTGAATGGGTTAACAGGGCTAAGCCATCTCTATCTTTTATAATAATAATAAGAAAAAAAAATAAATTTTATTTTTATATATTGTTAAACATCTTTGAATAGTGTCTCAAACTTTATTGCTAACAAGTGAAGCAACAGCACCACATAGTCACAAGAAAAACACAGGGTTTGTTTTATTTGTTGAGTATTTGGGCTTATTGATGTCAGATCAATCATCATCCCACTGGCCTCCGTTCATCTTCATCGTGTAGTGAGTGACGTGTCTTCACAGTCCCAGTTGATGTGATGAGCTTTTGGACTGACTTCAGTCAGCCTGAATTTTGGTGAATGGCTAATATGGGCAGAAAGAAGTCGTCAAATGGTGTGAGTGAGTGACAGAGGTGTTGTTTTTTTGCCTTAGGATCATTCTGAATACTTTGCTATAGCGTTGTTGTGGAGTATTTTTTGCTATGTGAAGATGCTTTGCTGTGATTTGGTATTTTGGATGTGATCCTGCTGTTGCTGCAGTGTGAACTATACAATCGATCACTCTTATTGTGGGAGCATGTGGGAACAGACCTGCAATTTGTCAGTTGTTTGTGTCATTCGGCAGCATGTTTTGCTTTTTTGAAGACATTTGTTTATATTTTTTGACATGCTGATTGTATTTTATCTTGGGAGTATGGTGTCCCTAAGAGACCAAATGCACTGCAACTCAAGAAAACACCAGCAAACAGAAAAACGCTTGCAAAAACAAACAAAAGTTGGTAAAACGACAACAGAAGTTGGAAAAACGACAATGGAAGTCAGATGGAAGCCCAAGATAAGAGCTCAAAGTAGTGACATCATTGTGATTGCTGCATTTGTTAGCCCAACCACCCAATATCACCACCAGCCATCACTGTTCCAACAAACTTGGTTTATTTCATTCACACTCAGGAGTGATAACAATCGTACCGTGCCCACCTTGTGCACAGGTATGGGGCCAGCAATCATCAAAGGTGTGTTGAGCAGTTTGAGGCTTATTTAAATCAACCTAACAGGACTGGAGTTTTTAAAAAAGTTGTAGTTTTGTGTGTGTGTTTTGAACAGAGGCATATCCAACATTTAACCTCGTCTGTAAATAAGGTTTATGCATCGTTATGGTCACCAGCAGACACAGGCAGGGTGGAGGTTATGTGATGACCTCATCTCTTTGGCAGAAATCAAGAAGATATGTTGTATGGCTGGGGGGCCTGGCTGCCTTTTTGTTTCTGTCTTTTGTTTTTCCTTCCAGGTGGCTTGCATTTGGGACTGAGTGGCTGTGTTGCTGAGGTTATCAGGACCTCACCCTGATCACCTGCGGCTCGTCAGGACTCACAGCTGTGGTGCATCTATATGGATTGGAACATGGTGGCATTTAAGACTGGAGTATACAGTGTGTATTTGCCAGAGACTCGACCTTGTGACCAGACGGGTGAGATCGTCGTCTCGGGAGCCATCTCATCATCAGTGGATGCAGAGAACGTCCAGGGTTTGATGCACGGTCTGTGAAAGAGGAGGGGGTGAGGTCTCACGCTCGTCAGCACACTTCCTGAGGTACGTTAGATTTTGTGACTAACGTTTATAGTCAGTAAATGTGGTGTCCCTCACACCTTATTATATTGAGCTGTACGTTAGTCATGTATCGGCTTCCACTGCAGTGGAGTTTTGTGAACTGGATGTTCCATGCCTGCAGGTTGGGAAGCTGATTAGTCATTAAGCCAGGAAGTGTTTGCTGTTTATGTACACCTTTGAGTGGTCTCTCTGTGTGTAGAGTGTGGACTCACATAATGGTTCCTTCTTTCACAGACTCGGTTTGTTGTGGCCACCTGGGGGGTGTCGGCGGGGTCCTTGGGTCCGAACGGCTTCTGGCTCCGGACCGTTAGCGCTGCTGGGAGCGCACCGTATCACCACCACGCCAGACCGCACACTCTTTTGTTGTTTTGTATCACATCACTGTTATGTATTAAATTCAGTTAGCCTTTGTACCGTGCTCTGCGTATTTCATACTGGGTCCTTCAAACGCTGGTCGGTTCTCCGAGCTGCGTCCGACACATAACAAGATACTGTTGTTCAAATTGAATATACTTTGATAAAATATGGAGAGAAAGGTTTTGGGTTAAGGGTGGATTATGTTTTTTGTGCTGATTTGGATCACTCTAATTTTGAATAGAAGCTTTTCAAAGTGATCACATTACTTGCAATGTGAAAATTAAATAACTCAATACACTTGATTAAGACTATGACTCACCAAAAGGATGAGTTATTTATTTATGAACAAAGTTGTACACAGTACACATTTTTATACAAGTTTCAGTTGTCATTTCACCTTTGGCAGTAAGTCCTCAAAATAATGTGAATGGCAGCAGCATCACGTTGAAACGTGGCTCCACATCCTATAGAAGAACATAGTCCAAATACTCAGCAGGACAAACTGCATGGATCATCATAATCCATCCCTGTGCATTTGTAAGCGAGTTCCAACATTCATCCTGATCAGTAAAAAAAGGTGAAGGACCATATCTTGCACCTACTGCAAAGCAGCACACAGCGCAGCACAAGTGTCATTGCTCGTGTGTACAACAAAAGCAGGTGCCATCCCACGTTGTCAAAGTAGCAGTTATAATCGTGCTTATTTTTGCATCCAAGGTCTACATGTATAGTCAGGCACAGTGTTGGAGCATTGCTATTTTGAGGCACCCGAAAGAAAAAAAAAACCTGCTTTAAAGTCAAGCACAGAGTTTTCTGCTGTTTACACGGTGCAATATTCAGATGCATCTTCCAGAAACTGGTTTGTAAGGCATATAGGCTTTACTGGCACACATAGGGATGTGCATTCACACATCATATACCCACAAAACTGAATGAAAAACAAAAATGAACAACAAATTAACAGCAAAAACTAATGGAAAATGTATAACTTTAATAACTGGTTGATATCATATTTTCACATGGGTTTCTTCCTGCCAGGGCTGGCTGGTGGACAGCACCAAGATGTTGCTGAACACAGTGGAGGAGGGGAAATGACTGTACCTGCTGGGATATGGAGACTGGCTGTTCGGAAGAGGATGTGGAGGTGCTGCAGAACTAGGTGCTCAAATGCATCACCTCAGGGAGTTGTAGTGGATGACTGCAACTCACGGCAATGATCCACTCATACACTTTGATATGTACACCGAATCTTTTCCTCACATTTGAGTTCACCATCTCAATAGCAATGCACCATGTGCAATGGCAGATTTAGAATCTGTTTGGTTTGTTTCATGTTACACCCCAAACAGGCCCATTACTAACTAAGTGACTAAATACAAAGCCTTTGTACCCTGTGCATTACATTACACTCACATTATGTAAATAGCAAAGTGAAGCTGGACGCACCCCAAACACAGTTGCAGTTTGGACTTTGTGACATTGATCATAAAGATAGCAAAATAGGGCCAAAGATGTCTCCAAAGATGAACATAACTCACTCACATATGGTATCACAGCATGAATTAAAATGCTGAGAAGTAATTCAGGCTATCTAACAAAATTAAAATTTTCGAGAAAATGGTATTTTAATATTCCCAATCATATAACATTTAAAATATTATACAATTTGTTATGGTTTCTGTTTTCCTTTGACATTTTAATTTTTTCCCCCTGAACATTAAAAGCCAATACCTCAAAATGAAACTAACTTTACCTCTCAGCAGCTCAATTACATGAAACACAAACTGGTGCATTGATAAATGTTCACTTATTGGTGCCACTTCACCATGAATTCAAGTTTGTTCTTCAGTTTCAGTCCAACATTATTTCACTGGACTAAAAAATGTATTGATACAGACTGCCATTGTGGTATTGACATGGGTACAAAAAACAAAAACAACCAAAAACATACAACTCAAAGCAACACAAAACTCATTATTTTGTGCATTATTTCACTGCAGTAACAGTTTACAGCCGCCCTCTTACTCCAGGCAGAGGGTGTATATTTGTGGGAATACAACCCCTGGCAAAAATTATGGAATCACCGGCCTCGGAGGATGTTCATTCAGTTGTTTAATTTTGTAGAAAAAAAGCAGATCACAGACATGACACAAAACTAAAGTAATTTCAAATGACAACTTTCTGGCTTTAAGAAACACTATAAGAAATCAAGAAAAAAAGATTGTGGCAATCAGTAACGGTTACTTTTTTAGACCAAGCAGAGGAAAAAAATATGGACTCACTCAATTCTGAGGAATAAATTATGGAATCACCCTGTAAATTTTCATCCCCAAAACTAACACCTGCATCAAATCACATCTGCTTGTTAGTCTGCATCTAAAAAGGAATGATCACACTTTGGAGAGCTGTTGCACCAAGTGGACTGACATGAATCATGGCTCCAACACGAGAGATGTCAACTGAAACAAAGGAGAGGATTATCAAACTCTTAAAAGAGAGTAAATCATCACGCAATGTTGCAAAAGATGTTGGTTGTTCACAGTCAGCTGTGTCTAAACTCTGGACCAAATACAAACAACATGGGAAGGTTGTTAAAGGCAAACATACTGGTAGACCAAGGAAGACATCAAAGCGTCAAGACAGAAAACTTAAAGCAATATGTCTCAAAAATCGAAAATGCACAACAAAACAAATGAGGAACGAATGGGAGGAAACTGGAGTCAACGTCTGTGACCGAACTGTAAGAAACCGCCTAAAGGAAATGGGATTTACATACAGAAAAGCTAAACGAAAGCCATCATTAACACCTAAACAGAAAAAACAAGGTTACAATGGGCTAAAGAAAAGCAATCGTGGACTGTGGATGACTGGATGAAAGTCATATTCAGTGATGAATCTTGAATCTGCATTGGGCAAGGTGATGATGCTGGAACTTTTGTTTGGTGCTGTTCCAATGAGATTTATAAAGATGACTGCCTGAAGAGAACATGTAAATTTCCACAGTCATTGATGATATGGGGCTGCATGTCAGGTAAAGGCACTGGGGAGATGGCTGTCATTACATCATCAATAAATGCACAAGTTTACGTTGATATTTTGGACACTTTTCTGATTTTTGAGGATGATGAAATCATTTTTCAAGAAGATAATGCATCTTGCCATAGAGCAAAAACTGTGAAAACATTCCTTGCAAAAAGACATATAGGGTCAATTTCATGACATAGGGTCAATGTCAACGAGCAGATGTGATTTGATGCAGGTGTTAGTTTTGGGGATGGAAATTTACAGGGTGATTCCATAATTTATTCCTCAGAATTGAGTGAGTCCATATTTTTTCCTCTGCTTGGTCTAAAAAAGTAACCGTTACTGACTGCCACAATCTTTTTTTCTTGATTTCTTATAGTGTTTCTTAAAGCCAGAAAGTTGCCATTTGAAATGACTTTAGTTTTGTGTCATGTCTGTGATCTGCTTTTTTTCTACAAAATTAAACAACAGAATGAACATCCTCCGACGCCGGTGATTCCATAATTTTTGCCAGGGGTTGTATATAGTACGTTATCTCAAGCATCTTCAGTTTACTGTCAGATCCATACGTAGTTGACAGTGACACAATTTTTTTGTAATTTTGCCTCTGCACGCCTCCACAATGGAGTTGAACTGAAACAATCAATATGTGTTTGTAGTGCAGACTTTCTTTAATTGCAGGGTTTTAACAAAAATAACACATTAAACATTTCGGAATTACCGCCATTTTTATAGACAGTGAGTCAATTTTCAGAGGTCATAAGAAATTGGCCAAACTACATAAAAGAATTATTTGTACAAATCATCTCTTTTACAGCCAGGTTTGCATCATTAGTTATACAGCTTCATAGTGGAGTGGTACGGGGAAGGATTTTCTTACAGAGATGTTAAATTTTAAGATTCAAACCTCAATCTGATGTTTTCTTGAGTGAAAATCATTCTTTGTTCCACTCCAACATGAAGCTGTGACTGGTGGTGCAAAAGACAAAAGTTCCACTATGGTCAATTTGTTCACTCACAGCCCCAAAACATATAAATCCTTCATTTATCATGGCATCCTTGGTGGCCAGTCTACATTTGCACATTCAGTTTTTGAGAGCGGTGTACTCCAGACAAGGTTACCATCCAGTACCATCCCATTTCATAAAGATGTAAATTAGGCTTAAGACATATTCAGTAGCTTGTAAATGTTCATGTATCCATCCCCTGAACTGAAGGTGATGATTTATATAATGCTGTGAAAGTTTGCTGAGCTTTTCTGTGTTTGAATTTTTTTAGAACATCAAAAACAAACAAACAACAACAAAAACAAAACAAAAAAACAAATAAACAAAAAAATTACCATAGAGTACATACTGTTTGTATTTCTATATAATTGGTGTAAATAAAGTCCAAGACATAATCAGTGTCTTGTAAATAATCCATTTTTCATACATCCTTATGAATTTTTTTTTTTTTTTTTTTTTACTGAAGATTCCTATTGTCATAGGCAAGAACTGGTAATAGGTCAAAGGTCAAACTCAAAGAAAATCTTGGAAAAAATCCCTATCTTTAACATTGAACAAATTTTCAAAAATTCATAACTGTTAAAAAAGAGTACATTTCTTTCATATTTGAGAGCGCGACTGACAGAGTTTGATCTGGATCTGATTCAGACTGTGGATTTTGTAGACAATTGAATTTAATATTGAAAAGCCCATTTGGTGTACATTTTGCATTATATGTTTATCAAAAGTGTTTCAGTCACTCTCATTTTTCTGTTAGGGATTTACCTACACCACCAAAATTGGATGGAGGTTCCAATTTTATGCCTGTCTGTTTATTTTCCAGTTATCAGTCAGAAACCAAGTGCCGAAAAGCAATGACAAATTGTGCATAGCAAAGATAACCAATGTTCTGTAAAAATGATCTGAAAAAATTTAGAAACTAAAAAAGCTGAAAAAAACCTGACAACACCACAAAAAAATTTTCAATTCAAGTGCATGAACTAAATATATACTCCTGACGTTTGATGACATCTAATTTAGCTTATGAAAAGCCACTTCTAAGAGGACTTTGACCTTAAAAAATGTTTTCAAGGTCAAATTTTGTGGAATTGGAAACTATTGTTGGCGGAGGTTTGCGCTCTACGAGCGCGGTGCTCTCGTTTCATTTTTGTCCAGTTACTTGCGGTTTCGTAAATGTTTAATGCAATACATTGCTTAAAGCTCTTCAGTTAATGCTGAAAGATACATTACCAGCATATTTTGTTTTCTTTTCAACTCTATTTTGTCGCATATCGAGGCAATATTACACAAAAAACGTCAGTGTCCAAACACTTGTGGTCCCGACAGTATTTTTACATATTTCTTGATGCATTATTTTGTGTAACACGTGACACACAACAAACAACTGGGGAAAAATGATTCTTTGCACTGCATCATGAGATTATTTTCATCTGGTAACTTAAGAGATAAAATATATTCATGCTTTCACTCCACTAATGTACTCATCCTCACCAAAAAGATGCCCCTGGCCTATCCACAGGCAGCCTTATCGGAGTGTTATTTTATGTCAAACTACAGCAGGCTGGTGCCACAGAAAGAAGCTTGTGTGTTCACATGTGGTGTGGAAAACCTTTTTCGGGGTGGACTTTGTATGCTCCCGTTCCTCCTGCTCTTCTCACACAGACACACACACACACACACACACATCAAACACGTGTGGGTTCACTGGTTACTAAAACGTGTAGATCAAAATGCTTTGCTGTGTCGACACAAGGATTAAAATTAAGTATTAAATATTGAAATTAAGTTTTCATGTCACAGAAAATACCTTGTTATTAAATTCTTAAGTATCAAAAACTTTCAACTGGCACATAAAAAGGTTAAAGATGCCCCGCCTCCCCCTCCCCCTGGGAGGATATTCTATTGGCATGTTTTCTAACACACACACACACACACACACACACACACACACACACACACACACACACACACACACACACACACACACACACACACACACACACACACACACACACACACACACACACACAAAAGGCCCTTTTCACTGCAGTTGACATCTGGATGAGCTCAGCTCAGAATATTGATTGAGTACAAACAGAGGATGGATAAATAAAAGGCAAGAAACTTCAGCTGAGGTTCTAATGCAAGACTCATAAACAGCATCTGCACGAGAACTTCCACACTTCATCTAAAAGCTGATGTCCAGCCATATTTGGCACTACTGACTTTCTCAAATGAATTATCTTTCATGATTGAAATGCAAAAGAAATAGTTCCTAATTTAAAGAACAAAACTAATTGCATTGTGTAAAATAAAATAAAAGTGAGAGTCAATATTTAAAATTAAAACATCAAATTCCTATCTTTAACTCACCAAATGTAAAAAAGTCTTACATGAGGGGCATGTTGTGTATGCTGTGTTTTTTTCTTTCAGCCTGTTCTCAGATTACTGTGTCTGAAGAAACCAGCAGAATGAGCGAGTGAAGGGCCTATATAATAATTATTATTATTACACTGTGTGCTGAGCTACTGGCAGGTGTTGTAGATCTGGATCTGCTTGTTGATGTCATCGAGGATTTCTTTCATCTTGTCCTCCAAGCCGTCCAGCTGACGAGCCTTCCCCTCCAGCCTCCTCTGGTTCTCCTCATAGTTTTTCTCCAGCTCTGAAGACATCAGCATTTCAACAACGATTACACAAGTCAGATCACGGGATGCTGCCAAATTTAAAATTACAACTCCAATTCCAGTGAAGTTGGGACGTTGTGTAAAATGTAAATATAAACAATACAATGATTTGCAAATCCTCTTCAACCTATATTCAATTGAATACACCACAAAGACAAGATATTTAATGTTCAAACTGATAAACGTTATTGTTTTTGTGCAAATATTTGCTCATTTTGAAATGGATGCCTGCAACACATTTCAAAAAAAGTTGGGACGGGGCAAGAAAAGACTGGGAAAGTTGACGAATGTTCAAAGAACATCTGTTTAGAAACAGGTGAGTGTCAGGACTTGGTATAAAAGGACCATTCCCAAAATGCTCAGCCGTTCACAAGCAAAGATGGGGTGTGGATTACCACTTTGTGAACAACTGCATGAAAAAATAGTCCAACAGTTTAAGAACAATGTTTCTCAATGTTCAATTGCAAGGAATTTAGGGTTTCCATCATCTACAGTCCACAATATAATCAGAAGAGTCAGAAACTCAGGAACACTTCAGAAAACCATTGTCAGTTAACACAGTTCATCGCTGCATCGACAAGTGCAAGTTAAAACTCTACCATGCAAAGCGAAAGCCATACATCAACAACATGCAGAAATGCTGTTGCCTTCTCTGGGCCAAGCTCATTTGAAATGGACAGACGCAAAGTGGAAAAGTGTGCTGTGGTCTGAAGAGTCCACATTTCAAATTATTTTTGGAAATCATGGATGTCCTGTCCTTCGGACAAAAGAGGAAAAAGACCATCCAGATTGTTATCAATCAATCAATCAATCAATTTTATTTATATAGCGCCAAATCATCAGAAGATCATTTGTAACCTTCACTAATGCTGTTTCTGTACTATGATGAATTCTAAAACCTGACTGAAACTCTTCAAATAGACCATTCCTCTGCAGATGATCAGTTAGCTGTTTTACAACTACCCTTTCAAGAATTTTTGAGAGAAAAGGAAGGTTGGAGATTGGCCTATAATTAGCTAAGATAGCTGGGTCAAGTGATGGCTTTTTAAGTAATGGTTTAATTACTGCCACCTTAAAAGCCTGTGGTACATAGCCAACTAATAAAGATAGATTGATCATATTTAAGATCAAAGCATTAAATAATGGTAGGGCTTCCTTGAGCAGCCTGGTAGGAATGGGGTCTAATAGACATGTTGATGGTTTGGATGAAGTAACTAATGAAAATAACTCAGACAGAACAATCGGAGAGAAAGAGTCCAACCAAATACCAGCATCACTGAAAGCAGCCAAAGATAACGATACGTCTTTGGGATGGTTATGAGTAATTTTTTCTCTCATACTTAAAATTTTATTAGCAAAGAAAGTCATGAAGTCATTACTAGTTAAAGTTAAAGGAATACTCGGCTCAATAGAGCTCTGACTCTTTGTCAGCCTGGCTACAGTGCTGAAAAGAAACGTGGGGTTGTTCTTATTTTCTTCAATTAGTGATGAGTAGTAAGATGTCCTAGCTTTATGGAGGGCTTTTTTTTATAGAGGAACAGACTCTTTTTCCAGGCTAAGTGAAGATCTTCTAAATTAGTGAGACGCCATTTCCTCTCCAACTTACGGGTTATCTGCTTTAAGCTGCGAGTTTGTGAGTTATACCACGGAGTCAGGCACTTCTGATTTAAAGCTCTCTTTTTCAGAGGAGCTACAGCATCCAAAGTTGTCTTCAATGAGGATGTAAACCTATTGACGAGATACTCTATCTCACTTACAGAGTTTAGGTAGCTACTCTGCACTGTGTTGGTATATGGCATTAGAGAACATAAAGAAGGAATCATATCCTTAAACCTAATTACAGTGCTTTCTGAAAGACCTCTAGTGTAATGAAACCTATTCCCCACTGCTGGGTAGTCCATCAGAGTAAATGTAAATGTTATTAAGAAATGATCAGACAGAAGGGAGTTTTCAGGGAATACTGTTAAGTCTTCAATTTCCATACCATAAGTCAGAACAAGATCTAAGATATGATTAAAGTGGTGGGTGGACTCATTTACATTTTGAGCAAAGCCAATTGAGTCTAAAAATAGATTAAATGCAGTGTTGAGGCTGTCATTCTCAGCATCTGTGTGGATGTTAAAATCGCCCACTATAATTATCTTATCTGAGCTAAGCACTAAGTCAGACAAAAGGTCTGAAAATTCACAGAGAAACTCACAGTAACGACCAGGAGGACGATAGATAACAACAAATAAAACTGGTTTTTGGGACTTCCAATTTGGATGGACAAGACTAAGAGTCAAGCTTTCAAATGAATTAAAGCTCTGTCTGGGTTTTTGATTAATTAATAAGCTGGAATGGAAGATTGCTGCTAATCCTCTGCCTCGGCCCGTGCTACGAGCATTCTGGCAATTATTGTGACTCGGGGGTGTTGACTCATTTAAACTAACATATTCATCCTGCTGTAACCAGGTTTCTGTAAGGCAGAATAAATCAATATGTTGATCAATTATTATATAATTTACTAACAGGGGCTTAGAAGAGAGAGACCTAATGTTTAATAGACCACATTTAACTGTTTTAGTCTGTGGTGCAGTTGAAGGTGCTATATTATTTTTTCTTTTTGAATTTTTATGCTTAAATAGATTTTTGCTGGTTATTGGTGGTCTGGGAGAAGGCACCGTCTCTACGGGGATGGGGTAATGAGGGGATGGCAGGGGGAGAGAAGCTGCAGAGAGGTGTGTAAGACTACAACTCTGTTTCCTGGTCCCAACCCTGGATAGTCACGGTTTGGAGGATTTAAGAAACCAGTGCAAAGTTCAAAAGCCAGCATCTGTGATGGCATGGGGGTGTGTTCCTGGTATTCCTGGTTCTCTCCCTCAGCCCCAACCAGTCCCAGCAGAAGACTGCCCCTCCCTGAGCCTGGTTCTGCTGGAGGTTTCTTCCTGTTAAAAG
This sequence comes from Thalassophryne amazonica, assembly GCF_902500255.1. Lineage (NCBI taxonomy): Eukaryota > Metazoa > Chordata > Actinopteri > Batrachoidiformes > Batrachoididae > Thalassophryne > Thalassophryne amazonica. The sequence continues at coordinate 49,673,320 of NC_047108.1, read as the reverse complement.
GGAGTTTTTCCTTCCCACTGTTGCCAAGTGCTTGCTCACAGGGGGTCGTTTTGACCGTTGGGGTTTTTACGTAATTATTGTATGGCCTTGCCTTACAATATAAAGCGCCTTGGGGCAACTGTTTGTTGTGATTTGGCGCTATATAAGTAAAATTGATTGAATTGATTGATTGTTAGTGCCCATGGCATAGGTAACTTACACATCTGTGATGGCACCATCAATGCTGAAAGGTACATCCAGGTTTTGGAGCAACACATGCTGCCATCCAAGCAACGTCTTCTTCAAGGACGTCCCTGCTTATTTCAGCAAGGCAATGCCAAGCCACATTCTGCACGTTACAATAGCGTGGCTTCATAGTTAGAGTGCGGGTACTAGACTGGCCTGCCTGCAGTCCAGACCTGTCGCCCATTGAAAATGTGTGGCGCATTAAGAAGTGCAAAATATGACAACTGATGTACAACTGAAGTCGTACATCAAGCAAGAATGGGAAAGAATTCAACCTACAAAGCTTCAACAATTAGTGTCGTCAGTTCTCAAACGCTTATTGAGTGTTGTTAGAAGGAAAGGTGATGTAACACAGTGGTAAACATACCACTGTCCCAGCTTTTTTGAAACGTGTTGAAGGCATCCATATAGGTTGAAGAGGATTTGCCAATCATTGTATTCTGTTTTTATTTACAGTTTACACAACGTCCCAACTTCATTGGAATTGGGGTTGTACAAACAAAGCAATGAAAACAGGAGTACAGCTTCCACCTCAGTATTGAATTATTATTGTTTTCAAATAAATCTATTTTATGCAAATCCCAGAACAATCCCAGTGACACCAGACCCAGATTTTAGAATATCAGGTATGTAGAGAATATGAGCTTATGTCAGCTTTCTGGCTTCGGATACAGCCAGATCTGCGCTGGTATATGACACGGTTTTTTGCCGGATGCCCTTCCTGACGCAACTACAGTTTTACCCAGAGAAACACACAGCCCCTGGTCTTGAAAAGGTCTCCCATCCAAGTACTAACTAGGATCTGCTCTGGTTAGCTTCTGCGATCTGATGGAATCAGGCTTATACAGAGCAAACTGGTTGCATGGGCTTGTATGGTCTAAACTCAGTAACAATAAAATATTTAAAGTCAGCATACAGTAATTTGAGAAATATTTGTCTGTTTGTTCCTCCCAGTTCCTTAGGCTGACTTCTATCAAACTTGATAAGTGTACAAAAGTTAAGCCTGGAATTGTCATTAAGGGGTTATTTTGACAAAGGTCAAGGTCAATGGAGCCAACCCTGCATACAATGCACCTTACATTTGTTTGTGTGTGTATGTGTACACACTCGTCACACAGGGCCAACCCATACATGGATAAAGAGGTGGAGCATGGGTGAGACCATAAATAACCTGAGTGGTACAAATGAAGCCCCAAAACGGCCCCATGTTAAAGTTCGGATCACTAGTAAATAAAATTTCAAATGAGCTGACTATTCCAAATAAATAAAGAATTATGAACGTATTGATGTATTGAGTTTTATTTTTGGTGCAATATGCCTTGAGAAATTAAGTCAAAAGCATGGGGAAATTAGCCTGACTTCACCTGCTGCTGATTAAAGCTCAGAAACGTCAAGCTGTGAGGAATGTGGACTTTGATGATTTCATGTACGAGGGTAGATCGAAAAGTTCTCGGCCTCACCTAGAAGGCAGGGCAGCATCTCCAAATCTATGATGCAGTTGTAAACTATTATGCCTTGTATGGTTATGCACTAACATTCATGCGTCTGTGTTTATTTATTTTTAGGTGAGGCTCTTTGAAAGTCTTCAGATCTAGTGAAGATCCAAAAATGGACACAAAAGAAGCTCGTGTGGTGATTAAATATCTGCATAAAAAGGGCATGACACCCAAGGCAATCCATGATGACATGGATTGCCATTGCCATTGAGTCGGATGATGATGTCATTAAGACTGTAGAGTCCTACCTGAAGGACCAAAATGAAGCCTTCTACCATGAAGGCATCAGAATGTTGGAGCACCGCTGGACAAAGTGCATTGAGGTGAAGGGGGATTATGTTGAAAAATAACCAGGAGCTAGGAGTATCCTGACAACCCTTCTTGGTGAGGCCAACAACTTTTTGATCTACCCTCGTATGGTTACAGCCCCTCAACCGCCTCTATTGAAATGAATGGAAAAACAGAAATTTTTTACAGTTTGAAATCAGAGGGGTTTTTTGTGGACTTTGACAGTGAATACATCAAAATGGCCAGTTATTCTAAAGATGATATTCTGAGGAGGAAAGTGAGAGGTTTTTTATACACCGTAAGTGAAGCCCAGCACAGCGTGAGAATGGGCTTCAAAACATGGATCGAAGCACATATTTTATCCTTTTCCCTAATGTGGCCAGGAGAAAATTCTTAACAAAGCGTCTTTCCTCTCCTGAAAGTGTGGAACAGCCGTGTTTTTAGTTTGTGCCACTTCATCGCGCCATACTAAGCTAAGCTGCTATGTGCAGGCCACAGCGGGTCTCGCTGAGGAAACTGCTTCAGTGATCACAGAATCAGACAGAACATGATGATGAGTGACCGCTCTTAACAAAACAGCCGCGATGTGGACGAGCTTCAGCATTTGTGTTATTGGCCAAGCTGTGCTAAACCAATAACTAAGCTAAGCAACCTGGAGCCGCCTTCTGGTGGAGCAATGCAGTTTTCCTGTGGACAAAAGACATCGCCATATAGTGGAACAATAATTCTACATGGCTCTGTGTGCGAACACAACAGGAGTGAAATCAGAGACACCACTTTCCCGATATGTAATTGTTATTACTATATGGCTGCGGCGGTACGCTCACTCTGATTGGCTGATTTCTGGTCTGATATTTTAATGATCCGGAATGTGTATCACATTTGTTACAAACCAGAAAGCTAAAGACAAATTTATAAAAACCTAGCTGGACATGAACATACTCCATAAATATCTAAACAGCATAAGGAAAAAAACACAGATTGAAAGTTTACTAGTTAACGGCCGGACTATCTGTGAGCAAGTTCTTCATGGAGGTGAAGTGAACAGGTCTGACTATGAGCCGTCAGCAGCTTTCATATTCTGGCGATACTGTAAGTTCATGTGTGTATATATATATATATATATATATATATATATATATATACGTGGTCTGTCCAAAAAGTAACGGACCTTTTTATTTTTTTCAAAAACTATATGGATTTGAATCACGTGTGATTGCATCAGCCAAGCTTGAACCTTCGTGCGCATGCGTGAGTTTTTTCACGCCTGTCGGTTGTGTCATTCGCCTGTGGGCAGGCTTTGAGTGAGCACTGGTCCACCCCCCTCGTCGGATTTCTTTTGTCTGGGAAATGGCTGAGAGACTGCCGCTTTGCTCCATGAAATTTTTTTCAGAAACTGTTAGAGACAGGCAGTTGGAAACCATTTGAAAGATTCAGATGGATATCGGTGAAGATTCTGTCAGCGTCACGCGGATTAAGGAGTGTTAAAACCTTTTTAAAGATGGCCCACAACGGCGGAGGGCTCGCAGCGCACCGAGCGGCCATCGACAGGCTGTAACGACCAGATCATTTCTAAACTGAACGCTGTGTTGATCCAGGACAGAAATGGCAAGAGAGCTGGACATAGCACTTTTGCGGCACATTCCACTGTTACAGGAGATTTTGTAATGAAAGACGTGCGGAGGATTTCGTGCGTCAGCACGGAACTGCTCATGGCGTTCAACAAAAAACACCACGGCGCACCGCGCTCCGAGCCGCCATCGAGAGGCAGAAACCGTCACATCATTTCTAAACGGATCGCTGTGTGGAGCCGGGACCGTCGTGTGCAATTTCTCTGGTTATCACAAGAGCTGGACATCAGCCATTTTCCGGCAGATTTCACTTTTAACAAGAGATTTTGTCATGGAAAGCCGCGTGGAGGCTTTGCGCATCACGACTGATTCGCTGATGAAGCGAGACAAAGGAACACCTCCGTTTCGGAGTGCCAGAGGACAAGTTGGGACATACCTATCTCAGCTTTCAGTGCTTACCAGTCGAGTGAGTATAAGAGAAATTGTGGAGAGCTGGGCAGTAGTAAAGGAAATGGGATTTACATACAGAAAAGCTAAACGAAAGCCATCATTAACACCTAAACAGAAAAAAACAAGGTTATAATAGGCTAAGGAAAAGCAATCGTGGACTGTGGATGACTGGATGAAAGTCATATTCAGTGATGAATGTCGAATCTGCATTGGGCAAGGTGATGATGCTGGAACTTTTGTTTGGTGCTGTTCTAATGAGATTCATAAAGATGACTGCCTGAAGAGAACATGTACATTTCCACAGTCATTGATGATATGGGGCTGCATGACAGGTAAAGGCACTGGGGAGATGGCTGTCATTACATCATCAATAAATGCACAAGTTTACGTTGATATTTTGGACACTTTTCTTATCCCATCAATTGAAAGGATGTTTGGGGATGATGAAATCATTTTTCAAGATGATAATGCATCTTGCCATAGAGCAAAAACTGTGAAAACATTCCTTGCAAAAAGACACATAGGGTCAATGTCATGGCCTGCAAATAGTCCGGATCTTAATCCAATTGAAAATCTTTGGTGGAAGTTGAAGAAAATGGTCCATGACAAGGCTCCAACCTGCAAAGCTGATCTGGCAACAGCAGTCAGAGAAAGTTGGAGCCAGATTGATGAAGAGTACTGTTTGTCACTCATTAAGTCCATGCCTCAGAGACTGCAAGCTGTTATAAAAGCCAGAGGTGGTGCAACAAAATACTAGTGATGTGTTGGAGCGTTCTTTTGTTTTTCATGATTCCATAATTTTTTCCTCAGAATTGAGTGATTCCATATTTTTTTTTCCCTCTGCTTGGTCTAAAAAAGTAACCGTTACTGACTGCCACATTTTTTTTTTCCTGATTTCTTATAGTGTTTCTTAAAGCCAGAAAGTTGCCATTTGAAATGACTTTAGTTTTGTGTCATGTCTGTGATCTGCTTTTTTTTCTACAAAATTAAACAACTGAATGAACATCCTCCGAGGCCGGTGATTCCATAATTTTTGCCAGGGGTTGTATATATTTAAAGCATGTGTGCATGTGTGATTTTATTTTGTAAGTTCAATATTAGTAAATAATATAATTGTAAATATGTTAAACTACATGGATGAAACAAGAAAGTGAAAATACTTATTTCCATTGTGGTCCATTTAAAAATCAAATGACAGAATAGACGTAATAATAAAATAATAATCATAATAATACTGATAATAATAACAATAATAATAGAGTGTATATGATAACAAGAACCTAAACAATTTATAAATACATTAATACAGTGAATTAACATGATAAAATTACATAATTAAAAGGAAATAAAAGGGTTGACTTCTTCAAAAAACTGTTGAGGTCTAAGGTTTTAAAAACATTCTGGACTCACATGCCATACCAACTCATTATAGAAACTTTGCATAATTTATTACCACCTTTGAATAATGTCAGCTACCTATTTTATAAACACAACCCAATCTAGAGCCCATGGATCCCCACAGACAACACGCTAGTTCAACATACATGCACACATCAATTTTAGTGGAAACGTGCCCAAGTATCTGGGCGAAGTAGTGAAACAAACGAACATTTCCCAAATCATACTATAACGGCTGTACTGCACTAAGAAGACTACGATAAAGACAAATAAACACCTGCGAGTCTCTGCAGCTTGTTTTGAGCATCTGTCAGTAGTTCATTTGCTTCATCTCTGAGGCTCTCAGCCCTTTTCTTTGCATCCTGCACGACCTTGGCCTTGGTGTCAACTCGCTGATGAACCTCATGGTATTTATCAGTCAGCTGGCCATCTAGAATCTGGGTATTAAGAGAAGAAAAAAAAATGTAACAGTTATATGTGCTTACAATGACGCAAAGTGTGCTAACACACACAAAGACACACCTGCTTGGCCTCATTTGCCTTGTCTCGGGCCATGGTGGCTGTCTCTTCTGCTCGGGACGCTGCCATACTGTTGCTGGCATATTTGGTCTTCAGGACATTAATTTCCCAACCCAGTGTTCCCAGACGATCCATGGCATCCTTCAGGTCCTTCTCACTATTGGTTGTTGCTGATTCAATCTGAGGACAGCACATATACCAGGAATGTCAGGTCCAAAATTTCTCAACTAATTTCAGGGTAAAAGGTTTGTTTTACATTTAATTCTGGTTTCAATGGCATAGATGATCAATAAGTAGTTAATTCTCAACAAACAAAAAAAGAAAGAGAAATATTTTCTGATCGTATCTAAGCAGCCAGTCTGCTCTGTGTGAGCCTGATCTATTGGATCTCAGAAGCTAAGCAGGGTCTGTCCTCGTTAAGGGCCCCTTCACACATAGCACGACTGACGCAGACTGGTGCACAAAGGAGGAATTGCATGCCACTTGTGAAAAATCAGAGCCGCCTGTAACACCTTATACAGCTGTCGCCACAACTATTTGCACAAACAAGCAGCCAAAAGACAGCGAATGGCCTGCGAGTGCCCATTCGATCCCTCTCTCGGCAGGTGTTGGCCAAATTCCTGGTGCTACACGCGAACATCCAACACTGCTCGTCGGGCACTTAGAAAAGGCGTGGTTATTCGCGCTCCCGGCACGATAGTAGACAGCAGGCGACCACATTCAAGCTGTCTGTGAAAAGTGTCTAAGTGCCCCACGAGTGTGGCGTAACCTAGCAACACACGTGGCATGCCAGTGTTGGCTCCCCCCTCAACACACGTGGCATGGGTGTGTATTGCGCATGTACAGACATGTTCACATGGGGATCAGCTAGCCACACCCAAGTGCGCACAGCACAGCAAGGTGCCTCTCAGCTGATGTCCAGCCAGTCATACAATGACAGCTGGAAATGACGGCTCAGTGCACACAACATGTTACATTAAAAACACAGAGACCACAGCCAGGGCAGGTACATAAATAATTACTCCAATAATTACATACACAATTACATAACAAATAACTAAAATAAATAATCACAGAGCAAAGAAAAGGAGAGTGACACTTTGTTTTGTGTGCTGCACAAACAGGTGGGCGTGGCCCTAAACAGCAGCAGCTGTTGAGCTGTCTGGACCCACGAGTCACAGCTGGAGAACATATACCGTGTTTTGAAGGACATGACCTTGCAACTCTACGCTGTGAGGTGCGTGCGTGTGCCTGCTGTCCTCATGTGGAAATACATAAAAACATATATCGTTTTTGCAACGGGCTGGAGCGGCCGCTCAGCGCGCACCAGCAGGCTGCCCCATGTGAAAAGGACCATCTGATCATGTGTACATGGTGTTCTGAATGTCACGTCACCCACGTGAGCTATGGTCTGCATGACGCAGTGTCTTTCCATTGGCGCACTGCTCGATGGACACGTGCGCCGCTTGCTGGACATGCGCACTAGGCCAGCTGGACAACAGATGTGGACATAAGCACACACTGCTTCATTCATGTCATTTCATGACTGTACATCTATGGGTCATACTTGTATTGTCCGCTTGGTAAGAGGAATTAAATATTCTAAATTGCAGTGTTGATTTATGGTGTGTGATTTTTATTTTTTTTCCCCACAGCAGCGACACCCGCAGACAAAGGGGAGCGTGTCCCCCTGCGACTTGCAGCTGTTCAGATATCTGTGCTCGCAAGTCACATCTGGAGAACACCAGTAGTGGTTGGTAGAATATGACATTGCATAACCGTGGAGCGCCATTGTCAGCTTGCTGTCCTCACGTGGGAATAAATTAAAACATATCGCTTCAGCTGACCACCGCGTCAGCGCACTGCAACACTGGTGAATATCGTGCCATGCTGAGAATCATCGCAAGGTGCATGTCACTGCGGGATCTCCCCACTTTGTAACAATTAAAACACATATCACATGTGCAACACGGTCACTAGTGGATCACTGTGTGCTGGACACGCCATGCCGGCTGAAGTTTTCACAACAGGAAGCTGACTCTTCATGAGACAAGAGCTGACTCTTCATGAGACAAATCTGGTGTGGCCAGCTGTTCAAATCGTATCTTTATTTGTCCTAGGTCTGAAAACAGCATGCCCTGTTTGCATTTTTAGCTTGAGTCATTCCTTTTATGGCATTTTTCTTTGATGACTTGAATATGAAACAACCTTTCTTGTTTATTTTTTTTTATGCTTACCTGTGCCACCCTGGCTTCAGTCTCCACGATGTCAGCTCTGGCTCGTGCTATAGCCTTCTCTGCTGATGTCTGGGCAGTCTTAGCATCTGCCAAGGCCTGTTTGACAGTCTCTGCAGTGGTTTTCACTCCCTCAGCATGATGCCTTAACAACAACAAAATGTTCCTCTGATTCTACAGTGAATAAACATAGAATTGCCTTTGCAAATAATAGTTTACTGTTAACAGATTAGATCCGGATGTGTAATCTTAGCACTTTAGGCCCTGTGTCCATATAGCACTGTTTTGTGGGTGCCAGCGTCTTTTAACAGTTGCTCCAAATACGAATGGACTGTATGTAGCCACACGTAGCCACCTCAAGAAAAAGTGTTGCACTTAGCGTCTTTATTTAGAGGGCTCCACTTTTTTGTGCGGCTGCTCCTCGTGCTTTTAGTAGAAAATCCTTCAACTTTTTAGAAAAGCGCCGTCACGTTATTGCTGCACCTTTTCAGGCAACCAGTCTGATGGAGCAAAACTTGCCACTCGGTGACAGTGAAGCTGTGAAGGGTTCAGCATTATCAGTCTGTCAGCAGTCAGCTGATATGCCATACAAAATATTTCACAATAGAGATGAAAAAACAAAAACAAAAGACCATTTGTGAGAGCAGATTAGACAGACACTTGGTTCTTGCTGAGGGTAAGTCCTTTTATCCCAGTGCACTGATATGGTGGTCATTACTGTTGCAGGGATGAAAGCAAAAAAAACAAACAAAAAACAAAAAAAAACAAAATCTTCTGAATTAATTTTTTTTAAACTTGTTCACCATCTACCGTTTTTTTTTATCGAAACCCTTTTGCAATCACATCCTGGGGTTTAAGGTAAAACAAGGTGGAGAAAGCTAAGGGCCCAGTCACACCGCACACGACAGCTGGACAAAGGATAAAAAGTTAAAAAGTCACAAATTGTCAAGAAAATTTGGGGGGAGGTGATGGTCTAGTGGTTAAGGTGTAGGGCTTGAGACCAGAAGATCCTTGGTTCAAATCCCAGCCTTACTGGAAAATCACTAAGGGCCCTTGGGCAAGGTCTTTAATCCCCTAATGCTCCTGGTGTGTAGTGTGCACCTTGTATGGCAGCACCCTGACAGCACCCTGACATCAGCATTATCGACTAGTCTAAATTGGCACTGTTCACTCGCCAGTGTGGAACAGGTAAGTATTACTGTCGATCCTTGTCATATAAGGCCTTTTGGCAGCCAAACTGATGGAAATCTGACGTAGTGATGGAGAACTTTAATCCCTGCTGAAATATCCCATGAGATTTTTTTATTTCAAAGACGGCGCAGGCACCCTCTCAGCACCTTTTTGCCAGGAAAAAATGTATGGACACAAGGCCTGATATTTGTGTAATTTCTGTACTATTATTTGTTTAATTATTTTATATATGGGCCTTAAATACTTTTTTCTGTTTTGAGTACCTGGCCCTCTTGGCGTCCAGCAGTAGTTGTTCTGCTTTTTGGACATTGTGCTGCGTCTGCCGCAGGATGGCATCCACGTTAGACAGACTACGAACGCGATCCTTGATTTCATCAGCAAGATGTCTGATCTGGAGATGCGAAGCAGGAATCGAGAGCTCTAACACGCGATTCGCCACCGCTTCAATACTGTCTGGGTCTGCACCGTCCTCTGATCCAAAGATAGAGAAGAAAAGTGACACAGTGGTTCTGCACTGACACAGAACAGCACAGCACAAACCAAGAGAGTATGTGGAATGAACAAAAAAAAAAACTAAAGCTAAACGAGTGAAACAGGCTCACGGGTGAGGAACTCTCTGATCTGCTTGATGAGGTCTCTCAGCTGATTGTTGGAGTGCTCTACTTTGTTCTTGGTGGCTGTGGCTTTGTCCAGTGTTGCTTTGGCTTTACCCTTCGCCTCTTCCGCTTTGGTCTTTGCCTCAACAACCTGAGTGAAAGGCAGAAAGGTTTACAGAGGAGGCAGGGTGGGAAAAGGCTGTGACTGCTTTTAAAAAGATGGAGTTCTCATGGACATCACCTTCATGAAGAGGCCCTCCACCTCGCTCATGGCTTTGTTCAGCTCTGTGTCCGTGTGTTTCGCTCTCTCCAGTGAGCCATCAGCCACAGCCACAGCACCGTGACAATTCAGGCCACCACAGTGGCGGTTCCCCTCATCGTCACGGCAACCTGCACCTCCACAGGGGCTTTCACCACATGGAACATCACCAGGGGCACCACATACCTGGTGAGTAAAGGGTGCATGTACTAGTGTGAGCTTGCACTGCAGTTTCATTGCATGTTTGTGTACAATTGAAACTTTTGTGCAGCTACAATAATAAATGAAAAACCGTGTACCTTCTCATTGAGGTTTTTCATGTCCAGCCTCTGTACTCTGGCACTGAGCTCTGTAAGTGTACGCTTGTTTGCAGCATTTTTTCGGTTAAAGTCGTCCTTCTTGCTGGTGATGAGGCGCTCAGTGCGACGGCGTGTGTCTGCTGATTCGCTGACTGTGCTCGGGTGACTAGTTGTTGATTCATTTGCTCGGCGTTCGGCGTCTTGAGACTTATTGTAGGCGCTACGAATGCTGTCGTATGCACCTAAAGAAAACGTACATTTCCAATCACCACATTTCAAGTGAGGTGAAGTGCTGGAATATGTTTGAGACATGCAACTCTGTGACTGAACTGGAGGAGAAAAATTTTAGCAAAAGAGAACTTGACTGATACAGACAGCAACACCAACGGAACAGTTGAGAGGCTTAAAATAGAACTCTGGCAAGTTTTTTGTGTTCTTTTTTCACTTTTAATGGGTTTGGTATTTAGTTTGAATGTTAAAACCGTCACACGGTAAACAGCTATACAAGGTAAGCACGTAGGGTGTCAAAGATCAGACTGTGAACCCCCTCACAGTGAATGACAATGTTCGGATATGTAACATAATTTTTTACAATCTTAATCTGGAACAGGCTTGGGTCATACACAGATGTGTAGGATGAAACATTCAGAGTCCAGATCCAGCAGGCACTCTTCAGAATGGAGTCTAAGCCAAGGTTCGGCACACAGTAAGATAAGTTATGGAGGAGCAGTTTTTCAAAGGACACAGGAGATGGGTTAACAATGTTCAAAAGCAAAATGTCAGATACACAATGATAATCCAATCATACCACAGTATCCTTTAGACAATAGATAAACTCTGAGGTCAAGATACATAGGAACAGTCAAAATGTGAATAACCACAACACTGTGGTGGATATTCAACACGTAATGGACATTGTGGACATAATTCACCATACCATACATAAGCATTGTCACCTGTGATTAGAGTGTGTTCCCTGTTTTGCATGTGATAACACGCAGAGATGTGCGAATAGCATTTCAAAGTGTCTTGGCCCCTTTGATATTTTCCCATTACCCCTGCGTGGGTAATGCGTGATGTTTGTTCCTGTTTCCCGTCAGGACAGTTGTGTGGGTAATTTTTGGAAGTCGTCGGCTTGGCTTGGTTTGCGCAAATGGAGGTGCAGTTTGCGCAAATTGAGATCTTGTAGTAGATCCCTCTGGAGGTATCATGTTAAGTGTGAGAGCATGTACTCATGCTGTGTTTTGCCGCATCCCTGACACCACAGAACCGTCTTGTGTTCTGGATGGCAACCACCCAGGCAGACAACTGCTCCATTCCCACAACTCTAAAATAACCATCTGTCTGCCTCAGCATCCACACCCGTCGCTATGGGCGGGCCCTAGGGGGCAGTGCCCGCCCACTGATATGCTTGGGCCCGCCCACCCAAGCCAGATCACAGTCACAGATCTCAAATAAATAAATAGATAAATAAAATCCTAATTTCATTTTATTGTACTTGCTTTGGGTTAAAACGGCCAGTGTTGCATAATCACTAAGACATTAAATATATTAAAACCGTGTGAGTTCGTTGGAAAGTTTGTCTACGTATGTAATCACGTCAGTGTTGCCCAGCAACAATCAGTTACCGCGTTTATGGGGGGAAATGAAGTGTGAGTTTTTGCCAGCAGACAGCAGCTAGTTTTTGTGCTTTCCTAAATATGGATATACGTAACTGGTTTAAAACCCCAACATCGGTAACTTCGGATAAACCAACACATGATGTCATTGGCAAAGAAAACCCTGGACCCATTTCTACCTCTGTGGATCCTGTACTGACACAAGGTGGACGAAAGAGAGGACAGCGCTGGCACTCTACTCAAAGTAGGTCCAAATTTTTATTGTGTGTGTGTGTGTGTGTGTCAGAGGCGATAGCTAAGACTGCAAGGGAAGCTCAGCTTCCCCTAAAGGCAGCAGACGGTGGTGCTGCTGAGCATCTCCACCGTCACAAAGCACTCACAGGCGGACACACTTCACACTAGCCTCGCGCCAGTCCCAGCTAGCGAGCTAGCTAGGTAGCAAGCTGCACATAATGGCAGACAATTTGAATGTTGTGGACCGGATTTTGGCGAAGCCATTTGATAGTCTTCCTTAACGAAGAAAAACTTAAAGTTAAACAGCAGGGCAGATCAACTCCTCAGATTAATTTGGTGCAAAAGATGGGGAAAAGTAACAGGTCTTTTCAGCTGTCCCGCTGGCTGACTAGAAGTGCTGTAACAAATAAAATGTACTGTTTCTTGAAAAGGAACGAAGGGTAGAATTTACGTATAAATAAACCGACACATTTTATGATGTAGGCCGAAATTGAGCTTCCCCTCCTTGAAAGACCAGCATCCGCCAGTGGTGTGTGTGTGCGTGTGTGATGGCAATTGGTACTATTGCTACTGCTACCCCTCTGTTGGTTGCTTTGAAATGCACCCGCCGTGGTGGTTTTTTTTTTGTGTTTAGTTTGAGATGCTGGTTGTCATCTAATACGTCATGTGCACATTCAGTTGGTGGTGGTGGTGGCGGTGTGTGTGTGTTGGCAATTGGTAGCTACCCCTCTGTTGGTTGCTTTGAAATGCACCCGCTGTGGTGTTTTTTTGTTTGTTTAGTTCGAGATGCTGCGTGTGATCTAATACGTTATTTGTACTTGTGTGTGTGTGTGTGTGAGTGAGTGAGAGAGAGAGAGAGAGAGAGCGCGCTGGTCCGGTCATGGTTAATGTGATGATTATTGTGAGGGATTAGGGCTGCGTGAATAGTAAAAATAAGCTATTAATAGTGGTGCCCACCTGGTGGATTTCATAAGCCCCCCTTAAGACTGAGATCTGGCAACGGGACTGTCAGCATCAACGCTCAGCCATTTGTGCGCTGGATCATGCACAGAGAAATGGGACACAGTGCTAAAATATCAAAGCTGACGTTCCCTCATAATGCAAGTGACACTCCTCATCCTTGTTTCCCTCAGTAACTGCTCATTTGACACAAAACTCCTGGTGCTATGTGTCTTACTGTATGGTTGCGTGATTTGGACACTAACCAGTGACCTAAGGCAATGGCTGGATGTCTCAGCAAATCTAAAGAAAAATTCAAAATATCTGGTTAGAAAAGCAGCTACTTAATTTGTCAGTGGCACTGCAAGAGTCCAGTAAGTTTATACAAGTCAAATGCTGTTGTTTTTTTAAAACAGTCTATTTATAAATTCTTCACTGAATATTTAAATACAGTAACTTTGAATTTACAGATAAGCCCTTTGAATTTCATGACTGTCCATATCCATTTGAATGAATATACCAACGAAGAGTTTGCAGCCGACAGATTACACAGCTGTGGTTGGAGGTAATTACTGGTGTTTATAAGCAGGAGTAGTATGTAATCCTAACGATGGGTAATGAAATGTGAAATTTAGCTCTCTTTTATATTAATAATAGCCTCTTTCCTTTGTATTGAGGTAGCATTTAGTCCTTTTGTATAATGCACACCTTAGGGCCCCTTCACACATAAAGCTTTTGAAGCTGACTAGCGCACGAAGGAGGAATTGCATGGCATTTGTGAAAAATCTGAGCCACCTCAAACGCCTCGTATACCTGTTGCCACAACATTTGCGCACACAAGCAACATAAAGTGAAAGTGACAGTGAATGCCCTGCGCGTGCTCATTCGATCCCCTCTCGGCAGGTGTCGGCAAAATTCCAGGTGTCACACACATCGCTCGCTGCACACTTAGAAAAGGCGGGGCTATTTGCACACCTGATACATCACATTCGACCTGTCTGTGAAATGTGTCTAAGTGCCACACGAAAGTGGCATAACCTAGCAACACACGAGTGTGACTGTGCTGAACCACCCCCCCCAACACAAATGGCTTGTGGAGTGTGTCATCGTCGTCCCCCAGCACCACCACCAACACACACACACACGCCATGAATCTAACATTGTCAGCTGTGGCTGAAGGTCCTGGAGTTCGGTGCTGGAGCAGCTGACCGCTGTGTGCTGCACCTCAGCTGGAGAACACAGAGTGCACATGTGTGTGCGGGCACTCACACCCTCATGAGGACCGGTGTTCTGTCAAAATGAGGTGCGTCGTCGAGATGAGATTCCTCGCGTAACTGCATATGTGTGCACTGAAAAAATTAATTGACGAAGTTCGCTTATTTTGATGGGCAAGTAAATGTATAAATTGTTCATCTGAACGTAGTAATGTATAAAATCTACTCACTATAAAATGATAAGTATTTTTAACCTGGAGTTAGCTTATTTTGACAGGCAAAATATACATATACATACATTTATGCTCCTAACGTAAAATACAGAAAATGTTTTACTTACTAGGCTATAAATACACTGAATACAATTAATAAAAAAGAAAAGCTTTAACGGAAAAAACAACAAAAAAATGCACATGCGCAGTTGCACGTCGAGCGAGTTACATCATCTCCACATGTGCAGTTGCGTGAGGCACCTCATCTCGACAGGTGACGTCTTCAAGTCCGGGGTAGAGCGATGTGCGCATGCAAGCGCAGTAGCGCGACGCACCTCATCTCGACGTTCACCTCATCTTGACGGGACACCGGCCAGCATTTGAGCACATGGCAGGTTGTGAAGCCGCCTGGCCAGCTGATGTCACTTCCACCACATAAACTGTAGTTTACTTGACAGACAGAAAGAGTGGAAATTAAATAAAGACATAAGGATGAAGGCGTCAACTCATTCTTGTGTGATCGCTTTACTGTGGACACACAGTGCATGTCAGCTGACTGCCGAATGACTGACAGCTGGACATGACCGTGCACGCAAGGTGTTACATTACAACACAGACATCTGACAGATGCTGTTGGGAAAGTGTAGTGACACGGACCCACAACAGGGGGCGTAAATGAACGGACAATGAAAGAGTCGAATATGAACACTTTACTGTTGTGAATGAGCACAACCACAATACAGAGGAATACAACATTTTGCAAACAGTCAATCCACAACGGTGACGTGTGGGCAGGCTCGAGGATAGAAGACGTCTGTCCTGAGAAGAACTGGAATCACACGATTTCCTCCGCCACCGAACCTGGAGAATACTGGAGCCGCCAAGTCCCGAGTCCCCAGGTGGCCACCGTCTCCGAATGTCGGATCTGGTGTTGTGTGTTGGGGGGGGGGGTGTGGCTGGACATTTTGGTGTTCTTTTCTTTCCTTTGCTCTCCAGGTGGTATGAAAACTGATTTGTCTGTGGAGAAGGTGCTGGCTGAAGAGTCCTTCACCCTCATCAGCGTTATGTGCAGCACCTGTGGATGGTGCTCAAGTGCAACCTTAAAGACTTTCAGCTGAAGCAGATAATGAGATGGCGTTCTGCATTTAAGCCATGTGTGATTCAAGCAGAATTGCCGGGAACTCGACCTTGTGATGTTCGTTTGTGAGACGCTGAGGACCGCGCCTGGGTTTGACACATCGTGCCTGTGAAGGAAGAAGGGTGAGGGCACATGCTGTCAGCACACATCTGAGGTGATTAATTGTTTGACTAATTGTTGATAGTAACTTGGTATTTTGTTACGCAGGAGATTTGAATTGTGATGAGAATTGTGCAGCTCGCTTCTCACTGCCGTGGCGTGCGGAGTGGTAATCCTCCACCTGTTGTGAGAAGCTGCTCATTTACATAAAGCTTAAATACAGACCTGAATGTGTTGCTGATAGTGTGTGCCTTTTGAAGGATATTGGTTGTAGCTGCTGACTTACCTCACCTTTTCTATCCTTCGCAGAGAGTCAGTTTGTCGTGTCCACCTGGGGGGTGTTTGGCGGTAAAGTGAGTCCAGAAGTGCCGGGCTTCGATCCTTTTAGGCGCTGGAGAGCGTGCCAGCCTTTCTCCACCAGACTGACGCATCTTTTGTTCATACACTTTGTTATGCACCAGAGGGTGGAAAAAATAAATTGTTTTGTTATTGGAACCGCTTTCTGGTTATTTTAGCGCTGGGTTCCGTCAGACGCAGGTCCGCTCCTCAACCCGCGTCGACACATAACAGTAGTTCCCGGCCATTCCATAATGGACCCAGCGGCAGAGGCGGTTCCTTTCGCCGAAAGAGTACAAGAACACTTGTAGAAAATATGGGAGCAATTACAGCATCTCGCAAACCAAATTAAACAAACAGACGCCCGTGTTACGGAGCTTGCAGCGCAAGCCGTTCCGCTTCCTGCTGCGGCACCATCGATACCGGTGCAGATAACTCCGTAACCCAGAGATTTGGCGTCCGAACCGCTTATTTGTCATCCGGAGCCTTATGCGGGTGACGTATCTCCAGGTGTTCTGGGACAGGCGAAATAATACACACACACACACAAAAAAAAAAAAAAACACTTGTATGGGCTAATGTTTTGTTTCTTTGAATAGGGGTTATAATTTGTTTGGGGAGTCAGAGGCGTGTCTGGTGGAGTGAATGATAGGTGGTTAGAGGCCCGTCTGGACTCACTTGATCGTTGTTTTTTTATGTGTATTTAGGTATTTTCTGTTTGGGTCTGGGGTCGTTTTGTTTTGTTGTTTTTTATTTCCCTACTTCCCTAACCCCAACCTCACTTGCCCCAAGACCGTTCATCTTGTGGGTTGTGGGGTGGTGAAGGTTGGTCACGCTGAGCGTTCTCAGAAAACCTCTGCACCTAGGGGGGGGTTATTAGGGGCGTTTTTCTTGGTTTGGTTAGGGCCCGGTTCCACTCCAGCCTCGGTGGGCCTTTGTACCGTTCGTCATTGGTGTTGCCGGGGTGTGGTGCAGCAGGAACATACCTCAGTCGGAGGGGTGGGCCGATCTGTTGCCGTTCGCCATTTCGGTAGTTCCACCCCTTCCGAGAAGCTGGGGTATGGTCGAGTTGGGGCACCGGACGTATTTCCGGTTTTCCGCTGCGCCTAGGGGTTGGGGGTGGGTTAGTTTTTCCTGTTCCCTTCCCCGGCTTGATGTTCTGTGCCGTTCGCCAAAATTGAGCCGCCGAGGGGCTCTGGGAGGGACCTGGGGTCTTTCGGGGTGCCGGGGAAGGTAACAGGGTTTAACGGTTGTTTTATTTGCCCCCGGGGTTGTTTAGGGTAGTCCTCCGGGGGTTGGACTTTGATTTTGTTTTGTTTCCTTCCGGGTTCCACCTCCAGGGTTGATGGGACGGTCCTCTGGGGGGGAATTGGTTTGTGGGGCCGACTAGCCAAGTGTGGCCGGGTCTGGGGTTCCGAGGCTGTGGGGAGGGGCCTCCTGGGGTTTGATGGTACGGTCCTCTGGGGGGCGCCGTTTGCTCCACGTGTACCTGGGGACCTTTGTGGGATTCCGGTTCTGGCTATTCCTCCTGGAACCGGCGGTAAAGGCCTTCTGGGGGGTGTTGGGCTCTGCAAGTCATTCTGGGGGGGTTGTTTGTTATTTTTCTTTTATGCATTTATGTTTGTATTGTGTTTGTGGGGCTGTGTTGGGTTTTTGCATTTGGGAGTTTTTCTTTTCTTCCCGGGGTTGGATGGGACGGTCCCCTGGGGAGGTTTTGGGTGGGTTTTATGTTTTTCCTTGTATGCTGGATTGTACTAGGGACTGTTTTGGGGTTTTTGTTGATGCCAGCCGGCCTTCCAGCTGCGGTGCCCTGTCCTGCTGTCTGTGGTGGACCTTGGGAGCATTATGTTGTTTGCTTCCTGACGAGGACCCCGGAGGGAGGTGCTGTTCTCGGACCTGGTCTGTTCGGTCGCCGGGAGACTTCCCGTTAAAGGGGGGGTACTGTTGTGTGTTGGAGGGGTGTGGCTGGACATTTTGGTGTTCTTTTCTTTTCTTTGCTCTCCAGGTGGTATGAAAACTGATTTGTCTGTGGAGAAGGTGCTGGCTGAAGAGTCCTTCACCCTCATCAGCGTTATGTGCAGCACCTGTGGATGGTGCTCAAGTGCAACCTTAAAGACTTTCAGCTGAAGCAGATAATGAGATGGCGTTCTGCATTTAAGCCATGTGTGATTCAAGCAGAATTGCTGGGAACTCGACCTTGTGATGTTCGTTTGTGAGACGCTGAGGACCGCGCCTGGGTTTGACACATCTTGCCTGTGAAGGAAGAAGGGTGAGGGACACATGCTGTCAGCACACATCTGAGGTGATTAATTGTTTGACTAATTGTTGATAGTAACTTGGTATTTTGTTACGCAGGAGATTTGAACTGTGATGAGAATTGTGCAGCTCGCTTCTCACTGCCGTGGCGTGCGGAGTGGTAATCCTCCACCTGTTGTGAGAAGCTGCTCATTTACATAAAGCTTAAATACAGACCTGAATGTGTTGCTGATAGTGTGTGCCTTTTGAAGGATATTGGTTGTAGCTGCTGACTTACCTCACCTTTTCTATCCTTCACAGAGAGTCGGTTTGTCGTGTCCACCTGGGGGGTGTTTGGCGGTAAAGTGAGTCCAGAAGTGCCGGGCTTCGATCCTTTTAGGCGCTGGAGAGCGTGCCAGCCTTCACTCCACCAGACTGACGCATCTTTTGTTCATACACTTTGTTATGCACCAGAGGGTGGAAAAAATAAATTGTTTTGTTATTGGAACCGCTTTCTGGTTATTTTAGCGCTGGGTTCCGTCAGACGCAGGTCCGCTCCTCAACCCGCGTCGACACATAACATCTGGTACTGCTGGCGAGGAGCAGAAAGAATAAGAAGTGGGTGTGTGTACACCCAGTAACAACAATGGTGGAGATTCCACCTCCACCTCTCACACACACTCGTGCAGCTCCTGTCTCAACACTTATCTGGCTGGGGTGTGAAGCGAAGCCGTCGCTGATTACACCAACCTCACTGATAAGGCACTCCACAGGAAAGCAGCTGCAAAATGAATTCAGACTAAGACACAATTAGCTTCTGGCTGAGGATATTACCTTCACAGGTAGATGATATCTCGGCAACGAGGTGGAGATGACGTCTGGGTTTTATGGAGTAGTATGATGAAGTGTAGATGGGTGACAGCTGTCATGAGATAATGAGTGACAGCTTTCACCCCCGGCTGTGTCCGTGGCGGCAGCGCCCTCTCGTGCCTGAAGCCCCCACTTCAGGCAGGGCGCCCTCTGGTGGTGGGCCAGCAGTACCTCCTCTTCTGGCGGCCCACACAACAGGACCCCCCCCTCAACGGGCGCCTCCTGGCGCCCGACCAGGTTTATCCGGGTGTCGGCGGTAGAAATCGGCCAGGAGGGCCGGGTCCAGGATGAAGCTCCTCTTCACCCAGGAGCGTTCTTCGGGGCCATACACCTCCCAGTCCACCAAATACTGGAACCCCCGGCCCATTTGACGGACGTCCAGGAGCCGGCGCACTGTCCAAGCCGGCTCCCCGTCAATGATCCGGGCAGGAGGCGGCGCCGGACCGGGAGCACAGAGGGGTGAGGTGTGGTGTGGTTTCAGTCTGGACACATGGAAAACAGGATGGATCCGCAGTGAAGCTGGGAGTTGGAGCTTCACTGCGGCAGGGCTGAGGATCTTGAGGATTTTGAATGGTCCGATGAACCTGTCCTTCAACATAGGGGAGTCCACTTGGAGGGGGATGTCCTTCGTTGATAACCACACCTCCTGCCCGGGCTGGTATGCAGGGGCCGGGGACCGCTGGCGGTCTGCATGGGCCTTAGCCCTCGTCCGGGCCTTTAACAAGGCAGAACAAGCGGTACGCCACACCCGACGGCACCTCCGCAGGTGGGCCTGGACCGAGGGCACACCGACCTCTCCCTCCACCACGGGAAACAATGGGGGCTGGTACCCTAGACACACCTCAAATGGGGAGAGGCCGGTGGCAGAAGACACCTGGCTGTTATGTGCATACTCGATCCAGGCCAGATGGGTACTCCAGGCCGTCGGGTGCGCGGATGTCACACAGCGGAGGGTCTGTTCCAACTCTTGGTTGGCCCGTTCTGCCTGTCCGTTCGTCTGTGGGTGGTACCCGGACGAGAGGCTCACGGTGGCCCCCAGTTCTCTACAGAAACTCCTCCAGACTTGAGAGGAAAACTGGGGACCACGATCCGAGACTACGTCAGTTGGTATCCCATGCAGACGGACGACGTGGTGGACCAGGAGGTCTGCTGTCTCCTGGGCCGTTGGGAGCTTCGGGAGGGCCACGAAGTGGGCCGCCTTGGAGAATCGGTCCACTATCATGAGGATGGTGGTGTTGCCCTGGGATGGCGGGAGGCCCGTGACGAAATCCAGGCTGATATGGGACCAGGGGCGATGAGGCACAGGAAGCGGCTGGAGAAGTCCTTGGGACCTTTTGTGGTCTGCCTTGCCCCTGGCACAGGTGGTGCAGGCCTGGATATACTCCCGGACGTCGGCCTCCATAGACGCTCACAAGAAGCGCTGCCGGACAACTGCCACGGTCCTTCGCACCCCTGGATGACAGGAGAGCTTGGAACCGTGACAGAAATCCAAGACTGCAGCTCTGGCCTCTGGTGGGACGTAAAGTCGGTTCTTCGGCCCAGTTCCGGGATCCGGGCTCCGTACCAGGGCCTCCCGGACGGTCTTCTCCACGTCCCAGGTGAGGGTGGTCATGATAGTGGACTCCGGAATGATGGGCTCCGGTGGATCCGACAGCTCAGTTTTGCCTTCGTCTTCGTGTACCCGGGACAAGGCATCCGATCTCTGGTTCTTGGTCCCGGGGCGATAGGTGATCCAGAAGTCAAAACGTCCGAAGAACAGTGACCAGCGGGCTTGCCTGGGGTTCAGCCGCTTGGCGGTCCTGATATACTCCAGGTTCCGATGGTCAGTGAAAACCGTGAACGGCACAGACGCTCCCTCCAACAGATGTCTCCACTCCTCAAGAGCCTCTTTCACCGCAAGGAGTTCTCGGTTGCCAACGTCATAGTTCCGTTCAGCCGGGGTCAACCTGCGGGAAAAGTAGGCACACGGGTGAAGAACCTTATCGGTCTCTCCGCTCTGGGATAGCACGGCTCCTTTCCCTGAGTCAGAGGCGTCCACTTCAACCACAAACTGGCGGCTAGGGTCGGGCTGCACCAGAACTGGTGCAGTCAAGAACCGTCGTTTCAACTCCTTGAACGCGGCTTCGCACCGATCCGACCAGGTGAAGGGGACTTTTGGAGAGGTCAGGGCTGTCAGGGGGCTAACTACCTGACTGTAGCCCTTAATGAACCTCATGTAGAAATTAGCAAAGCCGAGGAACTGTTGCAGCTTCCTACGGCTTGTTGGTTGGGGCCAATCTCTCACCGCCGCAACCTTGGCCGGATCAGGGGCGACGGAGTTGGAGGAGATGATAAACCCCAGGAAGGACAAAGAAGTGCGGTGGAACTCGCACGTCTCGCCCTTCACAAACAGCCGGTTCTCCAACAACCGCTGCAGGACCTGACGTACATGCTGGACATGAGTCTCAGGGTCCGGAGAAAAGACGAGTATATCGTCCAGATACACGAAAACGAATTGGTGCAGGAAGTCCCGCAAGATGTCATTAACCAAAGCTTGGAACGTCGCTGGGGCGTTAGTGAGGCCGAATGGCATGACCAGGTACTCAAAATGACCTAATGGGGTGTTAAATGCCGTCTTCCACTCGTCTCCCTTCCGGACCCGAACCAGGTGATACGCATTCCTAAGATCCAACTTTGTAAAGATGTTGGCTTCATGCAGGGGGGTGAACACAGAATCTAACAAGGGCAACGGGTATCGATTGTGAACCGTAATCTCATTCAGCCCCCTGTAATCAATGCATGGACGGAGTCCGCCATCTTTCTTGCCCACAAAAAAGAAACCTGCACCCATTGGGGAGGTGGAATTCCGGATCAGCCCGGCAGCTAATGAGTCCCGAATGTAGGTCTCCATTGATTCGCGCTCAGGTCATGAGAGGTTGTACAGCCTGCTGGACGGGAACTCCACGTCTGGAATCAAATCAATGGCACAATCGTACGGACAGTGCGGGGGAAGGGTGAGTGCCAGATCCTTGCTGAAGACGTCAGCAAGATTGTGGTACTCAACCAGTACCACCGTCAGATTGGGAGGGACTTTGACCTCCTCTTTAACCTGTAAACCGGGAGGAACCGAGGAACCTAAACACATCCGATGGCAGGTTTCGCTCCACTGAACCACCACCCCAGATGGCCAATCAATCCAGGGATTGTGTTTCAACATCCACAGGAAGCCCAAAATCACTCGGGAGGTAGATGGAATCACAAAAAACTCGATCTCCTCCCGATGATTTCCAGACACCACCAGAGTTACAGGTTGTGTCTTGTGCGTGATTAAAGGGAGAAGGGTGCCATCTAGTGCCCGCACTTGCAATGGTGAAGGGAGCGCCACCAGAGGGAGCCCTACCTCCCTAGCCCATCTGCTGTCTAGCAGATTCCCTTCTGACCCATGTCCACCAGTGCTGGGGCTTGAAGGGTTAAATCCCCGCTCAGGATTGTAACTGGGAGTCGTGTGGAAATATGTGTGTGTCCCACGTGAATGTCTTGGCCCACCCTAAGCCCAGTTTCTAGGGGCGGGCGTTGTTGTTTAAACCGCTTGGGGCAGTCTCTCTGCTGGTGCTCACTCGAGCCGCAGACAAAGCACTCCCCGCGGGCCAGCCTCCTCTGTCTGTTAAATGTGGCCCTGCTCGTGTCCATAGCTTCGTCAGCAGGGGGAGCTGTTGCCACACGGAGCGCTGAGGCTGTGGAGCGTGGGGAGGGCGGAACCTTTTCGGACCCGGAAGGGAGAGGGACGGCGCGTGCCCGGCCACGTCCTTCGTCTCGCTCCTGACGGCGTTCCTCCAACCGATTGTCTAACCGTATAACGAGATCAATAAGCCCATCTAAATCCCGCGGTTCGTCCTTCGCTACCAGGTGCTCCTTCAGGACCAACGACAGTCCACTTATGAAGGCGGCGCGGAGCGCAACGTTATTCCAGCCGGACCTCGCAGCCGCGATGCGGAAGTCGACTGCATATTCGGCTGCGCTCCGGCGCCCCTGTCTCATTGACAGCAGCACTGTTGAAGCAGTCTCTCCTCTGTTAGGGTGATCAAAAACCGTTCTGAACTCCCTCACAAACCCAGTATAAGTGGTAAGGAGCCGTGAATTTTGCTCCCAAAGCGCCGTAGCCCAAGCGTGTGCCTCACCACGAAGCAAGTTAATTACATAAGCCACCTTACTGGCGTCAGACGTGTACATTACGGGACGTTGTGCAAAGACGAGCAAGCACTGCATAAGAAAGTCCGCGCACGTCTCCACACAACCTCCGTACGGCTCTGGGGGACTTATGTATGCTTCTAGGGATGGTGGGGGGGGTCGTTGAACGACCAGTGGAATGTCTTTATTCTGCACTGGGTCAGCAGGAGGAGGAGCCGCAGCAGCGCCCTGAGCGCGCGCTTCCACCTGTGCGATGAGAGCCTCCATCCTGCGATTAAGGATGACGTTTTGCTCGGTCATCAGATCCAACCGAGCGGTAAAGGCAGTGAGGATTTGCTGCAACTCACCAATCACGCCTCCTGCAGACGCCTGTGCACCCTGCTCTTCCACTGGCTGTTCAACAGATGGGTGACGCCCCTCGGGATCCATGACGCTGGCTGAGATATCCTGTTGGGAAAGTGTAGTGATACGGACCCACAACAGACAATTTCTCATTGTCCGTAAATGAACGGACAATGAAAGAGTCGAATATAAACACTTTACTGTTGTGAATGAGCACAACCACAATACAGAGGAATACAGAATTTTGCAAACAGTCAATCTACAACGGTGACGTGTGGGCAGGCTCGAGGATAGAAGACATCTGTCCCGAGAAGAACCGGAACCACACGATTTCTTCCGCCACCGAACCTGGAGAATACTGGAGCCGCCAAGTCCCGAGTCCCCAGGTGGCCACCGTCTCCGAATGTCGGATCTGGTACTGCTGGCGAGGAGCAGAAACAATAAGAAGTGGGTGTGTGTACACCCAGTAACAACAATGGTGGAGATTCCACCTCCACCTCTCACACACACTCGTGCAGCTCCTGTCTCAACACTTATCTGGCTGGGGTGTGAAGCGAAGCCGTCGCTGATTACACCAACCTCACTGATAAGGCACTCCACAGGAAAGCAGCTGCAAAATGAATTCAGACTAAGACACAATTAGCTTCTGGCTGAGGATATTACCTTCACAGGTAGATGATATCTCGGCAACGAGGTGGAGATGACGTCTGGGTTTTATGGAGTAGTATGATGAAGTGTAGATGGGTGACAGCTGTCATGAGATAATGAGTGACAGCTGTCACCCCCGGCTGTGTCCGTGGCGGCAGCGCCCTCTCGTGCCTGAAGCCCGCACTTCAGGCAGGGCGCCCTCTGGTGGTGGGCCAGCAGTACCTCCTCTTCTGGCGGCCCACACAACAGATGCAGGACAAACACATAACAATACATACATAACATTAAAACCACAGAACAAAGCAACAGAGAGTGAGCGGTGCGCCAATGTCATAGCTTGGGAACACCTGTAGTGGCTTGTAGGATATGAAGTCGCATAACTACAGCATGAAGCGCGGACGTTGGCATGCTGTCCTCATGTGGGAATAAATGAAAACATATTGCTTCAGCTGACCGCGGTGTCAGCGCACCGCAAAGCTGCTGAATATTGTGCCATGCAGGACGCGCCCACAAGGCGTGTGTCACTGTGGGATTTCCCCACATTGTAATAATTAAAACACAGATCACATTTGCTGCGGATCACTGCTGATGAGTTCACGATGTGAGAGCCTGGCTCTTCATAACATGGGAGGTGACTCTTCATGACACGGGAGCCAACTCTTCATGAAATGCGAGCTAGCCGGCTCGTGCGCATCAGGTAATTCATGTAAAACATTGGAAGAGAGAACAGTAATCCACATCATTTCATTACTTCCTGGTGTACGTTTGGTGCAGGCTAAATCTGCTCTTTATAACAGGAATTAATTTTTTCCTCCGCTGCTGTATGCGTGACTTTCCATGTGTGCGTACTGTGTTCGCACGTGCATTCCTCATGACAGCAGGTGAAATGTTTCAGTCTTCCCCATTTCATTTTTGGTTCACGGATTATCTTCCGGTTTCTGCATCTTTTGTGTTATGTGTGAAGGGGCCCTTAATATTACATTTTATAAAATGAATGGGGGAAAGTGCTGATATATGCCAGTAATTACAGCAGTCTCTCTGAACCCCCATTTAATTTCTTATTAAAGTTGATTAAATTCCCACCCTAAATTAATTTTGTGACAACACATCGTAAAAAGAAATAAATAATGAGTTTTCACAAGGTTTTTCTTCTGTCGACTTGTGTCGACGTTATCAGTGTGCTCTGGTCCTTTCTCAGTTCCGTAAAATATGCCAGGTGACCCACAATAACGTTTGCTTAGCATGGGGAATTATTTTTATATAAATTCATGAGTTATTTTACACATGCATGCAATGTTTTTGTTTGTCTTTTACTCAAATCAGTATGAAGAAATCTAGAGTGACAGAAAAGTATGTGAGGGAGGTACAGGATATGTACAAGGACAGTGTGACAGCAGTGAGATGGAATGACAAATGCATTCAAGGTGGAAGTGGGACTACAACAAGGATTGGTTCATAGCCCTTTCTTGTTCGCAATGGTGATAGACAGGTTGACGGACAAGATCAGACAGTAGTCTCCATGGACTGTGATGTTTGCTGATGACATTGTGATCTGTAGTGAGAGGATAGAGCAGGTTGAGACTAGCCTGGGGATATGGAGATATGCTCTGGACAGAAAGGGGAATGAAAGTCACTAGGAGCAAGACTGAGTAGTGGAATAGCACTGTTACAATGCATGGAGGTAGTAAAGGTAGATGATTTTAAATACTTAAGGCCAACTATCCAAAGTAATGGAGTGTGGTACAGAGGTGAAGAAGAGAATGCAGGCAGGAAGGACTGGGTAGAGAAAGGTGGCAAGAGTGATTTGTGACAGAAGGATGTCTGCATTGAAGGGCAAAGTCTACAAGACAGTAATGAGACCAGCTATCTTGTACGGCTTAGAGACTGTGGCACTATCAAAAAGACAAGAAGCACAGCTGGAGGTGGCAGAGCTGAAGATGTTGTGATTCTCTCTGGGAGTGACGAGGATGGACAGGATTAGGAATGATCATATCAGAGGGACGGCTCAGGTTGGACAGTTTGGAGACAAAATCAGAGAGGCGAGATTGAGATGGTTTGGACATGTGGAGAGAGGAGGGACCCAGGGTATATAGGGAGAAAGATGCTGAGGATGAGACACTAAGCAAGAGGAAAAGAAGGAGGCCAAAGAGGACATTTATAAATGTGCTGAGGGAGGACACGTAGGTGGTTAGGGTGACAGAGGAAGATGCAGAGGACAGGATGAGATGGAAAAGATTGATTTGCTGTGGCGACCCCTAATGGGAGCAGCTGAAAGAAGAAGTAGTCACATGACAATGTTAATTTGAGAGTTTGCAATATGACAGCTGTCCACAAGGCGGAACAGATCTGGCACAGTCTGGCACTTAAATGCGTGGGTTATTTATACTGGGCGCGCACTCATGCATTCACAGACCCCCTTTTCAGGCAGAACTGGGTGCTCTGACATGTGGGTACAGTGTATTCAGTTCAAATAAACATTGACAGACGTAAATTCAAATAGCTGATCTCACTCATTCACTCATCTTCAACTGCTTATCCAAGATCGAATCACAGGGACAACAGTTCCAGCAGGGGACCTCAAACTTCCCTTTCTCAGGCCACATTAATCACCTCTTGGTGGGGGATATGAGGCGTTCCCAGGCCAGTGTGGAGATATAATCTCTTCACTTAGTCCTGGGTCTTCCCCGGGGTCTCCTCCCAGATGGACATGCCTGGAACACCTCCCTAGGGATGCATTCAGGGGGCATTCTTACCAGATGCCTGAACCACCGCAGCTGTCTCCTTTCAATGCGAAGGAGCAGCAGCTTTACTCTGAGCTGAGCTTCTTAGTTGTACCTTATCTCTAAGGGAGACACCAGCCACTCTCCTGAGCAAATGCATTTCGGCTGCTTGTACCTGCGATCTGGTTCTTTTGGTCATGACCCAACTCTTATGACCATAGGTGAGAGTAGGAACAAAGACTGACTAGTAGATCCAGAGTTTCACCTTTTGGCTCAGCTTTCTTTTTGCCACAACAGTATAGCAGAGTGAATGCAATACCAGCCTGCTGCACCGTTTCTCCAGCCAATCTCATGGTCCACTGTCCGCTCACTCATGAACAAAACCCTGAGATACTTGAACTGGGGCCTTGCCACTGTGGAGCTGTTTGATTACCTCAGTGACTTCCAACAGGGAGATTGATGATGATCCCCCATCAGCTTCCAGATCTGCTCCTACTAGAGAGGGAGCTCCAGTCTGATGCAGTAGTTCCTTAAAGTGTTCCTTCCAGCGCCCGATTACCTCCTCAGTTGAGGTCAACAGAGTCCATTCCTGACTGCAGACAGCTTGGATGGTTCCCCGTTTTCCTCTCCTGAGGTGCCTCATGGTGTGCCAGAAGAACATTGGTACTGACCAAAAGTCCTTCTCCATGGCTACACCGAACTCCTCCCACATCCACTGGTTTGCCTCCCTCACAGCAGAGGCTGCTGCCCTTCGGGCCTGTTGGTACTTTGCAACTGCCTCTGGAGTCCTCCGAGATAACAAATCCTGGAAAGACTCTTTCTTCAGTGGGATGGCTTCCATGACCATGGGTGTCCACCACAGTCTTCGAGGGTTGCTGCCCCTTGAGACACGTAAGACCTTCAGGTAGAGATGCATGATACACATTTTTTCACTTCCGATCCAATCCCGATAACTGAATTTGGATATCTCTAGATACCAATACTATTCCGATATCAGAGCTCTGTTTGCTTTAATATTATTATTATTATTGGTGATTTTATATGAGGATATTTTCTATGTTCAAACATGGTATTCATTATGGACAGTCCATGACGAGCACAGACGTACAATAAGAAATGAGCGCTCGGGTTTAGATCAGGGAGGCCGGTCCTCCCAGTCACGTCTCTCCATTTGTCTGTCATTGCCCACGTGTGTGTTGAAGACCCCCTGCAGAACAACAAAGTCCCCCATTGGAGCACCATACAGGACGCTAGTCAGGAACTCCAAGAAGGCCAAATACTCTGAACTGCTGTTCAGTGCATAAGCACAAACAAAAGTCAGAGTGTTGTCGTCACCCCCCCCCCCCCCCCCCCCCCCCACCTGAAGGTGCAGGGAGGTGACTCTCTCATCTACTGGGGTAAGTTCCAACATAGCAGTGCTCAGCCGAGGAATCCTGACTATCCCCACACCTGCCCAGTGCCTCACACCCTGGTCAATTCCAGAGAATAATAAGGTCCACCCCATATCAAGGGGAGTGGTTCCAGAGCTAAAGCGGTGTGTGGAGGCAAACTGGTAGTACTCCACCTCCTGCACAAGAATCCTTCCACCACAGCAAGGTGATGTTCCACGGACTCAGAGCTTGCCTCTTCCACCTGGGTCTGGTACGTTGAGGAACTCGACTTTCATTCCCACCCATGGGACAGTGCAACCGACACCACCGGTTCATCCTGCGGGTGGTGAGCCCACAGGCTGATCTCCACTTTCAAAATGACCTAAATATGTGGCCATGACTTTGTAAAATGACTTTGTTGGTAAACAACAAGAATGTGTTGCTCGTGTATATTTGACTCGTGCGGACCTCGTGGATGGCTGCAGTGCCACCACAGACTAATGTTGAGGTAAGGAACTGCCTTTCGAATTAGTTGTTTTAAAAGGTTTCTTTCCATTTACTGAGGTAAATATGCATGTGTGTACCTACGTAGAGGCCTGCTCCATTCTTCCCATCTCATGTTTTCAGCTTGCCTCTGCATGTTTACAATGTATAGCTGTTTGGCCTGTGATGCTTTAATGTTCAAACTAAATACTGGATTAATTAAAGTCATGAAAGATGAACCCAAAAATTTAAAAATAGAGCCTAGTTAAAAAATATCTAATTAACCCTTTGAACATCAACTCACAAAGATGAAGACAGATGACTGTGTGTCTCTCACCTAAGAAGTTGGAGTTTTTGAGGATGCTGAGTTGGTGGTGTAGCTGCTCTGAAGTCAGGTTTAGCTGTATGGCCTCTCTCTCCAAACTGCTCAGCTCCTTACTGGCCTCAGAGTTTCCATCCTGGACAACAGTGAGCTCTCCTTCCAGACGATTCAAGGTGTCAGTTGTGTCACCGATTTGTGCTCTACAGTGCATGGCAAAAATTTTCATGTGAAATAATTGAATTAATTTTTGATGAATCTTAAAATATTTCAGTCAATACACATACATGCTACATGTGTCATTGTCCTTAGTGGCCACTGCTTTTGAAAATGAAATTAACTGACAAAGAAGCTCCTTTCCAGCTACAATACATGTAACTTTAACTGCTCATATGTTGAGAAGATAAAAGCAGCACCTGATACTAATTTCTGTCATGCATGTGATGGCTGCCAATGACTGTGTGTTCATCTCAATAATGCACTTTGTTTTGATGCTATTCTGGTTTTTCTATTTCCTGTTTCTTCAGTTTTCTAAAAACTTTGTAACTGTTAGAACGGCCCAAGCAGTGGGTCACCCCTTTGAGTCTGGTCTGCTTGAGGTTTCTTCCTCAACACCATCAGAGGGAGTTTTTCTTTACTACTGTCACCTGTGTGCTTGCTCTAGGGGTTGGTAAGGTTAGCCCTTACTCGTGTGAAGTGCCATGGGCAGCTTTGTTGTAATCTGGGGCTATATAAATGAAATAAATTGAAATTGAAATGATAAGGCCTTTCCCTACAACAAGCCCAAACATGTTTATGTGGTAGGGATGTCCTTATCAACTTTTTTGCTTAATACAAGTCTTTAATGTTGAGTATCTGCCGATAACAAGGTCCGATGCAATACTGTATTATTGTTCTCGATACTACAGCTCTACAGATCGCACTGCAAATACACTAAAGTCAACCCAATGTATAGTCTTGACAGCTAGGCAGCTCTGCAATGCACTCAGAAGTACCCGCAATCCAAGCTGCTCCTTAATTTTATTATTTATTCATTTACTCGTGGCCACCCATTCCCTACGTTCACATTTCTGTCATATCACTGAAACTTCAAATGTATCACTTCAGTGTAAGTAATTACACAACCTCATCGTGGAGACTCACCCTTTCTATAGCATGGAGAAAGAGTCTATAAGCCTTGTATTGTAACCAACCTGTAGCCTGGTAGCATACAGTTAAACAATTCTTTGCAGCATAAGATTTAATTGCTGAAAACAGAAACTTGAGATTTCATCATATACTACGCAATACCAGGGTGGTATTTGGATGCAGGTGCCATCTATGGCAGCCTAACCTGTAATATATTAACAGTTACATCCTGCTTTCCAGTGCTCTCTGCATTAACAGTCTCATACTAACTCTGACCCTAACCTTCATCTCTGACAGTGAGATCTCTCTCTTTCCATGGGAGGAAGAGAGGCGAGCAATGAGATCAAAATACCCATTGGTCAACCTGTGGGCGTTTGAACCCTGTATCTCTGAGGGAAGGTGCCAAACTGGGAAGCAGCTACAGACAGAGTTGGCAATCATTATTCATAAGTTTTCACAAAACAGACATAGTTTTATACCTGGGCCATACAATTTCACTTAGTTCAGTGTAGCAGTCACTTCAAAGAACGGAGAATGTGGTGATTATGGTTCTGGTACCTCAAAGTTATAACAAGAAATATTTAACCATGAGACTTACAAGATAATAGCTTTATTGCTTTTGAGTAATCATGATTACAAACTGAAGGGGATGGACACATTAATTTACCTATCCATTCATTCACTCGCTGCATTTTAAAAGGTATGTGCCTGAGCTTTGACCAAAGCCTAGGAATAATACCATTCAGTATTATTCCTAGGCTACAAACTGAAAAGGTGTTAAAAAGTGAGACGTTAGGCCAACCTGAGGTCTTCAATAAGCTCCATCAGGATCGTGACAGCTGCAGTAGTGGCATTACGTGCATTAACAATGTCCTGGGCCTGCGCGAGTTTCTCCTCCAGATCCTTGAAGGCCTTTTCATAGGCTCCAGTCAGTCCAGTGTTCTGAATCTCATGTGCGCGTCCTGCCAGGGCTTTGGTGCGCACTGTCAAGTCCTAGTAATGATACATGTAGAATCCATTGTAATTGTAAAATATAAGGGTTTATTTCTTAGCAGTAAGTTTTTATTTTAACCAATTCCGTATCAAATACTGCATAGTTCTCTGTCACAGGTCTAAGACAGCACAGATTCTTTCTCCTATTTCATACAGTTATGAACAGAAAACCTGTGTTACTACATTCCAGTATGTTTAATAGAATTCTGGTGTTGTAAGACATATCTTTATCTGTAATTGTTTTGTTTAATGCTATAGCTACAAACCCATGAATATTCATTGGGGGGAATCAATATTCATCCGATATCTGTTTCAGATCAGGATGTGGTTAATCTGGAGACCCAACATACCTCCACAGCTATGTTTGCTCCCAAAACCTTGTCCTTCATAATTTAAAATTAGCTGTTTGCTGGCCAGTTGGGTCTCACTGAGGTTCAAATCTCTGATTGTGGTTATTTAATCTTTCACATTTGGTTGTAATATTTTATTCTTTATCGAAAAGTACCTGCACAATGCGATTCCAGTCACCAAAGCACTGGTGGCAGGGCTGGCAGTTGGGGAACTGTCCCGAGAAGCCGCGGGCACACTGGTCACAGCGGACACCTGACACGCCCTGCTGGCAAACACAGTGGCCAGTCACACGGTGGCACTGAGAGGTTTCAATGCCTCGCCAGTCACAGTCACAGGCTGGAAGGGGTGAAAGCAAGACAAAAGGGGGGTTGTGATTTATTTACCATGTCACGGTCAGCTGTCAAACCTTTCATTCACCATCTGGTGTTAGTATTACTGCATGCAAGCATGAAAAAAATATATGATTGTCAAATTACACTTTGCAAAAAACATGTAACATGCAGCACCCATGTGACATCATTGTATATGCTGCTACAAAAACATGACTGTTTCTGAGATGAATAAGAGGTGGTGTTGTAAATACTGGAATTGATTGATTGATTGATTTAAAGCACTGTTTCTGAAACCGTTCCAAGGAGCACCTAATCTGCACATTTTCCATCACTTCCTGCTTTGCCACAATAAACCTTTTGTGTGTATAGAATAAGTGTTTTGTTGTTGTTGAGCATAATCCTAGAGGCTGCGTATTTTTCATGATCTTCAATGCATTGTACTTTTCACCTTTTGGTCAAGTGCAGACACACCTGATTTCTGTGTGATCACTTTTTTAAAAGTTATACTGTGACCCATCTCTCCATCTGCACAGCTATTCCTCTGTCGTTCCCTTCACATCTACGTTGCCTTCTCTGCCTTCTTCACTGCACCCCCTCCCACAAACACAGAAATCATATTGCTGTGTCGAACCTCGGCACTGTGTTCTGGGGTCTCCCCAGTAGTTTTCCTGGCAGTCTGTGCATGTCTTTCCTCCAAAGCCATCACGACACTGACACTGACCGGTGAACTGGAGGACACAAAGAGGAAAAATTAATGTGACGTGTGATGATCTATGTGTGAACACACGGTATGTTAAATTTCCACATTAGCATCATGAGGCAGCATCATGAACGCAGTATTCCCGACCTCGTTGCACGAGGAGGAGACAGAGTTGGTAGGGTCACAGCTGCAGGGTTCACAGCCCCTCCCACTGGCCAGATTCCAGTGACTAGGTGTGCAGTGGTCACATGTCAGACCAATAACATTCGGTAAACACTGACACTGTCCCGTGGCACGCTGGCACACGCAGTCCTCACGGCCCACACACTGACTGCGCTCGGTACCCAGGAAGTTACAAGTACATTCTGAAAAGGACAAAGGGAAACGACATTGGATTGTCCATACACAAAATGTTCTTAAAAGTTTTAAATCCTGTATGTAGTTTGAGGTGCAGCAATAACATTATGACATTTGCACAATTTTTTACTGTAGATGGAACATTTTTGCCACTCACTTCTGCAGTTTCGGCGGGAAGCATCTCCATAGTAACCACTTTTGCAGATGCCACAGTTGGGGCCCTCGGTGTTGTAGAGGCATTTCCTGCACTCGCCGCTCCACCTGTCACACGCATCCAGGTCTGACATGTCTATGTTGTTGTTGCACTGGCACGACTGGCAGCGGCCTCCCGGCTGTGAGGGGTTTCCATAATAACCGGGGGCACATTCCTCACAACGGGCGCCTACATTTGCAGAAAAACAAAAAAAAAGAAAGACAGCAAGTAACAGTGAGAAGTAAGCAGAGGAGGATGCGTTGACTTGACAATAACTTGTTTTAAATTTAATATTATGAATTGCTGTGCCTGTATTCTCAATCTGCAAAACCTGAGTTCAACCAAAATCTAGACTGGGATTAAAATGTTTCTCTTTCACGTCTGTCATAATTACTGTATGCCATTTGTTCCTGTTATTATTCTTCTTATTATTACTGACATTCATCTCATTGGACACTCAGTTGGGTTTGTCTAAGCAGTCCATTATTCTGTTGTCTTTGTAATCATTATAGTATCACACTCAATGGTCCTGGGTCATTTTCTGTTTTTTTTTCAACAACAAAGGACAGAAAGCTTGTTTCTAGCATTGAGTTTATCCAATGTTTAGAAGCCAAGTGATTTATCTACAAAACACCTGGCTGTGGCAGACTTTTAGAAGACAGGAAGATAGCCCACTGATCTGTCTGCATGGTTCCAAATCAGGGCTCAGGGCAGTTTCATAAACTGGTGAATATGACATGAAGCACCAGCGTGTGGTGCAGCTAAATGGAGTAGTTATGAATTTTTTCTATAAATAAATAAATAAGTACTGGAACCACACAGCCATTCATACTGTTTTTGCTGTACACTGAAGCTGTTTGGATTTTGTGACCAAAATGTGAATATAAAAAGACATTTGATGTTTTCTTTGAAATCCTGGTAGTTACATCTAAATCTGTGAAACATCATTCTTTGTTGTGCCATAGCACCTTTTGTATCAAACCAAAAAATTATGAGAAAAATATTGGAAGTATTAGAAGTATTGGAGTAAATTACACTTCATTTTTAGTTCTATATCCCGTTGCATTCAATTCGCCAATTTGCTGGCTTCTTCCTTTATTACGCTTTTACAGCATTCTCTTTCAGTTGGTGTTTGTTTCCGAGGGTTCTACCATTCAGTGTGTTCAGGAGGAGAAACACGTAATTAACTGGTTGAAC
Organism: Thalassophryne amazonica; assembly: GCF_902500255.1. Lineage (NCBI taxonomy): Eukaryota > Metazoa > Chordata > Actinopteri > Batrachoidiformes > Batrachoididae > Thalassophryne > Thalassophryne amazonica. The sequence goes on along the minus strand of NC_047108.1, from coordinate 49,638,598 downwards.
ATTTCATAAGAGACATTGCTACTATAGAATGTTCCAATGCCCAGCCGCCCCCATCCTGATAAAGTTTTTGTTGATTTTGTGGTGTGTCTTGGATCACTGCATTGCTAACTGATGAACCTCGTCTTGGATGCATTTGTCTTTGACTTGGAAAATAAAGACTTTCTTTCATTCGGATGCAATGTAGCCATGTGACCCGAAACCATGACACTACATCCAACATGACTCACAGATGAACCTGAGCAGATCATTTCTTCCTCCACATTTCGAAGTGAGCATTGTGTGCTTGTCGTTTCATTACTTAATAAAACTAAACATTAACCTTGTGGATCACCATTACAATGATGGCGGAGGTAGACCATGTGGTTCTAAACTTCATTTATTTACAAATAAATTAAAAAAATCTTTAATATTAACAGTTCAGGGCAGCAGGTTAACTGAGTAGTTCATACTGTTGCCTCACAGCAAGAATTCCTCGAGGTTACTTCTGACCTGGTCCTTTTAGTGTGGAGTTTGTGTGTTTTCCCCATGTTTGTGTGGGGCTTCCTCCCACTTCCAAACTCACACAGGTTAGGAGAACAGGAAACTTGACTGTAAGTGTGAATGTGTTTGTCTGTCTCTGTGGTGTAGTGAATACAGCCACAGACATATCTTTACAGAATTAAAAGTTGCCTGAATTTTTCACTTTTAACAAATAACTAACTCGCCAGACATTTCTAATGTTGGAAGGTGTGATACTGGATTGACTCGATGTTATCACCCTGCACCAAAATCCTCCTTTCTCACAAACTGACCAAATTTACGACATTTCAGGAGAGCTTCAACAAACAGTCCCTATGCATGAAAGATACTTGTTGAAACAGGTCCAGGCAAACCCAGTTCAAACTGAAATTATTTGACAGTTTAATGACACCTGTCCAAAGTCAGAGGATGTCCAGACACCAACAGGATTCTCCCTACAGATAACAGCTCAATAAAACCTAGAATCCCAACCAGCCGATGACAAAAGATCAAAGGTCATAAAAGTGACCAACATTGGGATGGAACCACAGTGCATCCTTTTGGATCAGGTTGGGATGAACACGGATCTTTCAATACATGAATATACTTTCTGTTAATAAAAGAGAGAAATTGTTATTTCTATTCCTACAGTGGGGAAAATAAGTATTTGACCCCCTGTCAGTTTTGCAGGTTTTCCCACCTACAAAGAATGGAGAGGTCTGTAATTTTTATCGTAGGTACACTTCAACTGTGAGAGACAGAATCTAAAAAAAATCCAGTAAATCGCATTGTATGATTTTTAAATAATTAATTTGCATTTTATTGCATAAAATAAGTATTTGACCCCCTAGAAAAACAGAACGTAAGAATTGGTACAGAAACATTTGTCTGCCATTACAGAGGTCAGATATTTCCTGTAGTTCTTGACCAAGTTTTCACACACTGCAACGGGATTATGGGCCACTCCTCCATACAGATCTTCTCCAAATCTTTCAGGTTTGCAGTTTCAGCTCCCTCCAAAGATTTTCTATTGAGTTCAGGTCTGGAGACTGGCCAGGCCACTCCAGGACCTTGAAATCCTTCTTACGGAGCCCCTCCTTAATTGCCCTGGCTGTGTGTTTGGGGTCATTGTCATGCTGGAAGACCCAGCCATGGCCCATCTTCAATGCTCTTACTGAGGGAAGGAGGTTGTTTGCCAAAATCTCACAATACATGACCCCATCCATCCTCCCTTCAATACGGTGCAGTCGTCCTGTCCCCTTTGCAGAAGAGCACCCCCACAGTATGATGTTTCCACCCCCATGCTTCACGGTTGGGATGGTTTTCTTGGGGTTGTTCTCATCCCCTAAACATGGTAAGTGGAGTTGATTCCAAAAAGCTCTATTTTGGTCTCATCTGGATCATCCAGATGGTCACTGGTGAACTTCAAACAGGCCTGGAGATGTGCTGGCTTGAGCAGGGGGACCTTGCTGCCCTGCAGGATGTTAAACCATGACAGCATCATGTGTTACTAATGTAATCTTTGTGACTGTGGTCCCAGCTCTCTTCAGGTCATTGACCAGGTCCTCCTGTGTAGTTCTGAGCTTTCTCAGAATCATCCTTACCCCACAAAGTGAGATTGTGCATGGAATCCCAGAGTGAGGGAGACTGACAGTCATCTTGTGTTTCTTCCACTTTCTAATAAATAATCATAAGAGTTGTTGTCTTCTACCAAGCTGCAGCTGTCCTGTAGTCCATCCCAGCCTTGTGCAGGTCTACAGTTTTGTCCCTGGTGTCCTTAGACAGCTCTTTGGTCTTGGCTATGGTGGATAGGTTGGAGTGTGATTGATTGAGTGTGTGAACAGGTGTCTTTTATACAGGTAACAAGTTCAAACAGGTGCAATTAATACAGGTAAAGAGTGCAGAATAAGATGGCTTCTTAAAGAAAAATTAACAGGTCTGTGAGAGCCAGAATTCTTGCTGTTGGTAGGTGTTCAAATACTTATTTTATGCAATAAAATGCAAATTAATTATTTAAAAATCATACAATGTGATTTACTGGATTTTTTTTTAAATTCTGTCTCTCACAGTTGAAGTGTACGATAAAAATTACAGACCTCTCCATTCTTTGCAGGTGGGAAACCCTGCAAAACTGACAGGGGGTCAAACACTTATTTTCCCCACTGTATTTACACACGCCATCTACAGTCCAGGTGAGCTAAAAATGATTCTGTTTGAACATAGATAAAGAAGCTAGAGAATCCTACTGTACGAGGTCTGTCAATAAAGTAACGGTCCTTTTTATTTTTTTCAAAAACTATATGGATTTCATTCATATGTTTTTACGTCAGACATGCTTGAACCCTCGTGCGCATGCGTGAGTTTTTCCACGCCTGTCGGTTATGTCATTCACCTGTGAGCACGCCTTGGGAAGGAGTGGTCCCGCCCCCTCGTCGGATTTTCATTGTCTGGAAATGGCGGAATGAAAAGGACTTTTTTTCCATCAGAATTTTTTCAGAAGCTGTTAGAGACTGGCACCTGGAAACCATTCGAAAAATTTATCTGGCTTTCGGTGAAAATTTTACAGGCTTCACAGAGAATAAGGACTGTTACTACAGCTTTAAGGACCCCTTTAAGGACGCTCGGCGCTCCGCGCTCAGAGCTGCGACGATGCGGCACAAGCCACCGGACCATTTCTAAATGGATGGCTCTGTGGATACGAGACCGTCGTGTGCTCTTTGTCTGGTTATCACAAGAGCTTGACATCAGCCATTTTCCGGCAGATTTCACTTTTAACAAGAGATTTTGTCATGGAAAGCCGCATGGAGGCTTCGCGCATCACGACGGAGCCACTGAAGGAGCGAGACAAATAACACCTCCGTTTCGGAGTGTTAGAGGACAAGTTGGGACAAGCCCAGCTCTCCACAATTTCTCTGATACTTACTGGACTGGTAAGCACTGAAAGCCGAGATAGGCATGTCCAAACTTGTCCTCTGACACGCTGAAACGGAGGTGTTCCTTTGTCTCGCTTCCAAAGCGAATCGGTCGTGATGCGCGAAGCCTCCGCGTGGCTTTCCATGACAAAATCTCTTGTTAAAAGTGAAATCTGCCGGAAAATGGCTGATGTCCAGCTCTTGTGATAACCAGAGAAATTGCACACGACGGTCCCGGCTCCACACAGCGATCCGTTTAGAAATGATGTGGTGGTTTCTGCCTCATCGTCGCAGCTTGGAGGGCGGCGCGCTGAGCGCCATTGTGGGCCGTCCTTAAAGCTGTAGTAACAGTCCTTATTCTCTGTGAAGCCGGTAAAATTTTCACCGAAAGCCAGATAAATTTTTGAATGGTTTCCAGCTGCCTGTCTCTAACTGTTTCTGAAAAAATTCCGATGGAAAAAAAGCCCAAATCATTCCGTCATTTCCTGACAATGAAAATCCGACAAGGGAGCTGGACCACTCCTCCCACAAGGCGTGCTCTCAGGCGAATGACGCAACCGACAGGCGTGGAAAAACTCACGCATGCGCACGAAGGTTCAAGCTTGGCTGACATAAAAACATATGAATCAAATCCATATAGTTTTTGAAAAAAACAAAAAGGACCGTTACTCTATGGACAGACCTTGTACTTTCTGGACGCACTGTATTTTGATCTTGTTTCAGATATGCTCTATAACTGATTTTCAGGATGTTGCACATCATAGACACTCATTTTTTTCAGAATGGTTGAGTGAGTGTGGCGTGCACAGCTGCAACAGATTGTTGTGAACCTGTGGCATGGTGGTCATAACCCCTGGTGTGACTGGGCCTTTAGCTGCAACATTTCAGTCACTGCACAATCTGAACATTCTGTGTTGTGCTTTTGTTTTATTCATTAGAATGGCCAAAGCAGATGGCTGCCCCACTGAATCTGGTTTGCTTGAGGTGTTTTCCAATTCTTAAAAAGCACTGAGAGAGGTTGTTTATACTACTGTCATCAATGTACTTGCTCATCGGGTGGCTAATATCTATGTATATTGCGCACTGACTGGTCTCCAAATCTTTAAACATCCTTCATTCAATGTACAAGATGAAAATTTTAATCTGCTCCAAACATAGGAACTAGAACCTGACCCAGACCCACAGTCACACCTATCTACAAACTCATATTACTGAAAATGTTCTCACTTTTTAATCTGACCTGATATAGGCCAATAAATACCTGCAGATGGGTAAGATAAAGCCAGAAAAGTATTGAAAAAATTATCTTTCCAAAACAGTTTTTAAAATTAAATAATGATTCTGGGTCAGGTCCTTTAAGGAACATTTACACAGACCTGGATCAAAACTGAAATTATGAGAACAACATTTAATGCTCAGCTCTGCCTCAGAGCGGTTATCAGGCCGGCAGAGTTCAGGCTTTCCCTTTGTAGACATAGTATTCACAACAGTTTGGCAACAAATGTTTTTGAGCCAGGTCTTACGTGTAGTCAGGAGTGTGGTGCGGCACAGCACCACTGATGGAGGGGTGCTGAAGCCATGCATGGGAAGGGTCGTGAAGTGGAGCAAAGGAGGAGTGGAGGGGAGGGAGAAAGTGCAGGGATCACTATTTTACTCACGCTTAAAAATGGTCACCCCGGAGCGTTTAACAATCCCTGTGCCAGTAATACAGGGGAGGAAGGAAACGACACAGGTTACCATTTACCATAGTCCACTGAGAAAACATTATTCTTACCTCATCTGAAATATGCCCTTTATACATTATAGACAATAGAGAGAGAACAGATGGACCTTTATTTTTTACAAGAAACATGTGCAAACAGGACATGTAGTGACAAAAATAGATTTACAAAACATACCAATTATTACTGGTTTGGAGTTTGTCAAAACGATAACTTTAAATTACGTTAGTGAAACTGCCTCAGCTTTCCTTCTGGTGCACCTTTTCATGTAATCAATAAGAGCCATCAAGTCATGTAAAATTTACACAGCATATTCATGATCCATAGTGGGTGAGCACTTTCACTTTCTCACCCAAAAAACAGACTTTAACACGCCCATGATTTGGTCAACGAGTAGTTTCATGAGTTGACGTGATAAAGTGTGAGGCGAATCATGGGGTGGGTCAGGAGGTCAGGAACTATTTCAACAAAGTCATCGCCACTCATCCCACTGGTCCCATGTGGCCATGAGCAACTTTGAAATGCCCCCCAAAAATTTCCATCTCGTAGATGAGTGGTCAGCCAAGACTAACGGGCCCCACCTACTTGGCCATTTTGGTCCATGGCCACCCAGGAAGCCCCGAACAAGCACCAGCCATGGGGGCAAATCTGGCAGTCCCAATCGTTGACGAAGGCCAATAGGGCCAGCCCGCACAGCCAGCCGAGTCCACGGCAACCAAAGGGAGCTCTCCCATTCCTATGAAGAATGCTAGTTCGCCTCCCACCAGAAGCCCCTAACCAGAACCAGCCACGCAGGCCAGTCCGCCGGACCGCCCATTGACCAAGGCCAGCAGGACTCACCTGCATAGCCAGCCCCAGCCCAAGGCAACCAGAAGAAGCCCTCTCACCACCAAAGAGGAACAAGAGGTGGCCTCACAGGAAACCTCAAACCAGAACAAGCCACACAGGCCAGTTCGCCAGAGCGATCATTGACCAAGGCCAGCAGGACTCACCCACACAGCCAGTCCCAGCCCAAGGCAACCAGAAGAAGCCCCCTCACCACCAAAGAGGAACAAGAGGTGGCCTCACAGGAACCCTCAAACCAGAACCAGTCACGCAGGCCAGCCCGTCAGCCCTAGTTGCTCACCAAGGGCAGCAGGAACTGCCCACATAGTCAGTCCCAGCCGAAGGCAGCCAAAGGAAGCCCTCCCAACCTCCAAAGGAAAAGGAGTTTCCCTTTTCCACCACCCACGGGACACGCCTCTATGCTGTTAGGTCTCAGTGCAAGGAGTTTCATATGTGATAAAGTGTGAATCAAATCATAGGGTGGGTCAGGAGCTCAGCAACCATTTCTACAAAGTCATCGTCACTCATATCAAGGAGGCAGTTCTCAAAAACTGAGTGATCATGCTGGAAGGAGACCAGTAAGGAAGGCCACCAAGACACCTATCAGAGCTCTGAAGGAGTTATAGGCTTCTGCGGTAGTGACTGGAGAAACTGTGCATAGTGCAACTTTCTGTTGCATCAGTAGTTACAAAGCTTCATGATGAAGTGGCGTAGAGGAGGATTTTCTTTGAAAGAATGTCCAGCTCTAGTTTGACAGAAGGCACATGAGGACAACCAAGCCTAGATGTGATCTGTTTTCCTGTTTTGCAGTTCATCTCTGCTTTACTCCAATATGAAGGTGTTTTCTGGCTGCGATACAAAATGCAAAAGACGGTGTAAGTATGTCCCTTTTGGGCTACTGTATCAACATGGCATCCTCCATGAGGGGGCCCACTTTTATGTAGATATGAATAACTCAATCCAAGGTTATGAGAACAGCAGTATTCCGCTAATACCTCAAAATCCAACATACTGTAGCTTTAAGTGGACATTTGGTCAAGTTTTTGGTCAAGAATGATTGCTTTATTTATTTTTATCCATATGAGAAGAAAAAGGTGAAGAAGCACAGAAAACAAGCGCAACAGGAAGGAAGGACGTTAATCGTGAACTTAAGGGTACCTGTATAACCCTGGTTACAGTTGCAAATGATTTGCCAGTTACGGTTGTCTTGGTAACAAGATGCTGCAAAGTGCCGTCCGCTGTTGGGTCCATCTGGGCAGGGGCATGGACGACACTGACCACCAGACACGCCCAGAACTGGGTTACCATAGTAACCATTTGCACACCTGCAAACAAACAAGACAAGGCTTTATTGAAATGAAATGGTACAGTGCATTGGGTTTAAATCACAAAACAACTGACATAAAATTTCTAAAACTAAAACAACACACAACGAGAAACACTTTATGATGCAATTAAATTATTAGTTAGTGATATGTATATGTCGCGGACATGAACGAGCGAAGCTCTTCAGCATCTCACCATTTAGGTCTAGGGATGAGTACTGATAAGATTTTATCGATATCGATGCCATTATCGATTACGCTTATCGACACGATTCCTTATCGGTTCCCTTATCGATACCTCTTGTTAATTTTCTGTGTACTAAAAGTTGGCTTTACAGGTTTTCTATGTCAGCAACATTTTATTGAGTCTTAAAGTAAATAAATATGAAATTGCTCACTGGATCTTTGATCTCTGGACATAAATAGAAATAACAAAATCTGTAGTTTTTGTCAAAAGCATTTCCTTTCAGACATTAATGGCAAGAATATCACTCCATACCCAGAGCTTTCAAGTCTCACTCATTCGGAGTGAGACTCACACTTTAAAATGGTCCTGTCAGGTCTCACTCTGCTAAAGCCCCTTTCACATTAGCGTATTTGTAGAGCTGCGTATTGCAGCATTGTTTCATTTAAATACACCCGAAATGCACGCATGCTCAGCCTTTTTCCATGTTCCTTTCATACTTGCAGCTGCGTGTGTTTGCTTTTTTAATGTGTGCACAGTCGCGTGTACCTTGCCGCTATTTAAACCCAGTTCACTCCTGCCGGCTGTGCAGAACACATCACTGCACTTGGAAAACAGTATCATGAGGTTTTTACAGTTGCATTACTGCCACAATTAGGGTGTTTAATGAGCGCACCGACATGCAGCGAGTGCGCTTTTTTAAAAGTCACAGGTTTGATCAGACCTGATTGATCTGGGCGTTTGATGAGCGCACCGACACGCAGCGAGTGCGCTTTTATTTTAAAGTCACAGGTTTGATCAGACGCACAGTGACTACGTTTACATGCTGTTAATATTCGGGTTAAGGTCATTATTCCAGTTTCTGAATCATTAGGAATAACCCGTTTATATGCTTAAGCAGACAGACTTACTCCTGTATACATGGCCATTGGTATCATTTGGAATATCCCCATCTAAACTGCGACGCACATCTTCCACCGGTGCTTGATTTGGTCTGGCGTTCGTGCAAATCCTGCTTCGTGTAAAACCCCTCACTACACACTTTATACACTTTTCTCAAACAGGCATTAACATGTTCTCACTTTTCTCTCCTGTGTAAACATTCTCTTTTTTCTTCTGGGCGAGAAGATCATAAATAGACACACGCAGAACACAATGCGCATGCTGTCCCTTCGCTCACTGCCTCCGGGGGTACGGATGCGGGACCCGCAAAGAATCCAAGTCATGGCCACTGAGCTCTGCGGCTGTGGTATACCGAGACCCTGCAGCGCTGTGGATTTTTTCCACAAGAAATCTATCCTTGCGGGCTGCCTCTGCATCAAAACAGCGAGCATAGTCTCTGGACCTGTTGCCACAGTTGCCGCAGCTCCACACAGCAGAGAGGTGGGCGGTGTGAGTGGCCCGCTGCGGCGTTTACCGAGCCCGCAGACTCAGTAAGCACATCGGAGGCAGAGCAATCGTGGTGATACGGGACACTGGCCCGCCTGATAAGGACGCAGAACACAATGCGCTGTTTATTTCTGCTTCTGTGGTGTCCGGTGGGCTGCGCGGACCACATACAAGTAGTTGCCGTACTCAAAAGACCAAGATTCCTTACAGATAGGACATGCACAGAACGCAAAATAATGTTCCTTTCTATGGGGAGATCCCGATGCGCATTTATATGACCTGATATTCGGGTTAGAAAAGGAGTAACCCAGGGGTCTTATTCGGGTTTTTAAAAACCGGAATATGGGTTTTTGCGGGTGTTTACATGGCCGTGCGCAACCGGGTTATTGCTAATATTCCGGTTATGAAAGGGTTATTGGCTGCATGTAAACGTAGTCACAGAGAGAGAGAGTGAGGGCGCGAGAGAGAGAGTGAGCAACCGACCTGCTGTGTCTGGATTTCTGAGTTGAGGTTCGATTCCCTGTTCTGAGCATACAAGTGCTGTGGGCTGTGTGTTCATGTTCTCAATTGATTCCTCTGGATTCATGCACTCAGCTTTTGGTTGTGTACAGAAGCGCAGTGTTGCACAGAGTTGCATGCAGTAACGCTGTGCTGCACAGACCTGCTTAAAAATGTGTCCAGCACTCTATGACGAAGAAAATTAAACGTTTAATTTCTTCCTTCCTACGTGCGTAGCCCTCAACATACTGCTGCGCCGGGAGAAAAAACCCAACATAGAGCTGCTAAAAGTGGGCGTAGAGCTGCTCAACTCAGCGTAGACGATACGCCACAATGAGCAGCTCTATGAATACGCCAATTTGAAAGGGGCTTAATATGACCTGCAAGGCAAGATTTGGTGGAAAATAACTCCTTGACCATATCTCAACTCGAGAGCTCTGCATACCTCTGAGCTGAGCTCAGCTGGCTGCGCTGCACGCCAGCATCAATGTAATTCATAAAGAACAGAGAACATCTCATTTTGGGAGGAAGGAAAAACACGTTTTAGTTGATTGTAGTTTATTGTTTGTATTACAACGTTTGTAAAGAGGTGTCATTTGATTTAAAATGGCGATTTGCTTTGAAGTTATTCATTCCAGCCGGACTCTAACTTGGTGCACTGTTTGGAGCTGTACGAACAGAACAAAGGACGATTCTTGTTTCTTGCCCGCAACAAAACAAGCGTCCCAATTAGTGACTTAATCAGCACAAAAGTGACTCAAAATTGACATTTTTAAATGGCTTTGAGAGGGGTTAAGAAGCGGACTTGCAGCTTCTGAAAAGCAGCGAAGAAATGAACCACCGAAGCAGTGGGTCGGTTCAAGAGCAGCCATAGCAGAAGCAGTGATTACAGACCTGCTGCAGTGTCTGCAATCAACGTAGAGAAATGATCTTTTTCCTGACAAACACCCTCAAAAACAATGGCGACTCTCAAGAACCGATAAGGGAATTGTTAAGCAAAAAGGCTATTGATGTTGGTGGATCAAATCATTTCGTGCCATTTCAGGTTTTCGGCTTTGTCTACCATTGTTTTGTGGCTTTTTACGACAATGTTGTCCAGTTTGTGGCTTTTTCTCCACTGGGGAGATTTTTTTTGTGCCATTTCTGGTTTGTGCCTTCGTCTCATAAGAGCGAGCTTCACACTGCTGCAAAGCGCTTTGCTCGTATAATCATTAATAGTTTAATAATTTAATAATTAGTGATTAGTATTATTATTATTTTGCTGCCTAAGAAAGCAGTTTTGAGGCTTTTGAAGAAGATGGTCACAAGCACAAATCAACTGATCTGGAATAAATTAGACTATCAATGATGTTAAAGCAAACAACTGAGAAGAAAGGAGCTCATATGGTAATCATTGTTTCTAATTGGCTGGTCTTCAAGCTAATGACCGCACTCAGACCACAGTAATTAAATATTAAAAAACACAATGTGAATAAGCTTAAACTAAAATCACACTAACCTATCTTTACTTTTTATTGAGGACAACCATGCTTAATTGTCAGTTTTTGCTGACTAAGCCTGGCCCAAAACTAATAATAATCGCATGAATAAAATTTTACTATAACTATTAAATATTTTCCTCAAAGGACTAAACTAATTTTACAGCTAAAAAGTTACATTTTTTTTTAGATTTTTGCAAATGTATTAAAAATAAAAAAAGAAAAAACAAAGAAATCACATGTACATCAGCCTTTGCCATGAAGCTCAAAATTGAGCTCAGGTGCATCCTGTTTCCACTGATCATCCCTGAGATGTTTCTACAGCTTAAATGGAGTCCACCTGGGGTAAATTCAGTTAAATGGACATGATTTGTAAAGGCACACACCTGCCTACATATAAGTTTCCACAGTTGACAGTGCATGTCAGTGCACAAACCAAGCATGAAATCAAAGGAATTGTCTGTAAACCTCCGAGACAGGACTGTGGAGATCTGCGTGCACGTCGGTGGATCCACCTGCTCTGGTTGTTCATCCATAACAAGAGATATCATCTCCTTCATCATCAGAATCCTCACTGTCTGGTTCAGACTCTGATGACACGCTGCGGTCTCTATTTTGCTCCAATAAAAAAAAAAAAAAAACTGTAGCGCTTGCTCAACTTTCATAAGACACCTCATTTAAAAAAAAACACACACACACCAACCACACACGTTAAATACTCCACCAAAATAATACACACTCCAAGCACGGCAAATATTTCTCAAATCTTTTCTCAATGCTTTTAATGTATGCGTTATGTCGTGTGTAGCCCTTGCCGCACTCCTGCCTTTGTTTTTTTTTTGCATTGTAGAAATGCGCTCCGTTCTCAAAATGGTAAAGCAAACAGCACTTAGGTTTCCAGATGTACAGCAGGACGCACTGCTTCCTTGTCAGGGCTGGGAACATCAGATCGCAAAGTTCAGAGTCCTTCTGTGCCCCCCCTCAAAAAAGTAGAAAATATTGTCATTTAAAGTCACACGCAAACTTAAGACTTCCCGTCTCTTGTTTCAGCATTGAGAGCAAGACAGAGAGAGAGAGAGAGAGAGAGAGAGAGAGAGAGAGAAAGAGAGAGAGAGCGCTGTCTGTCTGCCTTTTTTTTTCAAAACCCTGCTGTTTCTGATAACTGGGCACTGCAGCTGTGTGATCAAGCAGTCACACGCGCGCGGGTTCAATTACAAGTTCTGATCACGCATTCAGTATCTGTATGTGTTGTAGCACACACGCATGTACACGCATGCACAAAAGGACTATCTCGTACATGATTCAGTGACTGAAATGAAAGAAAAGAATGCAGCCATCTGCGATCCTACTGGGTTTTCTATTTTTATATGTCACACCTCTGTGGATGAAAGCTGTTCACACGCAAATGTCCTCTGCTGCTGGAACCTTTTTCACACTTGATGCTCAAAGTCATGCTTCTGAAAACTGCCACCTGGTTTGCACAAACCAAAGAGAGAGATCACTGCAAACGACACGAAATAGGAGGAGCATGCAGCACTGGAGCAACACCATGATCACGGACTGCCATGCACTGGCAGAGAAGGCTGACAAATTCTTCCTGGCCGGCCAGGCATGACAGCAGTCGCAAAAGCCCCATCACACGCAGCGGCAGAAGCCCCATACCACACACCAGCTCCACCATGGAGGAGCTGCATCTTTCTTCCACAGCAGCGCTCACAAACTGGCTTCTGTACTGTATGAAAACATAGAGCTGGTTGAACAAAGTCAAACTAAACGCTAATGTTACAAAAACTAAGCAAACGATTAAAAAACCATCAAGAATTACAGCAAAACGAAATATGGAGGAATTGAGGGTTTCAGCAGCATTTGTTCAAATTTTTCGAGTTTAAAAATCCTGATGAAGCGCCAGCTGCAGGAACGAAGCTGCTGTGATGCCAACGAAAATACATATTTATTGTTTCATTTGGGCTTCGTTGCCCTTTGTTAAGTGACGTGTGACCGGGCCTTAGAGCTGGCCGCGGGTCTAAACTGAACGATCGGTGGAGAAGGGCCTCAGTCAGGGAAGCAACCAAGAACCTGATGGTCACTCTGTCAGAGCTCCAGCATTCCTCTGTGGAGAGAAGAGAACCTTCCAGAAAGACAAGCATCTGTGTGAATGTCCTTGAGTGGCCCAGCCAGAACCCAGACCTGAATCTGATTTAACATCTCTGGAGAGATCTGAAAATGGCTGTGCACCGATGGTCCCCATCCAACCTGATGGAGCTTGAGAGGTGCTGCAAAGACGAATGAGCAAAACTGCCCAAAGATAGGTGCACCAATGCTTATGTCATCATATTCAAGAAGTCTCAATGTTGTAATTGCTGCCAAAGGTGCATCAATAAAATATTGAGCAAAGAGTGTGAATACTTAAGTACTTGCGATTACTTATTTTTATTTTTTCAAAAAATCTGCAAATAAATAAATAAATAAATAAATAATTTCAAAAAAATCATGTTGTCATTATAGGGTGTTGTGAGTGGAATTTTGAGGGGGAAAATTAATTTATTCCAATTTGGAATAAGGCTGTAACATAAAGTGGAAACAGTGAAGCGCTGTGAATACTTGCTGGATGCACTGTAAATGAGGATTTTGCGTGTGGTAATGGCCATACTTGCAAAATGAAATTAAATCAGTCACTTGCATTTCATTTATTTATATAGCAGTTACATGTACACTTATGCTCAAAAGTTTACCTACCCTGGCAGAATTTTTGTTTTTTTTTGGCCATTCTTCAGAGAATAATGATAATGAGCTCAATGATAACACAAAAACGTTTTTCACTCATAGTTAGCGGCTGGGTGAAGCCATTTAATGTCAAACAACTGTGTTTACTGTTTTACAATCATAATGACAACAGAAACTACCCAAATGACCCTGATCAAAAGTTTACATACCCCTGTTCTTAATTCATACCGTGTATGACAGCTTGGAGTCTTTTGTGGTAGTTGTGGATGAGGCTCTCTGATGGTAAAGCTGCCACTGAATATGTCTTGGACTTTACTTACATCAATTATGAAGAAATAGAAACAATATGGCACTCTATGGTAAATCTGAATGGAGTAGATAGTTCTCAAAAATTGAGTGAGTGACTGTGCAAGAAGTAGAAGAGTGAGGAAAGCCACCAAGACACCCAGACAACCCAGGAGTTATAGGTTTATGTGGCTGTGACTGGAGAAATTGTGCACAGTGCATGCACAGTGCATTTTGTATCACCAGTTACCCATCTTCATGATGAATTGGTGTAGAGGCGGATTTTCTTAAAAAATGAAGACCTGAAAGTTCAGCTACAAATTGCTAGAAGGTACATCTGAGATGCAAACTTTGATTTGATCTGTTGTTGAAAGAATATCCTTCTCTGCTGTACTCCACTATGAAGCTAAGAGTGGTGATGCAAAATGCAAAATTTGCACTGCACACAATTTAAATGAACGTTAACTTAATAATTTAACTTAAAGTTACAAGCTAATTATGTTTTTAATCATTATAAAAGCCACTTAACTGTCTATAATGTACTATTTTGTTCAGTAAAACTGATAAAATTCTCATTGATTCAATTTTCTTTCTGTTTTTTTAAAATGACATGTGAAATTAAATTTGGTCATTTAGTGACAAAGTTATTAATTCACTTGAAAAAACACAACTGTACAGAAAACAAGAGCATGCAAATAGTACAACATTTATAGTAGTAGTATAATAGTATAATATTATAATGTTATATATTATAATAGTATTTACACACACACACACACACACACACACACACACACACACACACACACACACACACACACACACACACACATATATATATATATATATATATAGTCTGAAATAAATTTGAAACTCTTTTTTTTAAGTTGTTAAATGATGAGTTAAGTAATTATACATCTCCTGACATTAACACAATCTGAGTCATTGTTCCTCATAGGACAGGAGGCCCTTCAGGTAGGTTTGGTGGACTTTGGGAGTCCTAAACTCAAGAAAGCTAAGAAAAATGTTATATGTGATGTTTTATGTGCTTCATCCTGGGTTGGCCAAATCCACCTTGGGACCCCACCTGTCACATTTGTCTCCTGCAGTGTTGTCTCTACAGTTGATGCATGCTCCGGTCCTCTGGCTGCATTCAACAGCATGTCCGTTGCATTCACAAGGTCGGCAGTTTGGAAAACCCCAGTGACCTGACTGGCATCTGTCACAACGCTGGCCAAAAGCACCTGGACGGCACTGGCACTGACCGGTGAACTTGTCACAAAGCCGAGTTACAGACCCTTCCAGGCTGCATCCGCAGGCTAATCCAAGTAAGGAAAAAGATATGCAGGAGAGTGCAGGAATAAGGTGCAAGTAATGAAGGATAAAGGGTCAAAGGTGTGGAAGACAAGTTGGAAAATAATCAGGTAAGCGGAACATCTTTGGATGCAATATGTGCTCAGAAACACTAGAGGGCAATAGGGGACATCTTAAAATGAATCAAAGGAAGCAAAACAATGAAAAATAAATAAATAATAAATAAATAAATTAATACATAATAAAATCACCACTTTTAGTTTAATTTGGAAACAATGCATGAGTGGGTGCAGAACTTCCTCAATCAGAATTAAACATCTTATCCTTAAAATAAATTAATAAAAATAACAGCAAATAAACACTTTCCTTATGGCAGGTGAGAACAAAATGTGGGGAACTTTGGCTGTCAAGCAAGAACATTTTAGTAAACTTATTTTAATTTTGTCTCAGCTTTTTTAGTATCATGGGATCAGAGGAGTGTACAACACCAGATTTAGGAAATGCTCGTAACTTCAGATAATTGTGTAAATGACATAAACATGCTTGTGTGTGTAAACCCCAAACACATTCAGGAAGATAGTGAATTAATATGAATAATGTCTAAACAACACCATATAAGGTGATGCCCCACCTACATGTCAGAATTGTCCAATCAAGACAATGATATCAGGAAAAAATTATTTTGAGTTTTGCAATTGACGTCCTGCTGCCACAGCTCCAAAAAAGAAAACCTAATTTTAAACAACACAAAACAGGGACCTGTTAAAGGGTAATAAAGACAGCTATTATGAGTGAGCTTGTGATTTTTGGAAACTTTCCATTTGTAAAACAAATAAGGGAACATCTTATTATAGCTTAAATTAATGATATCATTAAGATATATTAATAAATGTAGAATGACAACAACAACACAATTATGGCCTGTAATTTATGTAGGATTTTCAAACAAATCAATCAGTTACTGAAAATGTAGGATTGGATGATGGCATAAAAACTGCACAACTCCTACTGCAGGTCAGAACCACTCATAAATTTTGCTCTTACATCTGAAAAAACTAAAAAAACAAAACAAAACAACCCCCCCCCCCAAAAAAAACAAACAAACAAGAAAACTGGCGAAAGCGGGAAATTCTTGTACACGCACCTTATGAACAAATCCGCTCAAATGAGTGGTTCTTCCATGAGGCCCATTGTATGAGTAAATCTTTTCTAAGGTTTTGCAAGTAAAGGTAAAACGTTTTGGAAGAACACAACAAGGTGAATGGTTAAAAATGTTTGCCAAAACATTTTGCAATTCAAACCATGAGAATTAAAGCTTTTTGCATTTGTTTCTCACCACTGCAGCCTGAAGGTCCAAAACCAAAAGTTCCTGGAGCACACTGGTCACAGCGTCGACCAATCACATTGGGCCTGCAGCGACACTGGCCCCCACGAACATCACACAAGGAGCTGACGGACCCCTGTGGGTCACAATTACACGCTGGAAAAGGAGAGAAACATGTAAGACCGCTGGCACGTTAAACTTTACCCTCCTCCACAGGCAGATGTCAGGAATAGATCTACAGCATCACCACAGAAAAAAAAAAAACATTGGTTAGGCCTCTTGGAACTCACGTATAGCCCCATCATTAATGACAGCCGACATGCTGGTGATTAATTTGGAACAAGTGTCACTCATCACAGGGCGGGTCACAGGCTTTGCCCCATCGTGGCAGCGGTACCGCTCGTAGGTCTGCTTCCTGATGTTGGAGGCCCCATCCCCGGCATTGAACATCTCCAGGGAGGAGTGGCGTGGTATTAAAGCGATCTGGAGTGAGGAATGGAAAGTGTGAAAATAAGATGAAGGGGGCAGTTTATGAGGCCTATTTTACTGGCTTGGAAAAATTTTCAGCTCACAGAATCCACAAGAATGAGAGCGTTGGCCGCTCCGTTGAGAATAACGTTGGCATCCTGATAGCGCCTGAACTCAAAGCGGAGAGTGTAGGTCACACCTCTCTCCAGACATACTGGCTGAGTAGTCACTACGAACCTGGACCAGACAAAGTCAGCACACCGTTAAGATGCAGCTTTGGTGTGTGTATGCATGAGTGCGAGCGTTGGAATCACAAACCTGGCCCCAGCCGGCAGGGAGACAGTGAGTCTGTCATCATCTGGGATGGTGTTTCCACAGGGGCTGCTCGTTGGAATCGGCCCAGGACGGATCACTGTGACTCGCACCTCCTCCCAGTCTCTGGACATCTAGAGACAGTGTTTTGTAGTTAGTATATACTGAACAAAGAGAATAGTTGAACCAACTTAAAAAAGCATTACAATTGATAAAACCTGAATTAATTAAGTTGCTTGAACTTAAGTTTGTAAATTTGATTGTTCTTTTTTTCCAATTGGTGAAACCTGAATGAATGAAGTAGTTTGTACTTAATTCATAAAGGTTTTACCAATTGTAACGCTTTTTTAAGTTGGTTCTTTTTTCAGTGTACTTAACTAAATGATAGGAAGGCAACGCCACAATCTTCGTGCTTTGGAACACACCTAAAATGCTACCTATGTATTGTTTTACTTTATTCCTATTAAAAAAAAAAAAAAAAAAAATCAAATTTTTTTCATTAATGAATTAAATTAATCAATTATGGAACTTAGTCGCTAACCCCACCCATCTTACAAAAGCTGCTTATTAATGAGCTATGAATTATAGATGTCATGACTGCATAACAGCCCATAGGCCAAGCAGGTTTTTGCTATCACTTAGGGGGACTAAACAACACATAATCCAGCCTCAGTTTACCATGACCTATAAAAAATGCATGCTGGCCATCCCAGGGTGGTAGCTATAACCAGGTGGGGGTAAATTTTTTATTATTATTTATTTATTTAACCAGGTTAGTTCCACAGAGATCGAAACCTCTTTTGCAAGGGACAATTAAAGTTTCCAAATCACCAAACCTACGGCTTTTTTTTTTTATGTGGGAGGAAACCCACGCAAACACGGGGAGAACATGCAAACGCTATACAGAAAGGCCACAGGTGGGAACTGAACTCAAGACCTTCTTGCTGTGAGGCAACAGTGCTAACCACTAAGACACCATGCTGCCCAATGCCCAGTGCTATGTAACCCTGTCATATTTAAACATTTAAGTGTGCCAATCATTTTGAAAAGAATTATAAAATTACCAAAAAGCTATAGTTTGGACCTTCTGTGAGTGAATGTTTTGGAATGATGGGGTAAAAACAGCAAAAATGGTGACAAAGTTCAACTTTAGCTTGTATAACAGAAGTTAAAGGTGCTTCAATTATCAATAGGCTGTAAGTAGACCTTTTGTCTTTGGGTGATGGACTGTACACATGGGTCCTAAAACAGACATACCTGTGACTCATAGCGGATGAGTAGGTCATATTCCATGGAGTACGGAATGTTGCTGATGAAAAACTCCAGCGTGCCCCCCTCAGGTACCCGGGAAAATCCAATTCCAGTCCACGTAGCAGGACGACCCAGTTGGTGCTCCCTGATCTCCACTGTGCAACCCTGAGAATAGATTCCCATTAGATCTGTGTTCTTCTTTCCTTTTGTGTGGGGTGTTTGCTTAAACTTTGTGACTAAAATGTCACATTTGTTACTGTAGCAGCTCCAGAATCATGGAACAGAAATGTGAGCCAAAGGTGAAGTGTACTGAAAGGTGTGCTGAATCACCTGTCCCATCTTAGCAAACTCAGCCTCATAAAGGAGGTGATCCAGAGCCATAAAGAAATACCCAGACTCCACCTGTGCACACTGACGTCCAGTCATGTGACTACGGCAGCGACACTGACCACTTTCCACAGAGCAGCTACAGAACACACACAAAAATACCTCAAAAATGTGATGTGACTGGCAAAAAATAACACCAGATTTGGATTGAGCGCTGTCAAATTACCCAAAATTTGTTGAAAAACTCCATGCAAAAAAAAAATCCTGTTGACCAGTGTAATAGCCAAAACCCCAAGTTCACTCATGGCTCAGATCTCAGCAACAGCTAAGGGTAGGGAAAATATTTTAAGCATTTTGAGTTCAAGCTACTCGATGTAATAAGTTTTTCTTTTTTCCACCTTTGACTCCTTAAAAAAAAAATCACTCCTTGTTTTCCTTGGGCTTAATTTACTCAGTAACTTTAGTAAGTTTATAAGATAAGATAAGATAAGATGTCTTTATTGTCATTGCACAATACAATGAAATTTTGTTGGATCCATCTTCCAAGTGCCAAAATAATAAATAATACAAGATAAAAATTAAAAATGTGAGCAAAAGTAGTATGAATAACCATAAACAGTCTATTTACAACTGTATGCAATGTGCTACAATGGTGTAATGGATGTGCAAGGGGGTTGTCTGTTGGGTTTGATATGGTCAGTGTTCAGCAGTGTGACAGCTCTGTAGTAGAGGCTGTTTTTCAGTCTTGAAGTTCAGGTGTACAGTGTCCTATAGTGCCTCCCAGAAGGCAGGGGGGTGAAGAAACAATGTCTAGGATGTGTGCTGTCCCTGATTATAGCTGTAACCCGCCTGATGCAGTGGGTTCTGTAAATGTCCTCTAGTCTGGGGAGCTCGGTGCCCGTGATCCTCTAGGCAGTCTTGATGATATTCTGGAGAGCTTTTCTGTTGTCTACAGTGCAGCTTGAGTACCATACTGTGATACAGTACATAAGGACAGACTTAATGGCTGACCTGTAGAAGCTCACCAGCAGCTGTTGTGGGAGTCGACTTGTGTTCTCTTCAGGCACTTCCATTTAAATATTTTCCAGAAAATGACCCTGATGAAATGATGCTTCTAAGTAACGACTCCTTTATTTAATAAATCAAGGCTCAAGAGCTTGATTTATGCAGGACAGTTAACCCAATAAGTCAAAACAAAATTGGGGTCAACAACACAAACCCCAAGTGTGTATTTGCTCAAACTAAACATTTTTCCTTAAAATAATCAATGAAATGATCCATTACTGCATTTTGGTAAAAGGTTATCAAAGCAATCCCAGTGAAGAGATAAACTTAATAGAAAGTAAAGAATTACTGTTGCATACCTTTGGTGTTGAATGGAAATAATTTTCTATGGTCTGCACCATTTCACACTAAAATCAAGATGACATAATCTAAAAATCTGCTTGAGTGTAGGATGATGATCTAATGCAATGGTGTCCAAAGTATTCCAGAAAGGGCCGAAAGGGTGCAGGTTTTATTTGCAGCCACCCACTCCACCAGGTGATTTCACTGATTAACTGATTCCATCTGGAATGAGTTGAATACCCCTGTCATAGAGTGACATCTGAGTGGGACAAGGTGCAAAGTATCCCTTTTCGTATTGTGCACCCACCCTGTGGAACAGTCTTCCTGCGACCGTGAGGCAGTCTGAGTCCATGGACATTTTTAAGTCAAGACTCAAAGCCTATTTTTATTCTCTTTCGTATGAATAGTTTTTATTTGTTTTATTCTTTTACTTCTGTTTTTATTTATGTATTTGAATTTTTTTTATTCATTTTAATTATTTATTCAATTTTATGTTGACTTGTTTTATGTAAGGCGACTTGAGATGGCTTTTGCTGTGATTTGGCGCATTAAAAGCTAATTAAATTAAATCCCTGTAAATCATCATGGCGTAATATGAAGAGTAGAGTTTAGTCTGTAATTCTCTTTAAGAAACAGGTGCACAAAAAATGGCCAATAATGGGACTATTTCACAAAGCGCTGTTCCTTCCCGTTTCATCCCACACAGCAAATCGGGGTGCATTTTGCACCATTATAGAAACTTCTTGAACCATCTTTGTCAATCTTGAACAAAGTTGTTATATGTAGTTGTTACGGCTATCATCGGCACCAGATTTAAAATCCTGGGTGAAATTTTCGAGTTGGTTAAAAACTTCATCCCGATTCTCTAAATCGTCACTCGTTCATGGTAACTTCCTGGTGTTCGGAGTCTTAACAGCTTCAATCATGTTCGAACGTCTTTAAACGGGGTATTCCAAGTGAGTACAGCTTTAAACTTGTTTGACTGAGCTCCACTGGGGTAAAAGTTTTAAGCAGAAGCAGCGCTTGCTGCAATTCTGGCCTGAGGTCGCAGCTCCATACTTTTGTTTTTGGGTGGGTTGCAAAGTCTGCACTTTATAAGCCATCCTGTTTTTGCACTTTCTTTGGATCATGGGTGACTGTAATACAACCTCTGGCAAAAATTATGGAATCACCGGCCTCGGAGCATGTTCACATTCAAGCAGATCACAGACATGACACAAAACTAAAGTCATTTCAAATGGCAACTTTTTGGCTTTAAGAAACACTATAAGAAATCAGGAAAAAAATTGTGGCAGTCAGTAACGGTTACTTTTTTAGACCAAGCAGAGGAAAAAAATATGGAATCACTCAATTCTGAGGAAAAAATTATGGAATCATGAAAAACAAAAGAACGCTCCAACACATCACTAGTATTTTTGTTGCACCACCTCTGGCTTTTATAACAGTTTGCAGTCTCTGAAGCATGGACTTAATGAGTGACAAACAGTACTCTTCATCAATCTGGCTCCAACTTTCTCTGATTGCTGTTGCCAGATCAGCTTTGCAGGTTGGAGCCTTGTCATGGACCATTTTCTTCAACTTCCACCAAAGATTTTCAATTGGATTAAGATCCGGAATATTTGCAGGCCATGACATTGACCCTATGTGTCTTTTTGCAAGGAATGTTTTCACAGTTTTTGCTCTATGGCAAGATGCATTATCATCTTGAAAAATGATTTCATCATCCCCAAACATCCTTTCAATTGATGGGATAAGAAAAGTGTCCAAAATATCAACGTAAACTTGTGCATTTATTGATGATGTAATGACAGCCATCTCCCCAGTGCCTTTACCTGACATGCAGCCCCATATCATCAATGACTGTGGAAATTTACGTGTTTTCTTCAAGCAGTCATCTTTATAAATCTCATTGGAACGGCACCAAACAAAAGTTCCAGCATCATCACCTTGCCCAATGCAGATTCGAGGTTCATCACTGAATATGACTTTCATCCAGTCATCCACAGTCCACGATTGCTTTTCCTTAGCCCATTGAAACCTTGTTTTTTTCTGTTTAGGTGTTAATGATGGCTTTCGTTTAGCTTTTCTGTATGTAAATCCCATTTTCTTTAGGCGGTTTCTTACAGTTCGGTCATAGACGTTGACTCCAGTTTCCTCCCATTCGTTCCTCATTTGTTTTGTTGTGCATTTTCGATTTTTGAGACATATTACTTTAGGTTTTCTGTCTTGATGCTTTGATGTCTTCCTTGGTCTACCAGTATGTTTGCCTTTAACAACCTTCCCATGTTGTTTGTACTTGCTCCAGAGTTTAGACACAGCTGACTGTGAACAACATCTTTTGCAACATTGCGTGATGATTTACCCTCTTTTAAGAGTTTGATAATCCTCTCCTTTGTTTCAATTGACATCTCTCGTGTTGGAGCCATGATTCATGTCAGTCCACTTGGTGCAACAGCTCTCCAAGGTGTGATCACTCCTTTTTAGATGCAGACTAACGAGCAGATCTGATTTGATGCAGGTGTTAGTTTTGGGGATGAAAATTTACAGGGTGATTCCATAATTTTTTTCCTCAGAATTGAGTGAGTCCATATTTTTTCCCTCTGCTTGGTCTAAAAAAGTAACCGTTACTGACTGCCACGATTTTTTTTCTTGATTTCTTATAGTGTTTCTTAAAGCCAGAAAGTTGCCATTTGAGTCATGTCTGTGATCTGCTTTTTTTCTACAAAATTAAACAACTGAATTAACATCCTCCAAGGCCGGTGATTCCATAATTATTGTCAGGGGTTGTAGAACGGCGCTTTGTGAAATACAGGTATAGGATGCCAAACTTAGATGTGAGAAGTCTTCTGAAAGGTTGTTGTGCACAAAAGATCAAACATGCAAATGGGAGCAGCAGTCATCCACAACAACCCCCTAAGGTTAAGCATTGCAGCACTTTTGACAACATCCTCATCATCCTCCAACCCTGACCTACTGCACATATCCCTGCAAGCATAAACACACCTCCCCGCTGCCTCTGTCCTATCCTATGGCCAGTCCCTCTGTGAGCATCAAAGTCTGTGTGTTGTGTGGGCCGCTGAAGAGGAGGTACTGCTGGCCCACCACCACCAGAGGGCACCCTGCCTGGAGTGCGGGCTCCAGGCACCAGAGGGCGCTGCCATCTCACAGGAGCAGCTGGGGTGACAGCTGTCACCTACGACAGCTGTTACCAATCATCTGATCCGCAGCAGTATATCTGCAAGACGTCATGTCCACTTCTCTGCCGAGATATCGCTCTACCAAGGAGGTAAATTCTCAGCTGACTGTGAATATCTGTTGATTGTGTGAGTTGGATATTCAGTTTCTTTTTTCGACGAGAGGTGGAGGTGGTTTCCCACCATACGTGTTGCTGGGTGCACACGCACCCACTTCTAACTGTTTTTGCTCCTCGCCAGCAGTACCAGATCCGACACGCGGAGGCAGTGGCCACCTGAGAGTTCGGGACTTGGCGGCTCCAGTATTCCCGGGGTTCGGTGGCGGAGGAAATCGTGTGGTTCCGGTTCTGCTTTGGACAGACGTCTCTTATCTTCGAGCCTGCCCACGTGACACATTCTTGTGAATTGACTTCGTTGTCTATTGTTGTGATCCGTTGTGTTTGTTGTGCTTATTCACAACAGTAAAGTGTTGTTATTTGACTACCTCCATTGTCCGTTCATTTGCGCCCCCTGTTGTGGGTCCGTGTACCTACACTTTCCCAACAGGATATCTCGGCCAACGTCATGGATCCCGAGGGGCGTCAACCGGCTGTTGAACGGCCAATGGAAGAACAGGGTGCACAGGCGTCCGCAGGAGGAATGATCGGTGAGTTGCAGCGAATCCTCACCGCTTTCACGGCTCGGTTGGATCTTATGACCGAGCAGAACGTCCTCCTTAACCGCAGGGTTGAGGCTCTCGCCGCGCAGGTGGAAGCGCGCCCTCAGGGCGCTGCTGCGGCTCTCCCTCCTGTCGACCCTGTGCATAACAGTGCCGTTCCACAGGTCGTTCAACGACCCCTCCCACCTTCCCCGGAAGCATACATAAGCCCTCCAGAGCCGTACGGAGGTTGTGTAGAGACGTGCGCGGACTTCCTTATGCAGTGTTCGCTCGTCTTCGCACAACGTCCTGTCATGTACGCGACTGATGCCAGCAAGATAGCTTATGTGATAAATCTGCTTCGCGGTGAGGCACGCGCTTGGGCTACAGCGTTCTGGGAGCAGAATTCACGGCTCCTTCAGACATATGATGGGTTTGTGAGGGAGTTCAGAACAGTGTTCGATCACCCAAATAGAGGAGAGACCGCTTCAGCCGTGCTGCTGTCAATGAGACAGGGGCGCCGGAGCGCAGCTGCTTATGCAGTCGACTTCCGCATCGCGGCTGCGAGGTCCGGCTGGAATAGCACTGCCCTCCGCGCCGCCTTCGTAAACGGACTGTCGTTGGTTCTAAAGGAGCACCTGGTGGCTAAGGACGAACCGCGGGATTTAGATGGGCTTATTGATCTCGTTATACGATTAGACAATCAGTTAGAAGAACGCCGTCGGGAACGAGATGAAGGGCGTGGCCGGGCACGCGCCGTCCCTCTCCCTTCCAGCTCCGACCGAGCTCCGCCCTCCCCACGCTCCACGGCCCCTACGCTCCGTGTAGTAACAGCTCCCCCTGCTGATGAAGCTATGGACACGAGCAGAGCCACATTTAGACCCCCGGATAGACAGAGGAGGCTGGTCCGCGGAGCGTGCTTTGTTTGTGGCTCGATAGAGCATCAGGTGAGGGACTGCCCCGAGCGGTTAAACACCAATGCCCGCCCCTAGAAACTGGGCTAAGGGTGGGCCGAGACATTCACGTGGGACACACCCATATTGCCACACGACTCCCAGTTACAATCCTTTATCAGGATTTAACCCTTCAGGCCCCAGCACTGGTGGACACGGGCTCTGAGGGGAATTTGCTAGACAGCAAATGGGCCAGGGAGGCAGGGCTCCCTCTGGTGGCACTTACTTCACCTGTGCAAGTACGGGCACTAGATGGCTCCCTACTCCCACCAATCACACATAAGACACCTCCAGTAACTCTGGTGGTGTCAGGGAACCACCGGGAGGAGATCGAGTTTTTTGTGACTCCTGCCACCTCCCGCGTGATTCTAGGGTTCCCCTGGATGTTAAAACACAATCCCCGGATCGATTGGCCGTCCGGGGTAGTGGTTCAGTGGAGCGAGACCTGCCATCGGGTATGCTTAGGTTCGTCGGTTCCTCCCGGTTCCCAGGCTAAGGAGGAGGTCAGAGTCCCGCCCAATCTCGGGACGGTGCCGGTGGAGTACCATGACCTTGTGGACGTGTTCAGCAAGGATCTGGCGCTCACCCTTCCCCCGCACCGCCCGTACGATTGTGCCATTGATTTGGTTCCAGGCGTTGAGTTTCCGTCCAGCAGGCTGTACAACCTCTCACGACCTGAGCGCGAATCAATGGAGACCTACATCCGGGACTCTTTAGCTGCCGGGTTGATCCGGAATTCCACTTCCCTGATGGGTGCAGGTTTCTTTTTTGTGGGAAAAAAGGATGGCGGACTACGTCCATGCATTGATTACAGGGGGCTGAACGAAATCACGGTTCGTAACCGATACCCATTGCCCTTGTTGGATTCAGTGTTCACGCCCCTGCATGGAGCCCAAATGTTCACTAAGCTAGATCTTAGAAATGCGTATCACCTGGTTCGGATCCGGAAGGGAGACGAGTGGAAGACGGCATTTAACACCCCCTTAGGTCACTTTGAGTACCTGGTCATGCCATTCGGTCTTACAAACGCCCCCGCGACGTTCCAAGCATTGGTTAATGATGTCTTGCGGGATTTCCTGCACCGATTCGTCTTCGTATATCTGGACGACATACTCATCTTTTCTCCGGATCCTGAGACCCATGTCCGGCATGTACGTCAGGTCCTGCAGCGGTTGTTGGAGAACCGGCGGTTTGTGAAGGGCGAGAAGTGCGAGTTCCACCGCACTTCTTTGTCCTTCCTGGGGTTTATCATCTCCCCTAACTCCGTCGCTCCTGATCCGGCCAAGGTCGCGGCGGTGAGAGACTGGCCCCAACCCACCAGCCGTAGGAAGCTGCAACAGTTCCTCGGCTTTGCTAATTTCTACAGGAGGTTCATTAAGGGCTACAGTCAGGTAGTTAGCCCCCTGACAGCCCTGACCTCACCAAAAGTCCCCTTCACCTGGTCGGATCGTTGCGATGCCGCGTTCAAGGAGTTGAAACGGCGCTTCTCGTCTGCACCCGTTCTGGTGCAGCCCGATCCTAGTCGCCAGTTAGTGGTTGAAGTGGACGCCTCGGACTCAGGGATAGGAGCTGTGCTTTCCCAGAGCGGGAAGACCGATAAGGTCCTTTACCCGTGTGCCTATTTTTCCCGCAGGTTGACCCCGGCCGAACGGAACTATGACGTCGGCAATCGAGAACTCCTTGCGGTGAAAGAGGCTCTTGAAGAGTGGAGACATCTGTTGGAGGGAACGTCCGTGCCATTCACGGTTTTCACTGACCACCGGAACCTGGAGTATATCAGGACCGCCAAGCGGCTGAACCCCAGGCAAGCCCGCTGGTCACTGTTCTTCGGCCGTTTTGACTTCCGAATCACCTACCGTCCCGGGACCAAAAACCAGAGATCGGATGCCTTGTCCCGGGTACATGAAGGTGAAGTCAAAGCGGAGTTGTCGGATCCACCGGAACCCATCATCCCGGAGTCCACTATCGTGGCCACCCTCACCTGGGACGTAGAGAGAACCGTCCGGGAGGCCCTGGCACGAAGCCCGGACCCCGGAACTGGGCCAAAGAACAGACTCTACGTCCCACCAGAGGCTAGAGCTGCAGTCCTGGACTTCTGTCACGGCTCCAAGCTCTCCTGTCATCCAGGGGTGCGAAGAACCGTGGCAGTTGTCCGGCAGCGCTTCTGGTCGGCATCCCTAGAGGCCGACGTCCGGGATTATATCCAGGCCTGCACCACCTGCGCCAGGGGCAAGGCTGATCATCGCAGGGCTTCGGGACTGCTCCAGCCGCTGCCCGTGCCTCATCGCCCCTAGTCCCACATCGGCCTGGATTTTGTCACGGGCCTCCCGCCGTCCCAGGGCAACACCACCATCCTCACGATAGTGGACCGATTCTCCAAGGCGGCCCACTTCGTGGCCCTCCCGAAGCTCCCGACGGCCCAGGAGACAGCGGACCTCCTGGTCCACCACGTCGTCCGGCTGCATGGGATTCCCACAGACATTGTCTCCGATCGCGGTCCCCAGTTCTCCTCGCAAGTCTGGAGGAGCTTCTGCCGGGAACTGGGGGCCACGGTGAGTCTCTCATCCGGGTATCATCCCCAGACCAACGGGCAAGCAGAACGGGCCAATCAGGAGGTGGAACAGGCCCTGCGTTGCGTGACGGCCGCCCCCCCGCGGCCTGGAGTACCCATTTGGCCTGGATCGAGTATGCCCATAACAGCCAGGTGTCGTCAGCCACCGGCCTCTCCCCTTTCGAGGTGTGTCTGGGGTACCAGCCTCCTTTGTTTCCGGTGGTTGAGGGAGAGGTCGGTGTGCCCTTGGTCCAGGCCCACCTGCGGAAGTGCCGTCGGGTGTGGCGTGCCGCCCGTTCTGCTTTGCTGAGGGCCCGGATGAGGACGAAGGCCCATGCAGACCGTCGGCGGACCCCGGCCCCTACGTATCGGCCAGGGCAGGAAGTGTGGTTGTCAGCTAAGGACATTCCCCTCCAAGTGGTCTCCCCTAAATTGCAGGAACGGTATATCGGTCCGTTTAAGATCCTCAAGGTCATCAGTCCAGCCGCAGTGAGGCTTCAGCTTCCGGCCTCACTGCGGATCCATCCCGTTTTCCATGTGTCCCGGATTAAGCCTCATCACACCTCACCCCTCTGTACTCCGGGTCCGGCACCACCTCCTGCCCGGATCATCGATGGCGAGCCGGCTTGGACTGTGCGCCGGCTTTTGGATGTCCGAAGGATGGGCCGGGGCTTCCAGTATTTGGTGGACTGGGAGGGGTACGGCCCCGAAGAACGCTCCTGGGTGAAGAGGAGTTTCATCCTGGACCCGGCCCTCCTGGCCGATTTCTACCGCCGCCACCCGGACAAGCCTGGTCGGGCGCCAGGAGGCGCCCGTTGAGGGGGGGGTCCTGTTGTGTCGGCCGCTGAAGAGGAGGTACTGCTGGCCCACCACCACCAGAGGGCACCCTGCCTGGAGTGCGGGCTCCAGGCACCAGAGGGCGCTGCCATCTCACAGGAGCAGCCGGGGTGACAGCTGTCACCTACGACAGCTGTTACCAATCATCTGATCCGCAGCAGTATATCTGCAAGACGTCATGTCCACTTCTCTACCGAGATATCGCTCTACCAAGGAGGTAAATTCTCAGCTGACTGTGAATATCTGTTGATTGTGTGAGTTGGATATTCAGTTTCTTTTTTCGACGAGAGGTGGAGGTGGTTTCCCACCATACGTGTTGCTGGGTGCACACGCACCCACTTCTAACTGTTTTTGCTCCTCGCCAGCAGTACCAGATCCGACACGCGGAGGCAGTGGCCACCTGAGAGTTCGGGACTTGGCGGCTCCAGTATTCCCGGGGTTCGGTGGCGGAGGAAATCGTGTGGTTCCGGTTCTGCTTTGGACAGACGTCTCTTATCTTCGAGCCTGCCCACGTGACACATTCTTGTGAATTGACTTCGTTGTCTATTGTTGTGATCCGTTGTGTTTGTTGTGCTTATTCACAACAGTAAAGTGTTGTTATTTGACTACCTCCATTGTCCGTTCATTTGCACCCCCTGTTGTGGGTCCGTGTACCTACACTTTCCTAACACTGTGTAAAAATATGGTACAACCACAGTTATTATTATTATTTTTTAATTCATGTTTACTTTTATGTTAATTTTTAATTTTTGTTTTCAATGCAGTTTTACTGAAGTTTGATGCAGAAATGTCTGCACAAGCAGAGTGTACGTGCACCATGAAGTGTAAGGCATATCTGCATATTTCACCATATAAATAGCAAAAAAACAAAGCCCTCTGCACTCAATTTTAGACAAGGTTTTTCACATGGGGGCACCACTTTGTGGTGCCTCATGGCAGCAACACATCCATGAACGCAAGTAGACTCTATGTCAACATTGTGGCCGCTGGGGGCGAAATTAGCAAAGACACGTGTACTGTGGTGTGCGCTACTCTGCACCAGTTGCAAGATTGGACCTAAAATATTTAAAAGCAGGAGTTGACTGTGCTGTGAAACCAGTTGTTGCTTCTTCAGACATGACTTATGAACTGTGACTGTGGGCTGAAGCTGCCGTCACCTACTGGTTATCCAGAGCACCTCCGATATCACACTCGCAGCCTCTGCAGCCGCTCAAGTCGTGGCTCAGAGCCCAGTGTTCTGGCTGCAAGCAGATGGAAAGGCAGCACGTAAATCAGCATGGAAGCAAGGAGAGTCAGTTAGCTTCAGACGCACATCACGACCTGTTATAAAACCACACCGAGAACATATGCTTTACTGTCACAGTGCACATAATGGGCCTCATGTATCAACGTTGCGTACGGCAATATTTGAGCGTATATGGGGTGTACGCCAAAACGGCTGCGCCACTTGGCATTTATCAATGTGGTCGTTGGCGTACGCTGCGCTGAAATTATACACCAGGTCGAGAGGTGGCGTAAATTATACACCAAAATGAACCAGTGCTGGAATCCACATAGAGATGAAGATGATCAACATGATAAACAGTGCCATTATACAAATCAATGCATATGTTACATAAATAACACCTTCCTGATCATACTACATAATAATCAATACAAATCCCGCTTTTGCGGGATTGCTGGTCTATCGAGCACGATCCGTGGCCATAGCGCTGACAGCAAAGAAAGCGCTGCTCACCTTTTCCTCCAGACGTCGAGCCTGGAGCCAGAGCAGTGCTGAGCTTAACTTTATGTGGTGTGATCGTTTTAGACAATCAAATTGATAATAACAACTGTACTCATAACTGAGTTTGTCACACGGAAACGGACACCTGCTGCAGCAAGGTGTGAGTGGAGAAGGCGCGGCGCCAGGACGCAGAGGCCCGATCTGTGACATACTGGCGAGTCACTATTAATTTCTTATGTGTCCGACCTCGTTCGCTGATCGTTAAAATTAAATTCATTAGTTCTAAATGCCATCATAACTATTTATAGGAATACATTCTATTTTTGGGCCTGAAAACAGTTTTTCCTACTAAGGTTTGAACTTTGACAGTGTTTACACACAAGAGAAAAGTGAGAAAATGTTCATGCCTGATTGTGAAAGTGTATAAAGTATGTAGTGAGGGGTTTTACAGCTTTAAAACATCTATAATAATTGTAAAAAATAATGCTGACTACGTCGCGGTTTTGCATATTTCGGGCTATTTTTAGGACGTGACTCCCGCGATAAACGAGGGACCACTGTAACACTTTATTGATTATACTACAAAACAATTGATACGACGGCCGCTTTTGGTGCTCTATTGGCACACGTCGTGACTGGTGGAGTTCTTTTTTCTTTGCCGTCTTCCTGGCTTCCATGTCGTAAAATGAGGGTGTGTCTGAAGCAGAGTCTGAATATTTATGGGCGTGTTTATTATAATTACGATCGTTTCCACCTGCCGCATTTATCAAGGTCACGTCAGGCGTACACCGGAAATGGGCAGGTGCGCACTGCTTGATACATGTCATGGCAACTTTGGTGTATTTCAAGTTTACGCCGTAAATTTATGCCACAAGTGCGCAACATTGATACATGAGGCCCAATGTATCCAGCTCCAAGTACCCAGTGGTGGACACAGCTAACCTAGACTGCTTCACTAATTAGCTGTTATCTGATTAGCTCAACTGTGCCCACCACTGTAAATGATGTTCAACTACTTCAAAAAGAGCTGCATTAACAAGTGTGATCACAGGCGTTTTTACTGTCAACAGTTTTATGTCTCATTTTGTGTAATTTTTAACAACTCTTTGGACTTTTGCTGAATTTTTAAAGAGGGTAACAGGGTTCCATGACTCCACTCCATTTGTATGAATTCACTAAAAACGCACTGAAGGAAAAAAATGTCCATTGGATTCACATGATTTAAATTAATGATTTAATTTACTTATGTTTTTAATTGAGACGCGTAAGAAAATTATGTTATTTGGACACATTCTGATCATGTGCAGCCGATGTGCATATTGGAGTAATTTTTCCCTTTTTTGTGGACAAGTCAAACAGTTTCCTGTAGTGCTGTTAAACATTCTTTCCTCGGATGATCTTATGTTATTGTTTCTAAAGCAGAACTTTAGAGAGCTTATTAGACAGCAGGATCCACTTTCGGACCTGGTCCAGACCTGACCATTTTAGGCTTGCAGTAACTCACACCAAACGGACAAGCCTCAGATCCCTGGGCTAAATTTAGGCACAGAGCTGTGGCAGGAGCTCAAATTCCTCCACTACTATTCCTGGCTGAGCAGGTTTGGGACAAGAGGTGAAATTAACACAGGAAGCTCATCACCATTTGATATGTTGGGTATTTGGACAGGGAACATGAAATAAAAACACCGAGAAGTAGTGAAGGATAGTAACTCATGGAACACATAGGAACCATGTGAAGGTTTTAAAAAAATCTACAGATGCTGTATTTTAGTCTTGGTTTGGTTTATGTTCACAATGTATTACTTTGTAAATGCACCATTGGTGTAAAAATGAAATCAGATGTCCTGCCAGAGAACACATTCATTATAGTTCAACAGTTTTGGTACTATACAGGTGCTGGAGATGCTTTAGCTTTCATTTTTATTTCCATGTCTCAAATCCTGTTTTATTTTCATAGGTTCTGTCAATTGTTTTCATTCACTTTACTTCTGCATTCCTGAACACCTGTTAGTTATTTCAGAAATGACCTTCCTTGTGTATTTAATCCCACCTCCTGTGTTCCTCAGTGCCATTACATCTCATATTTCTTTGTAGCCTTTGTAGAATGAAACCAGGACACAGACATCGATAGGTTGAGCTTTAAGTCTTGATGTGAAGTGACAGGCTTTGTATCTAGGAAACCACATCTAAAAACTAATCATGTGATCACATCAGTTTAATTAAATCTGTGGGTAGAATTGTGATTCAGACTGTGGATCATCTACTTCCAAATGGTAAAAACCCTGATGCTCCACATTCACCCATGCAGACAGACACAGTAATATCAGTGTGCTGCCAAACAAGAAGCTCAACTGGACTAAGAGACCACCTTGGGGATTAAGAACTTTGCTAAAGAGCAGCTTTTTCCTGTGTGGTCAGGGAATTTAACAGATGATCATCTGCTCACACTTCTTTAATGTTTAGACCACTACTTCCCAAAAGCATCATCTTTTATTTTTTTTTTAACCTTTATTAACCAGGAAATCCCATTGAGATTAAAAACCTCTTTTTAAAGGGAGTCCTGGCCGGGAGGCAGCAAAAGTTACACAACAATTAGAATTAAATTCACACAATTAAAATAACATACAATTAAGAAAAACGTTGCAATTTAAAGAAGTTATTTCAAGTGTTCTCAGTCTGGACTTAAAAGCGCTCAATGAAATACGTTCAGTTAATTTCCAGAATTTTTTGCAACATGTTCCATGTAGATGGAGCCAAGCAAAAAAAAAAAAAGCCCTTTTTCCCAGTTCTGTGCAGGCAAATGAAACAAAGAGCAACAAATGATCATTTGAACGCAAACAGTAAGAATCAATCCATGGCCTTATAAATAAAAGTATAACAATGTACTGACTCCCAACCTCCTGGTGGACAAAGTCTTTGATGATCTTTTGGCCAACTTGCCCAGCCCAAGTGGACATTTCACCATAATGTTTTCTTTATCATTGAAAACAGGATCAACACAGTGTAATTTGGCTCTACATTTTCTTTGATAGAGTTATCCCGCACTGTTCAGTTATTTTACACAGCACAACCTAAAAAGTAAAAATACTAAAGTAACAGATTACTTAAATCTCATTTTGTGCTATTAGGATTATATTACAAATTTTATACTTCATCAGATAATTAGTAAGTAATTGAGCAAAATTTTTAATCCCCAAATTGATCCCATGTGGTTGCAGTGCTGGTGTGTGTGTGTGTTAATATGAGGCCTCACTACTAAGTGATATGAGTATTTGGACTACAGAAATTGAGTCTAGCAACCATTTAATTGAATTTTACATGTCTACAAAGATGGTTGTTTCTGCAGTATCTTACCAGACACTGATCACAACTGCGGCCAGTGACCAGACGCTTGCAGAAGCAGTCGCCATTGATGGGGTCACAGTGGGACCGTCCTGACACTGTTCCCCTGTGATCACACCGGCAAGCTTCAGGGGACGGCACATAGAGCAGAGGGCAAAGTTCACAGACTTTCACACACTATATTCATAAAGTAAATGACTGCAATACAAGAATTAAGAAGTAGTTAAATTTCAGCTGCATAGAAGCACCCCGCGACCCGGATAAGTGGTTGAAGATGTTTGTGAATGGAAATCTCAGAGCACAGAAGGCAGATCAGTAGTTCTCATATCAATGATGAAAACTCTTAAGTTCATCTTAATGTGACTGTAAACAGACTTTTTGTGGGAAAAGACAAAAAGCTACTGCACTCACGGTGGCATCCTTGAGGGTTGTCTCTGCTCAGGCCAAAGAAGCCGGCTTTACACTTGTCGCAACGCGGGCCCTCCACATTGGCCTTGCAGCGACACTGACCTTCCACCATGCCGAGGGAAGGGTCGCTGTGGCTGTCGCACATGCCCTCATTCTGTGAGCCGTCTGGGTCGCAGTCACACGCTACATCACAAAGAGTAATAAAGCAGCTGAAGGACAAATATATACGCAGAGTCGGCAAAGAATGGGAAAGATGTGTGCACGCAACCTCAGAACGACAATGCACACTAGTCTGCTTGTTATAAAAATAACAAAACAAAATCATTTAAAACATTTTGCAGTACGCACACACATTTCTGCATGCAAACAGTATCAGTGATAGTACGCAGGCAAGTGCACTCACGTATGCAGACCCGTGGGTCTCTGATATCCTTAGTGGGATCTTTGTAATAAAAAGGTTTACACATTTCACAGTTGTGTCCCATGGTGTTGTGCAAACAGTCGTCGCACACTCCTCCATTCACGTTACCCGTGGCCAAATACAGCGCCATGTCAAAGTGGCACTGTGTGGAGTGGCCGTTACAGTTACACTCTGGAGACACAAATACACATTTTGTTATTTCTTACTTTCCAAAAACAAGTCCACTTGCTTGCCCATTATAGTACATGTTCAAAGCTTAGACTGTTGACAGTGAAGGATCCTGAATATAAAGACACAATGCCTCAACCCCCCTCTAGTGGCTGGTTGCAGTCGAGGTTTAATGAGCCAAAAGAAAAATTTAAAGTGTACGTATTGTCAAAGATGCTACTACTATATCAGATTTTCAGATATCAAAAGTGGTGTGCTAAGCTGAATTTATGACAGTGATTGCTCAAGGATATCTGATTGGCAACTGCCTTCGACCTAATGTTGTACATGCATCTTTATATAAATGGCAAATGGACTGCATTTCTACAGCGCTTTTTTATCTGAAGCAGATGCATTTGAAGGATCCCTCAGTAAATATTCACTTATCTGCTGCACTACCCAGTCAGTGTGCAGAGGCGCTTCACATGGAGCTCGGTGATGAGCTCAGCAGTTTACAGTGATGCCTATTCACCTACACACACACACACACACACACACACACACACACACACACACACACACACACACACACACACACACACACACACACACACACACACACACACACACACACACACATTGTAGACAGTCACAGAATTCTGAGACTTCAGAGATGCGGGATGGTGATGGTCTCATGGTGTGGTGTTTGAAACGGGGGATCCTCAGTTCCAATCCCCACCAAACCAGAAAATCAGTAAGGCATCTTTACAAGGTCCTTAATGCCCCAGTGTGGAGTTGAGCACCTTGCATGACAGCGTACTGATGTGAGTGTGTGTCTGAATGGGTGAATGTGAAGCATCAATGTAAAGTGATTTGAGCTACAAATTCAGATGGAAAAGTGCCATATAAACTCAGTCCATTTACATGTTTAATATCAAACAACAGGCACACGTAACTGTAAACAAAGATACAAATAAAAATCATAATTTGGACAATATGACCCATTTAATTTGTTTATTTTGACAGTGTATGGACATGATGCTCATCTAAAGTCATAGAATTTGAAATATTTAACCCATGTGATGCTAAACAGTTAAAAATGACCATCTGCGGACATTTCCTCTGACATCACAAAGAGAGTGCTGTTGTCACTTGCTCCGCTTGTTCTGCTACAAAATGATCTGCTGAACGCATATGAAAGCAATAGCTGCAAAGCCATCTCTCTCTCTCTCTCTCTTTTTGGTTGTTTTGGAGATATTCTTGTGATAGTTATGCACTGGAATCTTCCTCATTACTCACTCTTGCAGGCGTTGGTGTTTCGTCCCTCGGCTGGTCTCCACGGCAAGTCATTGTGAAAGTCATCACACTGCTCACAGTTCAAACCCTTGGTGTTGTGGGTGCACACACACCTGCCATGAACCTTCAGGACACAGTGGGAGGAACAGGAAGATGGCTTAAAGCAACTCATAGGTCAGGAAAAGTTAAGCAGCTCTTACACTTGGCTGAGCTCATCACCGAGCTCCATGTGAAGCGCCTCTGCACACTGACTGGGTAGTGCAGCAGATAAGTGAATATTTACTGAGGGATCCTTCAAATGGTGATGCAAGCACCAAATTTGGCACACATACTCCTTAGACATTACTCTTTTAAAAATGCCGGGTACCCACGTGAACTTTCAATAGGCGGCCAAGAAGGGGTCAATTGAAGTATTACACAGGGGTCAAAATTTAAAAATGCTCCAATCATATTGAAAGGTATTCCATATTATTTGTCTGATCATAAAGATTCCAAAAAGGTATAGCTTGGACTATCTGTGAATGAATGTTCCGGAGTTATGGGGTAAAAACAGCAAGAACAGTGACAAAGGTCAATTTCAATTTGTACAGGGGTCAAAAGTTAAAGTTGCTCCAATTTTGGTAAAAAGTGATGCAAATTATTAGTTGGGTGAATACGGTTTTAAAAAGGAATAGTTTGCATCATGTATCATGCTTAGTTATCATGTTACAGGGTAGCATATGTCACATGTCATAGAATCCAACGGATGCTGATATTGTTTAACATTTACTTTGCAAACCAAGCACGCAACACAGTCAAAACTATTCCATTTATTAATCCTATTAGCTCAGCCAGTAATTTGCATCACTTTTTACCAAAATTGGAGCAACTTTAACTTTTGACCCCTGTACAAACTGAAATTGACCTTTCTCAGTGTTCTTGCTGTTTTTACCCCATAACTCCAGACCATTCATTCACAGATAGTCCAAACTATACCTTTTTGGAATCTTTATGATCAGACAAATAATATGGAATACCTTTCAATATGACTGGAGCATTTTTTAAATTTTGACCCCTGTGTAATACTTCAATTGACCCCTTCTTGGCCGCCTATTGAAAGTTCACGTGGGTACCCGGCATTTTTAAAAGAGTAATGTCTAAGGAGTATGTGTGCCAAATTTGGTGCTTGCATCACCATTTGAAGCATTTTTTTCAGTTATCTGCTGCACTAGGGGCAGATCAGGGCAAGGTGGGAAGAGTCGGGTAAATTCTTGCCGATTTTGAACACATTCAAAATTTTCAAGGCTTCAACTGCCTCACGTGCAATAGAAACAAGCTGGTGCAGACTTGAGGTAGTTCATTGTCCAATTTTAACACCGATCATGTATAGAATTGTTCTTGTTGTCGATCAATCACTGAAGTGAACATCAAGTTCTCCCAGAGTTACACTGAGTTAGGTGGCTGAGTGCTCCTAAAAAAAGAGAATTTTCCAAATTTTGCTGAGTGGTAATCGTGCTTTTGAGGACTCTCCACTAAATGTGGCCAAATGGGAAGTGGTGCACTGAGTTCTACCTCAGCGTGTTACAGCACCAAAATCATCCAGGTGTCAGAGCAGCTTCATCTATTTTTGAATCGTGAGAGGCTTGTACATATCTAGTAAATGTATAAAATATATAAATATAGTAAATACAAATTCTATGAAATTAGTGAGGAATAACAATCCATGCTTGGACTATAACACAGCCAGTGGTAGCACCTTTTTGGTCTATTCTCATGACTAACCATTCCATCTATGCCATCCCTGATGCCATCGATGGGTGCGCACTCCGAGGCGTGGCCATAACAAAAACAGTTTCCACGCACAACCAGCTCATATATGGCATAGTAATACTTTTCTTTGATCTCAAGCCTGGGGTCCAGCAGGTTGTCTCCCAGTGTGTGGAGTTTGGTGAAATTCACTCTCAAATTTGTGATCTTGAGCTGGTCTGTTGGGGGAGAAAAAGATGAATAAGCAAATATATTATCACAATGACAAATCATGTTGTTGTGTGGATAATTAAATGTAATGTTCAATAAAAGTTGGTGACTGTGTCACAAAGGGTATGAAATGAAAATGGTTCAAATGTATAATCACAAAAGTGGGATGGGGTGTTGGTGTGGTGTATGTGGGGGGGTGGGGGGATTCCTTTAAGTCACAAAACTGCACAAAAGCCCATTGGCCTCTTCAAGAGGAAGTTGGAGCCAGTGGATCATGAAGGGCTTAATGTGTAGCAAAGCATTATCGGTCAAAAACCGTTAACGATCTGGGGTGGTGTGGCAGTTATTGAGCTCAAAGAGTAGGAACTAACAAATTACAATCAATGAAACCATTTAAACACAGCTTAAAGTACTTCGCTGTTTCCTTTTTATACTACACTTGCATTAAATATATAATAATTTGCAGTTGTTTAATTATTAAGATTCTATTGCCTTACGAATAATTTGTATATGTTCAATAAAGCCCCTCTGTCAATCAATCAAAAACAATTTTTAAGTTTTAACAGCATCTGCAGGAGGCCTTGTGTGTGTGTACATGAGCTGTCGACAAGAGCGAAAGTTGTGCTAATCAAGGAATATTTGTAGATCACTGTCTAGGCATTTGCATGTATTAATGAGACAAATTTAACTCCACAGGAAGTTAGCTTTGAATTATTAGAAGTTAGCAAGCACAATAACGGCAGAAAATATCTTGTAAAAGACTTCAGAGGTGTTATCGGGTTACAAGAACTATTCATTCACTATTTTTCTAAATGTCAAACGAGCGGTGTTGGATGTTCGTGTGTGTTACCTGGAATTTGGCAGACACCTGCCATGAGAGGTATTGAATGGGCTCTCACAGGGCACTCTCTGTCCTTCAGCTGCTGGTGTGCATGAATAGTTGTAGTGACAGGTGTACGAGGTGTTGGAGGTGGCTCAGATTCTTCACAAATGGCATGCAATTCCTCCTTCATGTGCTAGTCGGCTTCAATCATATTATGTGTGAAGGGGCTCTTAATGTTGGACTTTGAGTTCAAATGAGGTACACTGAAATCTGTTTTTTTTTTAGTAAATATGAATCATCTGAATACACCACTGAACATTTCAAAATTTTCTTTGCGCACTTGCACAAAGCCATGCACAGTTTGCAACATTTTATGAGTTTACAACAAGTGTACACTCTGGCATGGCAGATTGCGTGCCAGTGCGCAGATCAAATTCATGCAAGTGTCAAGGCACCTTTGCATAGGCGGTTTTAGCAGTTGGGGACTAAGGGGCAACGGCCCCCCTCCCCCCCACCCCCCGGGATTTTAGAATTTAGAATCGGTGAATGAGAGCCACGCACATGCAAATATGGCTGAGCTGTTAAAGAACGCATTGGAAATAAATTAAATATGGATCATAACAAATACTTTGCTTTAAAAAGTACTAAGCAGTCACACAGTGGGGGAAAAACAAATCCTGCTTCCAAAGAAAACAAAAAAAATGCATCAATAATCCCTCTGAGTTAAATCAAACTGTGAGGTGTCTATAAATTCCTACCCCTGGATATGATGTACGAGGTCTGTTAGAAAAGTATCGGTCCTTTTTATTTTTTCAAAAACCTGATGGATTTGAATCACGTGTGCTTGCATGAGCAAACCTAGAACGTTCGTGCGTATGCGTGAACTTTTTCACGCCTGTCGATTGCGTCATTTGCTGGTAAGCAGCCTTTGCGTGGGACGTGTGCAGTGCTCTCGGCGGATTTTCATTTCAAGGAAAAAGACGGAACGACTGGAGCAGCGTCGCATCAAATTTAGCCAGAAACTAGGTGACAGCCAGGTGGAAACCATTCAGATTATTCAGACGGCTTTCGGTGACGATGCTTTGGGCATCACACAGATTAAGGAGTGTGGTACAACCGGTTTAAAGACATCCGCACAATGGTGGAGAGCGAGCCACGCTCCAATCAGCCATCAACATGCTGAAATGACCAGATCATTTCCAAAGTGAACGCTGTGGTGATGCAGGACCGTCGTGTGACTGTCCGAGAAATTGCAGAAGAGGTGGACATCAGCACTTTTTCGGCACATTCCACTGTGACAAGATTTGGCCATGAAAAGAGTGGCTGCGAAATTCGTGCTTCGGCACGAAGCTGATAACGGCGGAGCAAAGGCACCTTCGTGTTGAAGCCTCACAGGACATGCCGGACTCTGAAAAATGATGCCCACCTCTTCCACAATGTCTCGGATAGTCAAACGACTGAAAAGCCACCGAAAGCCGTCTGAATAATCCGAATGGTTTCCACCTGGCTGTCTCCCAGTTTCTGGCAAAATTTGATGCAGCGCTGCTCCAATCGTTCCGTCTTTATCCTTGAAATGAAAATCCGCCGAGCGCGCTGCACACGTCCTACACAAAGGCTGCTTACCAGAAAATGATGCAATTGACAGGCGTGAAAAAGTTCACACATGCGCACAAAGGTTCGCAGGCACACGTGATTCAAATCTATCACGTTTTTGAAAAAAATAAAAAGGTCCGATACTTTTCTAACAGACCTCGTATGCAATGACAATAACATTGCTCTTACTATGTTGTTTGCTGTGTATAAGATTGCCCAACTGAAGTAGCAAACAAACATTAGAGCTAATCATTCAGGCATTAAATATTAAAGATTAGCTAAAAGGACACAGTTTGTGCAGAATTGTTTGTTTTCCCTTCTATTTTTGGGGTGGTGGTAACAACAGCAAATGTTTATATGTGGGTGGGGTGGAGGGGCAATGTAGGGGGTGTCCTCCAAGGGTGTCATACAAGCTACAACCACCTCTGATCTGGAGGTTAGCTGGACAAAAACAGAACCTTTCGAAGACAACCAAGTTTTTAAGCTCGTCCCAAAGACAATAACAGTAACATCTCGAAAAACACTCAAAGTTACCACAACTGCACGTTGGAATGCCCTGAGCATTCTGCAAGAAATTCTCCCTGAAGAGTGGGCCAATGCATGAGCACGGCCAATTCACATGAAAAATTTAAAAGTAAAGCCAAAATGTAGTCACACAAAAAATTATAAAGATGCATGTTTTAAGTTTTAGCCAAATTTCAAGGTCAAATTTTAAAGTTTCGCCATTCTTAGTTTCAGGCATATACACTAACTAGCTAATGTGATTGTTGCTCTCCAGGGTTGATTTGTGGTAATCATTGAGTTAGAGCTTTGATTGATGTTATAGTAAGGGAGAAGAAAAACAGCTACACTGGAAAGTTTTGTATGTAACCTAGCCCCCAGGCAAACCATTCACAATTGCCCCCATATATAATTAGTATAAAAGCCTTATATAATAGAATGCACAAACAAATAATGAACACTTCCGAGGAAGAACCAATTGGCAGGAGTTCGCAAATACAGGCAGTTACATCACTTAATAAAAGAACAGAACAAGCTCTGCTGTTGTGGTGGAAACTGGGCCTAGGTTTCTGGAAAAAAAACTCTCATGTCTTGCCAGTCTAAACACAAGGAGAAGGGAGGCTGTGTGGGACAGAAACAGCTGCTTTTCACATCTCCCCATGTCCCGCACACAGCAGGACCGTGTTTCACACCCCAGAGAGATGGGCTATTGAAATCCATAATGTCACAAATGTCACATGTGAGCTGCATGACATGTAAAACTAAAACTTTATTGTATGGCCTTGCCTTACGCGCCTTGGGGCAACTGTTTGTTGTGATTTGGCGCTATATAAAAAAATTGATTGATTGATTGATTGACTTTCAATGTTACATCATGTTGATATAAATTCAAGTAAAATGTGTTAATTGTAAGACATTATTTATAAAAGCTTTTTTTTGCTTCTACTGCTCATCTTCAACAACTCCTGCCAGCAGTGGAAACACTGACGTGGTGGCATTTGTGCCATAGGTGGTATTTCCAGCTGTTTATAGTTTTTTAATTTATTGTGTCTGTTGGCAGAGAACATTTAATAATACTTCATGAGTGTGACTTACTCTGTATGGTTGGACTGTATGGATCCTCAATCCTGATGGCTGGATCTAACACTCTGTAGATCACCTAGGTCAGGAAACACATTATTCACATGCTTGTTTTGTTTTTAAATGCCTGTGGTTACGTGTTCCATATATTTTTGGCATGCGCTGTTATTTCTCCTTTATGTGAAGCCTAACTCAGAAAATGGGTTAATGCTTTGAATATATATGTTATATGTGTAGTCTTCGAGTGACATTAGGATGACCCAACAGGAAGCTGCTACATGTCATGCAATGATCCAGGTGTGTCTGTTAAAGCCATGTTCTCAATTTCAGGGTTACACATCACAGAAGGACAGTCTATAACTTTGACAAACCAAAATTTGAACATCATGGTTGCCCAACAGATGTGATATTGCACATGATTTTATGATAATAATGCATGAGTACAGCACACAGTGTGATGACATAACATACACAGTGTGATGACATAAAGTAAGCATCATGATCAGAGGCTGTGCCAATGTGCTGCAGCACAGTAGTAAAAACCTGCAAAAGTCCCTGATTTTTAATTAAATAAGTATTTGAAGGCAAGCAATGCCACTTTTTTTTTGGATTATTCTAATTTATCATGGAAAATGAATATGTACATTAAACAAAGAACTGTATTAGATTGCATGGAATCACACCAAACTGAATTACATCAAATCAAATTGTTCCATAATAAAAAAAAAATGTTGGTGAATCACATTGTAGCCCATGTATCTGGACAGCACGGAATTGTTTAATGAGTGAGAGATGCACACCATTAGTAAAAAGAGGAAAACCTATGTTCATGGCAACCATGTTTTTTGAAATTTCAAATGTTATTAAAAGGAAATAAAAAAAAAACAAAAAAAAAACGACCCAACCTCCTTAAAAAATCTGTTTGGTTTATTCTCGCTCAATTAATCCCTCACCTCTCCTTCTGTGGATGGTTCAATGTCAGAGTAGCGTGATTCACAGATGACATCGTCGACTTTACGCAAAGGACCCTGGCTAATTCCAGGAAAGGCAGCATTGCAGTCATATGCAAAATAGCGATATGTCTGCCAGGTTCGACCGAAGTCAGCCGATCGTTGTATCAGCATGGCTGCTGGACGGAAAGTCTGCAGGTCATAAATAACATGCACAAAAATAAATAAATGATTTGCAACACATTCCTTGCTGTAAAGTAACACACTGTATCACAAAATGAAGATGGAAGAGATTTTTTTAGTTCTTGTGACTGAACTTTTGTCTGACCTTGAAAGTCATAATCAAGTGGGTAAAATGAAACTCTGCTTCAAGATCCAGCTGAATAAAGACATCTGACTTTCCTGTAGAGAGAGAGAGACATAAATGAATGCCAGAGAGAGAGAGACCACAGTGTTCACATCAGTAATTCTTCTTTTGAGCTAACAAGCACTTTTTTCCATTATTTGATCCATATCTGACAGACAGGTGCCAGAGCGCAACAGAGTAGCGATAAGTGAAGTAGCAACTGTTCTTCTGGCCTGAGAAACAGCATGTTGACAGAAAAGGCATTCAACTTTGGCAGGACACATGTAGAGAGCCTGTCAGAAAAACCCACACACTTCCTGAAACGTACAGCTTTTGAACAGCCACTTCACTCAGAGGACCACTTACACGTATGTTCTCTGTGGATGTGATTACCCAAAACCAACAGCACTTTCCCATCTCACTGCTCCAAAACCTACATGGATTTTGTACTTCTACAATGAAGAAGCTACAATCAAAATAAAATTTAACTGTTGAAAATAGAGATCTATAACAGCATACCCCAACACACAAGCCTCGGGACCAAACCATTACTTTGTAGACATAAACAAAGAAAAAAACTTATTACTGGAAAAATATGATCCCTCTTGGACAAACGAATATGCCGAAACCATCCATGTAAGTTGTTACAAGTTGTTCGCTCGGGCGAATATCTATCATTGCGGGCGACGGCATGGACAGAGGGACTCAGAAAATGCATACTGCATGCCAAATGCATGTTATTTTCATTATTATCACTTTTTACTGAGATACACAACACGTAACGTGCACATAAAAAGTTGGCTCACTTTAACTTTTGTCGTGTCGGCTGGTGCGCGCTGCTCTCCAAATTCGGCAGTGCGTCCTCATCAAGCTAGCTGCTTTGGCTGCTATTCATTATCGTACTACTGATGAGAAAATCATCTGGAATATCCATATTGGGACCAACACACACTTCTTGCCTTTTTATCTTTTCCTCTGCGGCCAGTTCTTGGGCTGCGCGCTATGACGTCATTTGTTTACGCACAGCGT
Organism: Thalassophryne amazonica; assembly: GCF_902500255.1. Taxonomy (NCBI): domain Eukaryota; kingdom Metazoa; phylum Chordata; class Actinopteri; order Batrachoidiformes; family Batrachoididae; genus Thalassophryne; species Thalassophryne amazonica. The sequence continues at coordinate 49,594,626 of NC_047108.1, read as the reverse complement.
GTTGTGTGGGCCGCCAGAAGAGGAGGTACTGCTGGCCCACCACCAGCGGGCGCCCTGCCTGAAGTGCGGGCTTCAGGCACAAGAGGGCGCTGCCGCCACGGACACAACCGGGGGTGACAGCTGTCAAGAGATAATGAGTGACAGCTGTCACCCATCTACACTACATCATCTCACTCCATAAAGACCGGACGTCATCTCCACCTCATTGCCAAGATATCATCTACCTGTGAAGGTAATTCTCTGCTGTATCTAAAACTGTGTCATAGTCTGAACTCTTTTGCAGCCGTTTTCCTGTGGTGTGCCTTATCTGCTGGATTGGCGTTTGGTGTGAACAGCGACGGCTTCGCTTCACACCCAAACCAGATAAGTGGTTTAACAGGAGCTGCACGAGTGTGTGATTAGAGGTGGAGGTGACTTTCCACCTTCTGACTTTTTGTTACTGGGTGTGCACACACCCACATCTCACTGTTTGTGCTCCTCGCCAGCAGTACCAGATCCGACAGTCGGGGACGGTGATCACCTGGGAATTCGGGACTTGGCGGCTCCAGTATTCACCAGGTTCTGTGGCGGTGGAAGTCGTGTGGTCCCGGCTCTTCTCAGGACAGACGTCTTCTATCCTCGAGCCTGCCCACACGTCACCTTGGTGTATTGACTGCTATCAGATTCTGTGACTGTCTGTATAATCGTTGTGCACATTCACAACATTAAATTGTTACCTTTTGGCTCATCTATTGACCGTTCATTTGCGCCCCCTGTTGTGGGTCCGTGTCACTACACTTTCCCCAACACAGCAGGCAGGTATAGCCAGGTAGCATCGACGTAAATCTACGCTAGCGGCCTAGCAACGCCTCTGTAAAGTGATAATAATGTGCAATATTTTATTTTATTTTATTCCTTGAAATAACAATCATTGGTGCAATATATGTTTGATCCACATGAGCAATATACACTTCAATATCTGTGCAAAATCCACTGTGTTGGAATACAAGTGTGCAATAACTGCTGTTCACGATCCCCATGAACCTGGCATATTGTAATATTTCTTTTTTTAGGTCCACCGGGTATCCTTTTTATACTGTTTTTTAATATATGTTTTTATACGGTTATACCTCATACTTATACCTTTATCTACCGTATTTTCCGGACTATAGAGCACACCTCAGTATAAGCCGCACCTACAAAGTTTAAAAAAAAAATGGAAATGTACATATATAAGCTGCACCGGGCTAAAAGCCGCTGATATCTACTGAACTGATTACGTAGTTTAACTGAACTGATCAGTTTCCAAACGGTGCCTGTAGCATAAAAGTGCTGGTCAAACAAAACAGAAAAATTACTGATTGGTTTATTCATCGTCCTCCTGCGCACTGAAACCACTGAAGTCATCTTCTTCAGTATTGGAGTTGAACAGCCTCAGAAGAGCTTCATCACATACCTTTTCTGTGTCGATGTCAGTGTTGCTCTCCATGTCGCTGTCATCCCGGGGTGAAGCTGGCTCTGAAGCTGTGGTGCCCTCTTCACGCAGCAGAGTCCAGCCTTTCGGAACCCATTGGTGATGGTAGATTCCTTCACGCTGCTCCACGCTGTTACGATCCACTGACAGACATCAGAAAATGATGCTCTTTGCATGCGGCCAGTTTTTAGGAAGGCTTTATTGCCGCAAGTCATCCATGCCTCCCATTCACCACAGAGTGCTGCTTTAAACGCTCGATTCACACTGATGTCCAGGGGTTGCAAAAGCTTTGTTGTACCTCCAGGAATCACAGCAGGAATTGAGTTTGTTCTTTTGATGACTGCTTTCACTGAATCAGTGATGTAGGCCCTCATACTGTCCAAAACAAGCAGCGCTTTTTTCCGGTGAAAAAATCCTCCTGGGCGCTTTCCATAGCACGCCGTTAACCAGTCCTTAGACTTTCTAGCATCATCTTTTCTGGTTGACTTTAACCACAATGTCCTTCGGGAGTTGGTCTTTCGGCAGAGTGTTGCGCTTAAAAATTACCATCAGGGGAAGCTTCTTTCCAGATGCGGTGCAGCCCAGGACACAGGTGAAATGTGTCCTCTCGTGTCCGGTGGTTTTCAACATCATGGATGATGCACCTGTCTTGTTTACAGTCCTGGTCAGAGGCAGATCAAATGTCAATGGCACTTCATCCATATTTATAATGTTGTCTGGTCCTATGGCGTTCTCCGCGATCTTTGTTTCAACAAACTGTCGGAAATTTGCAACTTTTTCCTGGTAGTCCAAGGGGAGTTGCTGACAGAGAACTGTCCACGCCCTGATGGACAGGCTCTTTCTTCTCATGAATCTGAAACACCAGGACGGTCCTCCCTTAAAATCGTCAATATTCATTTCGTGGGTGATTGATTTGGCTTTCAGCTGGATTTGCACGGTGGATACACCTCGGCTACCTGCTCTCTGAGTGTTAACCTAGTCCTCAAGAACATTTTCAAGTTCAGGCCACCTGCTTTTATGTCGTCTGAAAGCCTTTCTTGTCTTTTGGCATTGAATGAGTTCTTCCCGCTTCCGTCTCCAGCGCCGAAACATGGATTCATTCATGCCAAGCTTATGAGCAGCAGCTCTATTTCCTTCCTGTACTGCCAGATCGATGGCCTTCAACTTAAATGCGGCATCATATGAACTTCTTCGTGTGGTTTCCATGATGAGGGAGTATGGGTTTGAAAAAAATTCTCCATCGTGCCTGCTGCTTGCATGTGGTAAATGAAAATTAGCGCTTTCTTCTTTGATTTCCAACTTTGACTTCCCACCTCTTGTTTTTTTCACTTTCTGCTAAAGCGCCCCATGGCGGGTGAAGAAAAATCCACAGAAAAGCCGCACCTCATTATAAGCCGCATGGTTCAAAGTGTGGGAAAAAAATAGCGGCTTATAGTCCGGAAAATACGGTACTTGAGAGCTCTCCACAAGAATTCCAATGTACCCAAACCTTGCGTGCGAGTACAAATGGCAAATAAAGTCTCTATCTATCTATTTATAACCTTATATTTAGTCGACTTAAACTAAAGCTAAAACAAATTACGTCCCACCAATTTCTTCATTAATCTGCTGAATTCTTCATAACTGCGATGTCCAGATTTAACTGTTTGACACAGGCGGAGGATAAAAAGACATGTGGTCCACACAACAGAGGCTGTGAAGAGACAGTGACCTGAAACTGGATTAAACGCTCCCATTCAAGCTGACTGCTCTTTGAACATTTGTGATGAGCTTTACCCCCTACCCCCCCCCAAACCCAGTATTTTTATGAAATTGTCATAATTTTTGTCTTTTTTCGTCATGCAAAATATGATTACGACAGTATCATTTCCATAGTGCTGCAATATGAAATGTGACGTTTCTCATGCATGTTATCACCTGTTTAGCATTTGTGTGCATGTGTAATCACAGGAAGTGACATTTCCAAATATTGAAAATTAATTTTGAACAAGAAAACCACTGTATCTATTTCAAATGAGCCTACTGTACCCTATGGCTCTATTGCCATGGAAATGCCACAGAAAACCAGTCAAGACTCGTGGTATAAATAGCCAGTAAACAAGCCTCCCCCCTCCCCTTCTTCTTCAACTTCTCTCTGTTCTATTCTGGGTCTGGTGTCTCTCTATCACACACAAACACAGCTGAAACTTACCCTGTGTTCCACTCGACTCACTGTGATGAAGGTTTATGTGATTTATATGTGAATAAACGTCTCTCCTCTCAGTCCAACTTCTTAAACTCTCATTCTGTCTCTGCTGAGGAGCCAGTGCACAGTCTGCTCTGTTATTAAGCCCATCCACAGCTGGAGCTGCACAGAACAACTTAGCCACAATGTGTGTGTGCATGAGCATGTCAACGTGCATGTGGATTTATGCCACTAAAGACCTCTAAAAATAAAATTGGCCTGTGGTTTCAAGATAGGGTATTGCTTCATTTATGATTCGCTTTTTCTTCAGCCATCTAATGAATTAACTCGAGTGCAGAAAGTGGGTATAGAAAATGAATGAATGAATCAGTCTAATGAATTAAGCTGAAGTGGTCACACTGCAAAAAGTTGCACAGTTCCATGACAGTTCATTTTGAATAAGCCCTATTTTAAGCAAATTTGAAAGAACATAATCATTCCATAACCACAAAAACCCTGTTACATTTGTCATATTACCAACACTGGAAGGGAAACGAGAGCAGAGGTTTGAATAGTCAGGATTTTAGCCAGTGTGGAACATGTTTGGAAAAATAAAATAAAATAAAAAAAAATACATAAATAAAAGTGCAGTGCCACCTCATGTCTTGCTTCACTTTCACTACTGCTGCTGTACTGATGGTACCAACCAGTTCACACCATGTGTGAGTGTCTGAGGTGAAGACTTGTCAAGCAGCAGCCACTAGAGACATTTGTGCTGATTTATGAGACGACATTGACATCAACCTATGCATTAAGCATCGTCATTGACAAAAGAAATCATCAAAATTCAATAAAAATGTGGTTATGTCAACTTGTTTCATAAAAATCACACATACACACATTTAAAAGTTCCTTCACACATAACACAAACGACGCAGAAACTGTAAGAAAATCTGCGAACCACGAGCATGTGGAAAGTCACGCACATAGCAGTGGAGCAAAAAATTAGCAAAACACCACAATTTATAATACTCAATTCCTGCTATAAAGAGCAGATTTAGCCTCCGCTCAGATGTACACCAGGAAATAATGAAATGATGTGGATCACTTCTCCCTTTTATGTTTTACATGAATTACCTGATGCGCTCCTCTCATGAAGACATCAGCCAAGCTCTTGTCTCCTGAAGAGCCAGTTCTTGTGTCAACGCATTAGCCGGCATTGTGTATCCAGCGCTCAGTGATCCATTGGTGACCGTATTCCAAATGTGATATGTGTTTTAATTATTACAATGTGGGGAAATCTCACAGTGACACGCGCCTCGTGGTGATTCTGAGCACGGCACGATATTCACCAGCGCTGCGATACGATGCGCTGACACGGCGGTCAGCTGAAGCGATATGTTTGAATTTATTTCCACGTGAGGACAGCAATCTGACATCCACGCTTGATGGCGTAGTTATACGATTTAATATCCTATAAGCCAGTACAGGTGTTCCCTAGCTGTGAGTTGCGAGCACAGATATCTGAACAGCTGCAGGTCACCGGCGGACATACCCCCCTTTGTCTGCGGACGTCGTTGCTGTGGGGACAAAAAAAAAAAAAAGAAAAACCACACATTTAGATCGCCAGCTGAGTGTACACATGATCTGATGGTCCTTTTCACCTGGCACAGGTGAAAAGGTGTGCGCTGTGTGGCCGCTGCAGCCCATCGCAAAGGCGATATATGTTTTATGTATTTCCACATGAGGACAGCAGGCACATGCACACATCTCACGGTGGACAGTTGCAAGGTCATGTCCTTCAAAACATGGTAGGTGTTCTCCAGCTGTGACGTCCAGGTCCAGAGATCTCAACAGCAGCGGCTCGCGCAAACGCCCATCTGTTCGTTCAGTCCAAAGAACAAAGTGTCACTCTCATTTTCTTTGCCCAGTGATAATTTATTTTAGTTATTTGTTTTGGAATTGTGTATGTAGTTATTGTAGTAATTATTTATTTACCTGCCCTGGGTGTAGTCTCTGTGTTTTTAATGTAACACGTCATGTGCACTGAGCCGTCATTTCCAGCTGTCAGTGTTTGGCTGGCAGCGATCAGCTGAGTGGCACCTTGTCATGCTGTGTGTGCTCAGACGTGGCTGGCCGGTCTCGATGTGATCATGTCTATTCATACATATCAGCATTTCACATGCCACACGTGTTGCGATGGGGGGGTAGAACGCGCAACACATGCACACCCCATGTGCTGGGAGGAGCACATGCGCGATACACACTCACGCCACATGTGCTGAGGGGGTAGCCGACACTCGTGTGTGTCGGCTACCCCCTCAGCACACTCGTGCCACTGAGACACTTTTCACAGACAGCTCAAATGTGGTTGCCTGCTGTCTACTATCGTGCCAGGAGCGCGAATAGCTACCCCTTTTCTCGGTGTTAGATGTTTGTGTGTGGCACCTGGAATTTGGCCGACACCTGTCAAGAGAGGGGTCAAAAGGGCACTCGCAGGGCATTCACTGTCTTTCGGCCACTTGTGTGCCCAAATGGTTGTGGCAACAGCTGTACAAGGCATTTCAGGCGGCTCCGATTTTTCACAAATGGCATGCAATTCTTCCTTCATGCGCCAGTCGGCTTCAATTTTGTTATGTGTGAAGGGGCCTAAAGTAAAAACCTGATGTAAAGACTCTGCAGTGACGTTCAGAAGCAGAAGTCACATTAAGCGGGTGAGAACAGTCCTTTAATAGGCTGTCATTTTATAAAAGTATTTATTTTATATTCTAAGCTAATGTAGCTGTGTTTTATGTTCATGTGCAATGGTTAATTGGTGAACATGACTGAGGAGGGGAAAAAGGAGTACAGTACGAGGTCTGTTAGAAAAGTATTGGACCTTTTTATTTTTTTCAAAAACCTGATGGATTTGAATCACGTGTGTTTGCATGAGCAAGACAGAAAGACTGGAGCAGCGCCGCATCAAATTTTGCCAGAAACTGGGCGACAGCCAGGTGGAAACCATTCGGATGATTCAGATGGCTTTCGGTGACTTTTCAATCATGTGACTATCCGAGAAATTGTGGAAGAGGTGGGCATGTCACAACATGTCCCGTGAGACTTCAACACAAAGGCGCTTTTGCTCCACCATCGACAGCTTCGTGCCGAAGCCATTGGCATGATTTTCACCGCCACTCTTTTCATGGCCAAATCTTCTGTCACAGTGGAATGTGCCGAAAAAGTGCTGATGTCCACCTCTTCTGCAATTTCTTGGACAGTCACACAACGGTCCCGCATCACCACAGCGTTCACTTTGGAATGATCTGGTCATTTCAGCGTGTTGATGGCCGCCCGGAGCGCGGCTCGCTCTCCACCATTGTGCGGTCGTCTTTAAACCGGTTGTACTGCTCCTTAATCTGTGTGATGCCCAAAGGATCGTCACTGAAAGCCATCTGAATCATCCGAATGGTTTCCACCTGGCTGTCGCCCAGTTTCGGGCAAAATTTGATGCGGCGATGCTCCAGTCATTCCGTCTTTTTCCTTGGAATGAAAAAATGCCGAGCGCACGACACACACCTCACACAAAGGCTGCTTACCAGGAAATGATGCAATTGACAGGCGTGAAAAAGTTCACGCATGCGCACGAAGGTTCAAGGTTGGCTCATGCAAGCACACGTGATTCAAATCCATCAGGTTTTTGAAAAAAAATAAAAAGGTCCGATACTTTTCTAACAGACCTCGTACATCATATCCAGGGGTAGGAATTTATAGACATCTGGTATATCCATCACATCAAAATGAACTTTAGTCATGATAAAAATACAGACTGAGCTATTCTAAAGTTTAACTTTTAAAGTAATGAGACTGCAGCTATGTTTAATTTACATCAAAGTAGGCTACCTCTTATTTTATTAACTTTCCAAAAATATAGGGAGTCAAATATGCCTGCATGGGTCTGTTCAGTTTAGTTGAAAATATGCCTGCACATGCAAGCGTCCTTTTCCCCAAGAGGTTAGTGCACTTGTTTCCAGAGCAAAAGGAATCCAGTTCAAGACCACCCCTGCCCATTCTCTAAGTAATGTGGAGTATCTGGTGCAAAACCTGTGCTAAATGCATATCAGATCTGCATGTGGTGAGCCTGAGAAAAAAAAGAAACAGAAAGGGCTGACTTACTGTTGAGTTTGGTGTTTTCATTTGTTCCACTAAATTTTTAAAAATAATAAAATGTTAACACTTTTCTTTAGTGCAGTTCTATACTTTCATAAAAGCAATATAACAAAAAGTTGGGATAATATGTAAAATGCAAATTTAAAAAAAAAATGTTGCACCATTACCAGTTTCTCAATTCACACTCACAGAGGCCTTTAATTCTTTCTGAGCTGTTACGGGGGTCCTGGTAGTTTCCCCTCACTGGCCTCCTTCCAGCATGGTGTTTTTGAGAACTGTCCACTTGACACTTACTTTACTTACCATACTGTTTGTATTTCTTATTGACTGATGTAAATGAAGTCTAAGACATATTCAGTTACTCGGAAATGTTCATGTATCCATCCCCTGACCTGTCTGAAGAAAATGTGCTGTAAAAGTGATGATTTATTCCTTATATTTAGATTAAATTTGGGGGGCTCTTCCACATTTTCCATATTGTCCCAACCTTTTCTGATTTGGGGCTGTAAACAATAACACGAAGTGTTTAACTATATATGTAAAACTTTATAAGCTGCGTAATCCTCATTCATTCATTTTAAAGGCCAAATATGTTTTGTGGCTCCAGAACATTTTAGTGTGGGAAACAGGACAAAAATGGCTCTGTTGACTGGAAGATTTGTAGACCGCTGGCGTAGCGGGTGTAAAACAGGTTCAATATGAGATTCTACTATTTCAGGTGCCCCTGGTTGCCCAAACTGGCACAAAATTTACATCAGATGCCCTTCCTAAGACAATTACAGTTCTACCCAGAGACACATGTCCAAAGCTCCTGGTGTACCCACGTCTCCCAGCCAAGGACCAATCAGGACATACTCTGCTTCACTTCTGAGATATTACAGGTTCAGGTGTGCATAGAGCATCACAATATAAGACTGTCTCAAAGTTATAGTGTTGTTCCAAAGATGGTGTTGCTTTCTTTAAAACATATCTGAAAAAATGTGGGGTTATCTAACAATGGAGCCACGATATTTTCTCTGCTCAACTTGTATGAGATTTAAACAGAGAGCAACAGAACCGCACCACATAATGCTGTGCTTTTCTTCCACTTTTTCCTGTGTCAGAACATTAAAAACTGGATCGGTACTTCCTCTGCACTCTGTAGCCAGACACGTTTTCACTAGACTCCATGAACAGGGACTGCAGGTTGTATTTCTTTCTGACCATCGATACAGGTAAAGATTTCTTTTAAAGTGTTTTAAAATCTAAAATCATTTGCGCTTTTACATATCATAAAAGTCATCAGTCTTACACAGAAAGTTGCACCTGTGGAGAATTTAATGATGACATGAGGATATGACAAGGTAGGTCAAAAGCCAAGGTAGGTCAGTTTGCACTGATGACAGCACTACAATATTGCCTTCCTGCTTTATACAATCTGGCCTGATTTAACTTTTTATTAGCGTTATTTCCAAATAAAATGTCTTTAATTTTTGTTTTTTATAATCCTGGCTCTTATATTTGGTCCTCTACAGTAGATGAAGCAAAATGCTCTGTTGAGACCTCTATAGCATCGGTGTGGTGGCTGCCATTTATACCTTTCCTCTGAGTTTTTCACTTGGGGTTGCCAGACAAAAAAGAAAAATGTCTTTTTGGGGTATTGGGGGGGGGGGGGGGGGGGGGCATTCCTACCCAAATCAATAAGCACCAGAACCCACAGTATTTGGTTCACACACATGACAAACATTCCAGCTACAATTTTTGAAAGCAGAACGGCCAATAATTTATTTATCTAAATCCCAATGCGGTACCATGGTTTGGTTAGTGCCAAACTTTTCTCACCATTCTCAGATTGCCACCAGGACGTCTTGCGGTGAGGTTTGAAGGTGGTTATTACGTTTTCTATTCGGTGATTGATGGTATTATATATGGGGTCATATGCCCGTCTGGAATCACAGAGGAAGCACTTCTTCTCATCCTGCAACAGAAAAACAACAGAGCACAAGGTGAAAGGTGAAAACGCCGAGGTGCCATGGAGAAACCACAGATGGTGTAATATCCATTTTCCTGACCTGGCACAGAGACCTACACTGACCTGCAGATGACTGACGATGCAATAACGCTCTTTTTTCCTCATACCACATGTGGACGAAGCTTTTAGGTTCTTCTCACGTCCAACCAGCAAATTCCCCGTTGCTGGATAACAGCTGCCTTGGGCACATCCGTGGCTGTGGTCAGGCTCTTGGCTGTAGGCAACAGCCAGGACTACAGGGAGAGAAATTGGGAGTTAACTACAGCAAACAGGAAGCAGCAGTGCAAGGAGGCATTGTTCACATGAGAACTCATTGCTTTGTGTTGGGGAACAAAACCATCTTATCGTGGCCCTTGTTTCTGTCATAAACTCGAGCACACATATGACCTCTTATCACTTCCTGGGGAAAAAAGATGCCAGAATGGCAAGTGAAGGAAATGAGGTAGACTCAAGAGTGTAATCAGCGGGCCTGTACGCTTCACACAGCCAGAATAGGAGCCAAAATAACAGGCCGAACTGCACGTAATCGGAGTCCACTTAATACCATTACAGAAGTTAACTGGCCAGACAATACAAATCGATTTTCTACAGCACTTTGTCCCATACTGAACTGAAGTAAGTCCTGTATCAGCGCTGTGGCTCGTGCATATCCCATAGCTTATCGCGGATGAAAATCTCAACTCCCTCTGGATGGGATACCAGTTCCTCGGCCAAAGCTGCTGTTCATTTACAGCTGGGTGTAACGGGGCAATGCAGATGAAGTGACTTGTCTGTAGACACAGATAGGTAGTATTACCAGGAATCAAACCCAGGTCCTACATGCTAGTAGTCTGACTCCTAAGTCACAGAGTGTGAGCAAAAACAACTGCTTATGTTTCCATCAATCAAACACACTTCAGCGGTATTTTATAAGCTACAACAATGGGTCCCAATGTGTGGGCCAAGGCCCCCGAGTTGGCCATATAGGTACTGCAGGAGAAAGGTTATTAACAATAACTAAATAAAAACATATCTTATTGTCTATTTTGTAATCACCTTTGAAATTGCAAAACATATTTGATTATTTTTAAACAAGTATTTAAATAATGTGTTACTCTTCTCTGGCCTAGTTTAATAAAATATACATATACATGTATATACTTTGTATTATGTATCTATCAAAATTGTGATTAAAGGATTGAGATGTCCACAGAACATTTTTAAACTTCAAAGAGAGCTGCAGTCTTCTTAAATTTGTGAATGGCTGCTCGACACTATCTGTAAATTAATTTAAACAGATCACATTTCTGTGATGTCAGGTGTGAACCTGATATCACGTGTAGATATCATTTTGTACAACCGTTCAACATGATTTTTGTCAAAGCCTCACACTGTACAGGTCATGAACTCCTGCCTAAGGAAGGGAGGTGCTTATCAAAGCAGACTCTTCCTCAATCAAACCATGCAGCGGAATCAAAAGTTGATTCGATGTTGAGACAATATCCAGTGGGACGAAAATTATCTCAAAACAGTCCTGCAGACTAATGGGTCTACAGGGGCCAAAAGGATGAACTGAATTGTGAAACTATAATGAATCTAGGTCACACTGGGACCAGCCAAGAACAGCTATGAATGCAAGAAGAATCAAGATCTTAACAAAAAGACAGGCGATTTAACTGTCGTTGCAGCACAACTTCCACTTGTGATACTGTGAAAAATCAACAATTATAAATAGTGTGCCATCGTTACCAGATTTTCACAGTTGTTTTGATTTGTGACACATGTACGTACGACAAACTGGACCACATGCTGAAATGTGCCATAAAGATGGTGTGACAGAACAGCTGGGCTATGTGTGTGAGTTAAAATAAACCTTATAAAACTGCATAACAACCAGCAGCAGCCATCCCACATTCCACTGGACATCATTTTGGCATCAGTTTCTCCTCCTACGTGCCTATGGGACCTGAACTCTCAGTGTTGGTATTACAAAACCGGTCTGAGGAGAGACTCAACGGTCTAGCTGTCTAGCTCTCCACAGCAGGTGTTTCTGATCCTCCCCTCGTATGTTGAATTGAATTGAACTGAACTGAATTATTTTATTTTGACACACATGGTTGAATAAAAAAAAAAAAAGAAATACAATATTTACAAACACAAAACAAAACAATACAGCAAAACAGAAAACAAAACACAACAATCCAAAACTAACCAAAATGAAAACCCATGTGACCGAAAGGGGGTGGGTAGAAGCATAACTTATCAAGACCCACCCCTTATTCCATGAAATCAATAAATACACACACACGTATGCAAACACTCGTATATACACTCAACACAAATATAAACGCAACACTTTTGGTTTTGCTCCCATTTTGTATGAGATGAACTCAAAGATCTAAAACTTTTTCCACATACACAATATCACCATTTCCCTCAAATATTGTTCACAAACCAGTCTAAATCTGTGATAGTGAGCACTTCTCCTTTGCTGAGATAATCCATCCCACCTCACAGGTGTGCCATATCAAGATGCTCATTAGACACCATGATTAGTGCACAGGTGTGCCTTAGACTGTCCACAATAAAAGGCCACTCTGAAAGGTGCAGTTTTGTTTTATTGGGGGGGATACCAGTCAGTATCTGGTGTGACCACCATTTGCCTCATGCAGTGCAACACATCTCCTTCGCATAGAGTTGATCAGGTTGTCAATTGTGGCCTGTGGAATGTTGGTCCACTCTTCTTCAATGGCTGTGCGAAGTTGCTGGATATTGGCAGGAACTGGTACACGCTGTCGTATACGCCGGTCCAGAGCATCCCAAACATGCTCAATGAGTGACATGTCCGGTGAGCATGCCGGCCATGCAAGAACTGGGACAATTCAGCTTCCAAGAATTGTGTACAGATCCTTGCAACATGGGGCCGTGCATTATCCTGCTGCAACATGAGGTGATGTTCTTGGATGTATGGCACAACAATGGGCCTCAGGATCTCGTCACGGTATCTCTGTGCATTCAAAATGCCATCAGTAAAATGCACCTGTGTTCTTCGTCCATAACAGACGCCTGCCCATACCATAACCCCACCGCCACCATGGGCCACTCGATCCACAACATTGACATCAGAAAACCGCTCACCCACACGACGCCACACACGCTGTCTGCCATCTGCCCTGGACAGTGTGAACCGGGATTCATCTGTGAAGAGAACACCTCTCCAACGTGCCAAACGCCAGCGAATGTGAGTATTTGCCCACTCAAGTCGGTTACGACAACGAACTGGAGTCAGGTCGAGACCCCGATGAGGACGATGAGCATGCAGATGAGCTTCCCTGAGACGCTTTCTGACAGTTTGTGCAGAAATTCTTTGGTTATGCAAACCAATTGTTTCAGCAGCTGTCCGAGTGGCTGGTCTCAGACGATCTTGGAGGTGAACATGCTGGATGTGGAGGTCCTGGGCTGGTGTGGTTACACGTGGTCTGCGGTTGTGAGGCTGGTTGGATGTACTGCCAAATTCTCTGAAACGCCTTTGGAGACGGCTTATGGTAGAGAAATGAACATTCAATACACGAGCAACAGCTCTGGTTGACATTCCTGCTGTCAGCATGCCAATTGCACGCTCCCTCAAATCTTGCGACATCTGTGGCATTGTGCTGTGTGATAAAACTGCACCTTTCAGAGTGGCCTTTTACTGTGGGCAGTCTAAGGTACACCTGTGCACTAATCATGGTGTCTAATCAGCATCTTGATATGGCACACCTGTGAGGTGGGATGGATTATCTCAGCAAAGGAGAAGTGCTCACTATCACAGATTTAGACTGGTTTGTGAACAATATTTGAGGGAAATGGTGATATTGTGTATGTGGAAAAAGTTTTAGATCTTTGAGTTCATCTCATACAAAATGGGAGCAAAACCAAAAGTGTTGCGTTTATATTTTTGTTGAGTATATTTATACTCAGTAACTCACTATAATATCTTTTCTTAGAAAATCTCATAATATTAATTAATTTATTCTTATATATTTTGTATTAAGTTTCAGCTTCCTTTGTTCTTAATTTTATAAATTGTTTATACAAGTTCTTCTTTTTACATGCATTCTGAAGTCCCTTAGTTATCCATGGTTTGTGACAATATCGATTTCTTTGAGTTGTTGTTCTGTAAAATAATTACATTGCCGTACTATTTTTTCAGTGAAAAAGGAGTCCGGGTCGATTTCAAGTCCAAAGGGGCGGGAAGCTGAATTTCAGTGAATAAATGTTTCCAAACCGAGCTCCTGGGCTGAAATAAACTGATCACTGTCAATGGTCATTATGTTATCTATAGATTTTTATCAATAATCACAATCAACCCAAAACCAGTACAAAAAAAAGCCAGTTTTATCCTCATTCAGTTCTTCTATGTCTTTGATAACTAATACCTTAGCTTCCTCAGGCGTACCTTTAAGTTTAATGTATACAGGCGTACCTTTAAGTTTAATGTATACTTTACAGTTCATAACCCATGTGTTCTGCATTTTATTTTGTTTCCGTAAATATCTGGCTTTCTTGGCAATATCAGCATTCCTTTTTATTAAATGGTCGTTCAGATAAACATTCATACCCTTTAGCTTTTTCCCTTGTTTCATTAGTGCAATTTTGTTTTTCCTGCTCACAAACCTCAGAATCAGAGCTGGCATGTTGTTGTCCTTAGCTGGGAGAGGGTGACAAGCCTCGATGTTATCCACGTCCAGATGAATGTCTCTGGTCGCGAGAAAAGCTGTCACTTGTTGCTCCGCGGAGCTCATCTCCAGCTCGTCGGCTGTGTCCACACTGTTTGCGGTCACAGCGTGTGCATATGACCGCGGTTTTATCTTCAACCCAGTCACAATAACATCATTTATTCTTGAGTATTGTTCCAAATCATCCACTCTTCGTTCCAGGGCTGCGATTTTCCTGTCCTTCTGCTCGACCTGCGCCCGCAATTTTGCAACTTCCTCCACAAGTTGCAAAATCTTGTCTTGTTTTGATTTGATCTCACAGACTTCATGTGAAAGAAAGTCGAGTGCTTTCCTAATGTCCTCATTCTCCTCCGCTAATGGGGTTCTTTTAGGTGACATGACGACGAGTAGAGTGACTTAGCTTTAGGATAGCCGATAGCTAGCGGAGCTAGTTAACCTCCGCCGCCGCGGGCCTGGATGGGTCGCCGACGCCGCGGGCCTGGATGGATCGCCGACGCCGACACCGCAGGCCTGGATGGATCGCCTCCGCCGACACCGGGGGTCTGGATGGATCGCCTCTGCCGACGCCGGGGGTCTGGATGGATCGCCTCCACCGACGCCGCGGGCCTGGATGGATCGCCGACGCCGCGGGCCTGGGTGGTTCACCTCCGCCGACGCCGCAGGCCTGGGTGGGTCGCCGACGCCGCGGGCCTGGGTGGGTCGCCTCCGCCGTCGCCGCGGGCATGAATGGAACGCCGCCAGCCTGGGTAGGTCGCTGTTAACTTCGCAGCTAATCCTCCGCCACCTCGTGGCTAATCCGATCTTTACTTTACTTAAATACTTTAAATGAAACGCTGAACAATGCTTCCTTTCTTACATGTCCCTACTTAAATAGGGACATGTAATGAGAAGATGAAAGACAGGTGTGCAGATTGTAATAAGGCTCACCTGTGAAGGAACACCAAATGACGAGCTGCTGTGTGTGTGTGAGCTGCTGAATGAATGAATGAATTCATTCATCATGAATTACTGTCTCCAGAGGATTTCCACTGACATTATAGGTCAAGAGTCACACGCTAAGGACTCATTATGATACAGCACATACGAGTGAAATTCACACAAAAACAGAAACATTTGTGAGGAAGACAAATTAATGAAGCAGTACAGGGTTCAACAGTGTGGTTCCTGGAAGAAAAAAATCCCATTCATATGTATAATCCATAGGGATTGATATCATTACCCAATAAAATCCAAAATAGACTCACAAAGCGCTATGGCGTTATGTCATGATGGCATGTACTCCTGTCGAAGGTGCAAGTCTATATGATATTAATGTTTTAACAAAAACAAGTTTTACTCGCAATGTCACCTCAAAGTACTACCTTCAATCTGAAACTGAAACTGCTGCATTTCTGACTGCTGTGTGTCGCTGTTACTAAGTGAATGTTTTTTAAAACCCCACAAATCATAGGGGAACCGGTTGTTTTGCTGGTGATGTGCTCAGTTAACAGAACATGGGAAATGCTGCTGAAGAAAGGATCACAATACCTTATCCTGCAGAGCAGCACACTGTGTGCATGTGTGTCTGTGTGTGTGTAAATGCTTTTGCTGCAGTGATTTCAAAACCAGCTTGACAGGAGTTAACCAAATTTGTTTAGTTTTGACATCTTGTGTAGTGGGTGGTTGTAATTTGCTGCTCAGTAAATGATTATATTTGCTGCAGGAGATGTGTTATGTGACTTGGCAGTGACTAGAACTGCATTTGTGAGTCTGTGAAGTCTCAGCTGACAGATGTTGCTGCTGTGAGGACTTCTTTCTTCTTGTTCTTTCAGATGCTCCCGTTAGGGGTCGCCACAGCAGATTAGTCATTTCCATCTCACCCTGTCCTCTGTATCTTCCTCTGTCACACCAACCACCTGCACATCCTGCCTCACTACATCCATATACCTCCTCTTTGGCCTCCCTCTTCTCTTGCTTGCTGGCTCCATCCTCAGTATCCTTCTCCCTATATACCCTGGGTCCCTCCTCTGCACATGTCCAAAGCATCTCAATCTCTCCTCTCTGACTTTGTCTACAAACTGTCCCACCTGAGCTGTCCCTATGATATGTTAATTCCTAGTCCTGTCAATCCTCATCACTTCCAAAGAGAATCGTAACATTTTCAGCTCTGCCACCTCCAGTTCTTCCTCCTGTCTTTTGTTAGTGACACCGTCTCTAAGCTATAGAACATAGTTGGTCTCACTGGTCTTGTAAAGTTTCCCATTGACTCCTGCAGATATTCTTCAGTCCCAAATCTCTCCTGCCACCTTTCTCCACCCACTCCACCCTGCCTGCACTTTCTTCTTCACCTCTCCACCACACTCTCCATTACTTTGGACAGTTGAACCCAAGTATTTAAACTCATCTACTTTCACCACTTCTACTCCTTGTAACCACAGTATTCCACTGGGCTCCTTCTCATTCACACACATGTACTCAGTCTTACTGTTACTGACTTTCATTCCCGTTCTCCCCAAAGTGTATCTCCACATCTCCAGGCTAGACTCACCTGCTCTCTACTCTTACAACAGATCACAACATCATCTGCAAATCTCATAATCCATGGAAACTCCTGTCTGATTTCATCCATCACCATCACGAACAAGAAAGAGAGCTGGCGCAATAATTCTCAGAGCTGACTCTTGGCATAATCCCACCTCCACCTTGAATGAATCTGCCATTCCCACTGCGCATCTCACCGCTGTCATACTATCCTTGTACACCACCTTCACATACATTTCTGGTACTCCAGACCTCCTCAAACAATACCACATCTTTTCTCCTGGCACCTTGTCAAGCTTTCCTCTAAATCCACAAACACATAATGCACCTCCTTCTCACCTTCTCTGTACTTTCCATCAGTACTCTCAGTGCAAACACTGCATCTGTAGTGCTCTTTGGTGGCATAAACCATACTGCTGCTCACAGATCAGACCTGTTTTCTAAGCCCAGCTTCCACTAGCTGGTCTCATTACTGTCTTGTAGACTTTGCCCTTCAATGCAGACATCCTTCTGTCACAAATCACTTTTGCCACCTTTCTTTACCCACTCCTTCCTGCCTGCACTCTCTTCTTCACCTCTGTACCACACTCTCCATTACTTTGGACAGTTGGCCTTAAGTATTTAAAATCATCTACATTTACTACCTCCACGCATTGTAACATTGCTATTCCACTACTCATTCTTGCTCCTAGTGACTTTCATTCACCTTTCCATCCAGAGCATATCTCCATATCCCCAGGCTAGTCTCAACCTGCTCTATCCTCTCACTACAGATCACAATGTCATCAAACATCACAGTCCATGGAGACTCCTGTCTGATCTTGTCCGTCAACCTGTCTATCAGCACTGCGAACAAAAAAGTGCTATGAACCGATTCTTGTTGTAGTCCCACTTCCACCTTAAATGAATCTGTCATTCCCACTGCGCATCTCACCGCTGTCATACTATCCTTATACACCACCTTCACATACATTTCTGGTACTCCATACTTCCTCATACAATACCACATCTTTTCTCTTGGCACAAGCTTTCCTCTAAATCCACAAACACACAATGCACCTCCTTCTCACCTTCTCTATATTTTCCATCAGTACTCTCAGTGCAAACATTGCATCTGTAGTGCTCTTTCGCGGCATAAACCATATTGCTGCTCACAGATCAGACCTGTTTCTAAGCCCAGCTTCCGCTACTCTTTCCCATAGTTTCATGCTGTGGCTGATCAGCTTTATGCATATGTAGTTGCTGCAGCTCTCCACACATCACCCTTGTTCTTAAAAATAGGAACCAGCACACTTCTACTCCACTCCTCAGACATACTGTCTGCTTGAAATTGTTAATCTTTCATTAACCTTTGGTTCTGTTCCTAGGTGTTTTAAATCTGCGGTGATTAAACCATTGCTTAAGAAATCTAGTCTTGACCCTGGTGTATTGAATAATTATAGGCCGATATCAAATATGTCATTCTGCTCAAAAATTCTGGAAAAAAGTGGTTTCACAGCAGCTTGTGGACCACCTTACTGAGATTGATCTTTTTGAGCCACTGCAGTCTGCTTTTAGAAAACATTACTCCACAGAGACAGTGCTTATTAGAGTGATGAATGATTTTCTGCGTGCAATGGATTTGGACACTACGATGGTTTTGGTGCTTTTAGATCTTAGTGCTGCATTTGATACCGTGGATCATCGTGTTTTACTTGATAGGCAAGAAAATGACTTTGGGATTACTGGAAGTGTCCTTGCTTGGTTGACGTCATACTTGTCCAGTCGTTCTCATTGTGTTGTGTATAATAATACTACCCCTGGCCTCGGTGAAATGAAATTTAAGGTTCCACAGGGGTCTGTGTTAGGCCCCTTGCTTTTCTCACTTTATATAGCGCCCCTTGGGCATATTCTGTGGCATTATGGGATTGCCTTTCATTGCTATGCTGATGATACTCAATTGTACATGCCGATAACTGCTGGTAATCTTACCCATATAAAATCCTTAGAAGATTGCCTTGTATCTGTGAGAAGTTGGTTGTCTAGTAACTTTCTGCTCTTAAATTTTGATAAGACTGAAATGATGGTTCTTTGGTCCAGCCAGACATCGGCATCAATTTGACCAGCTGGCCCTTAGTTTGGGTTTGTGTGTTATACATCATATGGACAAGGTGAGGAATCTTGAGGTACTTTTTGATCCTACATTGTCCTTTGACCTCCACATTAGAGATATTACGAGGACTACCTTCTTCCATCTGCAAAAAATAGGATTCGTCCGATCCTGTCTATGGCTGATGCTGAGGCTTTGATACATGCATTTATCTCTTCCAGATTGGATTATTGTAATGCTTTATTTTCTGGTCTGCCGCAGTCCAGCATGAGGGGTCTACAGTTAGTGCAGAATGCTACTGCCAGACTTTTGACACAAAGTAGAAAGTTTGACCACATTACAACCATTCCGACATCCCTTCATTGGCTTCCGGTTTCTGCCAGATTGGATTTTAAAGTCCTGTTGCTGGTCCATAAAACTGTTCATGGACTGGCTCCTTCCTACCTGGCGGACTTGGTCAAGCCCTACGTACCGGCGCGGCCCTTGCGTTTGCAGGGCGCAGGGCTTCTGTGTGTTCCAAGGGTGAATAAGAAGTCTGTGGGGTATACAGCCTTCTCCTACCATGGCCCTACTCTCAATCTACCTGCAGCTATAAGGTAGTCTGACACGGTGGACACTTTTAAATCAAGACTGAAGACCCACTTTTTTAGACTATCTTATCATTAATTTATTCTGTTTTTATGTTTGCCTTATAATGTCTTTTTATTCTACTGTGTTTCTCCTTTTTATCATGCCCTTTTTGATTTTAATTTACTCTGTTGTTATAAATTGTGTGTTATGTGAAGCGCCTTGGGGCGACTCTGTCATGAGATGGCGCTATATAAATTAATAAAGTGAAATTGAATGAAATTGACTGTCACTTTCAATCTGGTTATAAACTCCACTGCCATCTCCCCTAGACATTTCCATGCCTCCACTGGAATGTCATCTGGACCAAGTGCCTTTCCATTCTTCATCCTCTTCATAGCTACCCTCACTTCATCCTTGCTAATCACTTGCACTTCCTGAGTTACTCTCTCCACATCATACAGCCTTTTCTCCCTATCATTTTCTTCATTCATCAGATCCTCAAAATACACCCTCCACCTTCTCAACACACTCTCCTTGCTTGTCAGCACATTACCATCTGCATCCTTTACCATGCAAGTCTGCTACACATCCTTTCCAGCTCGGTCCCTTTGTCTGGCCAATCGGTACAAGTCCTTTTCTCCTTCCTTACTGTTCAGCTTGCTGTATGCTTTTTCCTTAGCTTTTGCCACATCTCCTTATACTCTTGTCTACTTTTTCATCTCTCTGACGATCCCAATTCTTTTTCACCAAATTCTTTCTCATTATACTTTCCTGAACATCTTGTCTCCTTGTCTTCTTTCCACTGTCCAGATGTCACACCCAGTACCTTCCTAGCTGTCTCCCTCACCACATCTACAGTACTTTTCCAGTTGTCCAAAATTGCTTCCCATCCAGTACCCGTTTCACTTGCTCACTGAATTTAATGTAGCAGTCTTCCTCTTTCAGCTTTTACCATCTGATACTTTGTTGAGCTCTGACTCTTTCTCTTTTTTACCTCTAAAGTTATCCTACAAACCACCATCTGATGCTGCCGAACTACACTCTCCCCTGCCACCACCTTACAGTCTCAAATTTCTTTCAGCTTGCATCTCTTGCAAACAATGTAGTTTACCTGTGTGCACCTTATATCACTCTTATATGTCACCTTATACTACTCCCTTTTCTTAAAGTAGGTATTCACCACAGCCATTTCCATCTATTTTGCAAAATCAGCTACCATCTGCCCTTCCACCTTCCTGTCCTTGATACCATTATCTACCCATTACTTCCTCATCACCTCTGTCCCCTTCGCCAACATACCCACTTCAATCAACACTCTTTCATGCTAGGGTACACCTTTCACCACCTCGTCTAACTCACTCCAGAAATCATCTTTCTCCAGCTCACAACGTACCTGTGGGGCATATGCACTGATGATGTTCATCATCACACTTTCAATTTCCAAATTCACACTCATCACCCTGTCAGTCACTCACCTAACCTCCAACACACTCTTAACATATTCATCCTTTAAAATGACCCTACCACCATTTCCTTTCCTATCCACACCATGAAACAGCAGCTTGAACACACTGCCTGTGTTCCTGGCTCTACTTCCCTTCTACTTGGTCTCTTGCACACACATGTATATCTTTCTCTTCTCCATCATGTCAGCCAGCTCTCTCCCTTTACCGGTCATATTGCCAACATTCAAAGTCCCAACTCTCACTTCCACCGTTTTAGTTTTCGTCTCCTCCATCTGTCTTCTGGACACGTTTTTTTCTTCTTCGCCCAGTACTAGCCCAATTTCTGCCGCCACCCTGGTGGGCAACAGCACCGGTGGGGGTCGTTGTTAACCCGGCCCTCGATCAATCCAGTATGGAAATTCAATTTGTACTCTATATGGTTATGTTGGCTTGTTTTACACCAGATGCCCTTCCTGATGCAACCGTACTCATTTATCTAGGTTTGTGTCCAGCATTCAGAGTGTACTGGCTGCACATCCCACGTAGCTGAAATTTGACAAACTTTATGGTAAATGCCCTGCCTCCCCTCCTTCTACCCTCTTCATTTATCCGGGCTTGGACCAGCACTCAGAATGTACTGGCTGCACACCACATGTTGCTGATGTGAGGTAAACCCCACAAAATTACCCTCTGCATTTTGGTGCACCGCTGTACCACATCCACTGGGAAGGTATCCTCCAGATTTTAAGACACCTGATGAACTATATTAGCTTGCTTGATGATATGGCTCCTTGAAACAAATCTTCAAGAAAACTCCAGGGCCTGTGTTCACAAACCATCTCAGAGTCCTCTCAGAGAGCTCCCAACTTAGCTTAAAGATTCCTAGCAAGGAATCCTAGGCTAAGAGTCATCCGGGAAGTGTCTGAGCAACTCTGAGCAAGGAGCAGACAGAAACTTTGGTCTTTGTGAGGAGGCGGGATTGACCCCATTGCTAGGTATGACACAGTCTTCTAAGAGCTGTGATTGGTTGTCACAAAAAGGGAAAGAGAAATAAACAAATGTGCTCTGCACTCCTAGTTATGAATGGTCAGTAAAATCAACCGATCATACAACCTGGAGAGGTTATATGAGGGGTTAGGGGAGGTGATGGTCCAGTGGTTAAGTGCTGGGCTTCAGACCAGAGGATCCTCAGTTCAAATCCCAGCCTGACCGGAAAATCACTAAGGGTCCTTGGGCAAGGTCCTTAATCTCCTAGTTGCTCCCAGTGTGCAGTGGGCACCTTGCATGGCAGCAGCCTGACATCAGGGTGAATGTGAGGCATTTGATGTGTAAAACACTTTGAGCGTGTGATGCAGATGGAAAAGCTACTACATAAATGCAGTCCATTTACCATTTAACCTGAGCTGTATTAAGAAATATTTAATCATGAAAATAATTTAATGTCATGATGATTAAATTCAGAAAATTGGATTGTTACACTGTTTCAAAATGTTTGAAGTACCTCATTCACATGCCTATTATATACACACAAGCCAAGTTCTTAAACAGGTGAGCTTAGGCTATGGCTGCTGACATTGTTTACTTTGATATCAATAATTGTATGAATGTTACAGAATTTACATGCAATTCACATTTCTCTAATAGCCAGGTATCACAATGTTGTGATGAACTTCATCTCAGGCGTTATTGTTACGGTTAACGCCACCGACAGGAAGAACTGGGAAGATGCGAGGCAGTCGATACAGGAGGTGAGGTGCAAAAAGACAAGTGTTTAATAATCCAGAACTGAAAAGTAGCAGTGATAACAAATTATCACACAGAGGCCAATATCACAATAATCCCATAACATGGCAAACATCTTGGTGAGGACAAAAGGTGGATAATGAAAAACTGTTCAAACCCACAACAAAACATCAGACACAACAGGGGTATCAAGTGCAGGAGATCCAAAGGCAGAATAAAACAGGAGACACAAGGAATCAGAACTAACCACCTGGCAAATGGCACAAACAAAAAAGTAACTGAGTAAGTAACAAGTAACAACAAGATAAATGATCATCACATTAGAACTTAGACATCAACAAAACGATACACTGTAAACCTGGAACAGAATCACAAAATCAATCAATCAACTTTTTTTTTTATATAGCGCCAGATCACAACAGACAGTTGCCCCAAGGCGCTCTATATTGTAAGGCAAGGCCATACAATAATTATGAAAAACCCCAACGGTCAAAACGACCCCCTGTGAGCAAGCACTTGGCTACAGTGGGAAGGAAAAACTCCCCTTTAACAGGAAGAAACCTCCAGCAGAACCAGGCTCAGGGAGGGGCAGTCTTCTGCTGAGACTGGTTGGGGCTGAGGGAGAGAACCAGGAAAAAGACATGCTGTGGAGGGGGGCAGAGATCGATCACTAATGATTAAATGCAGAGTGATGCATACAAAGCAAAAAGAGAAAGAAACAGTGCATCATGGGAACCCCCCCACAGTCTACGTCTAAAGCAGCATAACCAAGGGATGGTCCAGGGTCACCTGATCCAGCCCTAACTATAAGCCTTAGCAAAAAGGAAAGTTTTAAGCCTAATCTTAAAAGTAGAGAGGGTGTCTGTCTCCCTGATCTGAATTGGGAGCTGGTTCCACAGGAGAGGAGCCTGAAAGCTGAAGGCTCTGCCTCCCATTCTACTCTTGCAAACCCTAGGAACTACGAGTAAGCCTGCAGTCTGAGAGCGAAGCGCTCTAATGGGGTAATATGGTACTACGAGGTCCCTAAGATAAGATGGGACCTGATTATTCAAAACCTTATAAGTAAGAAGAAGAATTTTAAATTCTATTCTAGAATTAACAGGAAGCCAATGAAGAGAGGCCAACACGGGTGAGATATGCTCTCTCCTGCTAGTCCCCGTCAGTACTCTAGCTGCAGCATTTTGAATTAACTGAAGGCTTTTTAGGGAACTTTTAGGACAACCTGATAATAATGAATTACAATAGTCCAGCCTAGAGGAAATAAATGCATGAATTAGTTTTTCAGCATCACTGAGACAAGACCTTTCTGATTTTAGAGATATTGCGTAAATGCAAAAAGGCAGTCCTACATATTTGTTTAATATGCGCATTGAATGACATATCCTGATCAAAAATGACTCCAAGATTTCTCACAGTATTACTAGAGGTCAGGGTAATGCCATCCAGAGTAAGGATGATGAATAAAGAGAGGAAATAAAAGACTAGGTGGGACATGGAGTGTGTGCGAGAAACAGGGTCCTCACCGCAAACACCTGTCGAACACCGCGCACAATCCAGAATCACAGAGTGCGACAGGTAAGAGAAGAAAACAGAAATACCGTATTTTCCGGACTATAAGTCGCACCGGAGTATAAGTCGCACCAGCCACTTTATCCATTATAAAGAAAAATAAACCATAAATAAGTCGCACCGGAGTATAAGTCGCACCAGCCACTTTATCCATTATAAAGAAAAATAAACCATAAATAAGGTCCACTGGACTATAAGTCCCATGGACATACAGGTATGTTAACATGAAAAGTTCAGATGATAATATTGTGACGGCTACCGTTTTCGGATGCATATTTCACCAGTCGCAACTTGTAATCTGCAGAGTATGATTTTCTTTTTGGTGGCATTTTTTCGGGCCTTCTCCGTTGTCTTGTTATGTTATCAGTAACGTTAAAATTTTTATTTTTCTATGGTAGTCAGAAGTCGCAGGAACAGTCACACAAGCCTCGAGTGCCCTCTCGTGAGCTGCATTTTACCTACGGATATGTTTGTATTTTGCGGACCACATTGCGAGCCGAACCATGCAGCACCTACCTGCGCAGCTCACCACCCAGCGTTGTCGATCCAGCTCCTTCCAAGTGCAGACACTAATCCTCCGCCGTTGCTCAGTGCTCCCATGCAGCTCTCAGCGTCAACTCTGCTCACACTGATATCCAAGGGTTGAAGCTGTCTTGTTAGCCGTCCCGGAATAAACACCATGTTCGTCTGCTTCAAACGCTTTTCACAATCATCGACGCCAGCTCCTTCCAAGTGCACACGCTAATCCTCCACCGTCGCTCACCCGGTGCTCCCACGCAGCTCTCAGCGTCAACTTAAACACTCTGCTCACATTGATATCCAAGGGTTGAAGCTGTTCTGTTCGCCATGCCGGAATAACAGCAAGCACCGTGTTCATCAGCTTCACACGCTGTGGGTGAGGTGAGGAATACGCATCCAAAGTTCTGTTCTCTGATTGGTTATCGCGACCAGCGTGAACTATAGGATGGCCGTCATACTACAGTGCCCATGATGCATTGCATTTCCTTTTCCGGTGGCCATTTTAAAACATAGATCGACTCTGTCACGTAAAATTGTTTTGTTACAGTAAATTAATTGAGATCCTACCGGTATATTTTTCATTTATAAGTCGCACCGGAGTATAGGTCGCACCCCAGGCCAAAACATGTAAAAAAGTGCGACTTATAGTCCGGAAAATACGGTACACATAATGATGATCATAATGAACTGAGAATGAGGGAAATCACACCCGATCATAGGGGGCGGTGCCCACAGAAGCAGACAAATGCCACGCGCAGCTGTCAGGCGTAACAAAGACTGATGTGCAGCCGAGGATGACAATAGGAAAATATTCATGCACATACACATTCCCACATGCACATACAGGGACTGGCACATGCCGGGACACTCAAACACAACAGCGCATTCACACACACATACACACCCCTACCATAACCACACTAACATGTGCATGGGGTTACGCACCCACACGCACCAGGGACCACATTCATCCATACTCGCACAAGTCAGACAGAGACACACACATCCAGACAGTGCTCCCCTACCAAACCTCGGGAGACACACATACACTGGACACTGGAGGCAGGTGCGACGGGACACACCTGAAGGAGTCACACACTCACAACCCAGACTCTCACCTACACACACACACACACACACACACACACACACACACACACACACACACACACACACACACACACACACACACACACACACACACACACAGATAATGGGAAGGAAAGCAGGACAGGAAGACCACAGAAATGGAAAATCACCCCCAAAACAACCAAACCGAACCCCAGCAGTTATTGCATTACTACGCTGGGTGGAAAATGCAAGCTCATTCCTGATGAGGTCACCCACAAACATTATCCCTGCACGATCAAGCCGGTAGCCTGTTACTTAATCACTGCCATTCAACATACAGAGAATATCTCTCCTTCCTCTCTGTCTTTCCACCGTCTTGTCTGTTTAAGACAATCTTAGCTTTCTTGAAAGTCTTCCTTCCTCCTCTTAAGACCTTTTGTACCTTTGAAGCTCTCTTTTAAGGCCTAAGCTGCTTTTTGAATGTTATCTTACTAAGGGAAAAATTCTAAGACTACATTTAGCCTTAGGGCCCTGTCCCACTTGGGAGAGGATTAATTGAGCATGAACTGAGTATACAAATTGCGGGCGTTTGTTGTCGTCCGCAACAAAATTGGCCAAAAATGACAAATGTCCCAGTATGAATTATGGATATATTAATAATATACAGCGAATATATGATGAACAATCACGGTTATACTGTATAATGTATGTAGTGAGGAAACTGATCTGACACATTGAGATTATCACAGCAGTATTACGGGTGTATTATGAATGCATCGCGCACGTGTTGCGCGTGCACGGCATCTGCACTGCGGTCATAAAAGAAGCGCACTCGGGCCTCTCAGCATCACTATTCACACCAACAATACAGGCTCTGGAGCATTTGCTGGACTTGGACAAGTTGATCACAGAGTTAATGTTCATTTTGTCATGTGAGGGTTAACTGTTCATGAGTTTGTGGAGCGGGAGGGGAGAAGCTGCTCGGGGTGTGAGATGGTGTTTTTTTTTTTGAGAGTATCACAGAAAACAGACTTCAGCGTGAGCTGTGGCTAAACAGCAACTCTTCCTTTTGTTGGTGTTAAATAAAAGTCCTGGATTGCAGCAGCTACGTCTTTGTGGATCTACACAGCTGGACTGGCACTGACTGACAGGTATGTCGCTTTCTGCCACATATAGCACTTTGGGTTTACGTGACGTGTTTGTTATGCATTCACAGATTGTCCGCAAATCAGCTGCAAAGCAGATGTAATAAAAACGCTTTCTTCGTGGCCAATCTGTATGCATTCGCTAAAACTTATTTTAGTTTGTGATGTGGACATGATGGGCACCCAATATATTGTTTTACACACTGTCCCAGTCCGCTGCCAAGCAGCAAATCCCCATCAGTTGCGGATATCAGCGGTTAACCACAGATATACAGCGCTTAGACTGAGTATGTATTGTGTATGAATTATGTATGGAGTATGTAAGGCAGATGTCATCCGCATCCAGATTTTTGAACAGCTCAAAAATCCTGGCTGCGGACATGCGTGCCTCTGTGGATGATAATGGGCATGTTCGGATGACGGCCGACTAATACAGACATGTTACATGGATATTGCGGATGTTTGGCGAATATGGGCCTTTTTTTTTTGCACAATCCATACGCAAATCCTCCTAAACGCCAGTGGGACAGGGCCCTTAGGATGCTTCGTGAATATGGACCCAGGATCCCAGAGAGTTTGGCACAGAAGACAGTGGACTGTCAATCATAAAGCAAACAAGCTTGTCCACCTTCTTGAAAACTCAAACTATGTAAACGTGACGTACGTACACAACGTACACAAACTAACAAAAGGCAGTCGGTGATAAGAGGTTGTCCTCTAATCTTTTATCTGACTGTGAGACAGACAGAACAGATCACGAGAAAACACAGCTGGATGACTTGATGGATGAAGTGAAGGGTGATGTGAAAAACTAGAGAGAGTCAAAGAAGTGCTGGAACACAGTACAGACCCTTTGTATAAATAGTGATGAAACCCATCCAGACGCAATGTGGTATCTATTCTGGAAACTACTGGCACACAGTTAAACATCTCTGTGACAGAGAGAGAAACCAGTTGAGCCGTGGATGTTTGATGTGCCGTATAATCACAAGGTTTCTTCTCAACTTTTATCTCCACGTTTGCATCTGTGTTTGTTTGTCTTTGTGACATGACTCAGGTCTCACAGATCTCATCACAGCATGAATGATATGACATCACTATGGTCTGATGAAAGCTAAATTCAGCATGTGACGTTCAAATTACTATTACAGGAAAACAGGTTGTCCATTGCTTGTCTACAGGGGGTTTCCTGGAATATCATACAATAATTCAGGAACCACTGGTTGAATGGTTTTAACACTGCTGTCATTTTTGTCATTTAAAAGATGTTTCTACAAGACCTAATGGAGCACTTTGTCAGAAAATGAACCATGACAATGTTAACAGCCAAAAGCAACAAAAGCCACTGAGGACCCCATGATCCATAACAACTGAGGGCAGAGAGTAAATTTTGACTTAAATCCTTCAGACACCCCATGATTTTATTTTTTCCATTAAACATGTTTACCTAAAAAGTACATGAAACAGTGCAGCAGGTAACAAATAATCTTGCAAATTGTGTATTAACACCATGGCTGGGTCTTCCAGCATGACAATGACCCCAAACACACAGCCAGGGCAACTAAGGAGGGGCTCCGTAAGAAGCATTTCAAGGTCCTGGAGTGGCCTGCCCAGTCTCCAGACCTGAGCTCAATAGAAAATCTTTAGAGGGAGCTGAAACTCCAAACCTGAAAGATCTAGAGAAGATCTGTATGGAGGAGTGGACCACAATCCCTGCTGCAGTGTGTGCAAACCTGGTGAAAAACTACAGGAAACGTTTGACCTCTGTAATTGCAAACAAAGGTTACGGTACCAATTATTAACATTAATTTTCACAGGTGTTCAAATACTTATTTGCAGCAGTAACGTACAAATTAATTATTATAAAAAATCATACATTGTGATTTCCGGATTTTTTTTTTTTTTTTTTTTAGATTATGTCTCTCACAGTGGACATGCACCTAAGATGAAAATTTCAGACCCCTTCATGATTTCTAAGTGGGAGAACTTGCAAAATCGCAGGGTGTTCAAATATTTATTTTCCTCACTGTATACACACACACACACACACACACACACACACACACACACATATATATATATATATATATATATATATATATATATATATATATATATATATATATATATATATATATATATATATATATATATATATATATATATATATATATATATATATATATATATGTGTGTGTGTGTGTGTATGGGGCACTTTTTTTGATGCAGCCTGGAAGCCAGGCCTCTTCTTCTGGGATAAAGTTGAGCTCAGCTCCTCACTGCTGCAAAACACATAACAGACAGGAACTAACATGTATGATTTTAGGGTTTACAAACATTTTTGACCGTTCAGCTTTACTATGTCAGCAAAAAACATTAGCGGACTGAAAGTTAGCGGAACTAAATTTAGCGGAAGCTAATTGGTCCCAACATTGTTTTCGAAGTTTGCTGAAAAGTTAGCTTCACTAATTAGTGGATTAGTGGAACTGTGCCTACCACTGCTGAAAGCATAATATTTACTGCACTGAAAAAGCTCAATCTTCAAATCAGGAGAAAAAAACCTGCCTTGTCCTTAGTAAAGTGGCACCAATGCTGTTATAGGCAATATTTAGATTCTGTTCTGAGAAAATGGTCAAATATTAGAGCTGTCAAGGTTAACATGAAAATAATGTGTTAACACAAATTCCTTTTAATGTTTTTTGACGTTCTGTAAGCCTCTGCCCATGCCGTAGTTTGGGATATCAGGAAGCCAAGTAGTAGTAACAGTGTGGTTGGCAGTAGAAACAAACCTCAGTTTGGAGTTTGTCCACCTGAGGGTGCAAAATTCTTGGAGGGAACATACACACGCAACATGGCTTATCAATGCCAAAAGGAAATTTAGTGGCTGCTAAATCATGCTTGACAGACTGCTGTTCCAGAATGTTGTTCTAGCACAGAGGCCACTCAGAACAGCATGGCTGGCAGCAGAAACAAACCTCCTTGAGCAGAAATGCTTAATCAAGGTTTTTTTTTTTTTAAATTGATCTGTATCACATTAATTAGACCTGAGACATCAAATAAGTATGCCCACATTGCCTGTGCATGGGCGTGTCACATCAACCTCAGAAGGTTAAAGGACCAGTGTAGGCTTATTGCAGAATTGTGGACTACAGAAGACCTCTGTGGGGCCCAGTGGGATAATGTTGTGGGTCCCACATAGACAAACCCACATGAGACCCACACGGGATTATTACGGGTTTGCACTTGTCCAGACAAGCCGGAGTGAACCCAATGTGTGCATGTACGTATGTTTACTTGAAGTGGATGTATCATTGCATCGTTAAATATAATATAAATAAATAGAACAAAACTAATGCTGTTTAATATTTAAAATGAATGAGTCTGAGGACAGAATTAAAAAAAAACATCAGCTTTCACTGAGACGTCCATCCTTAATGTGCAAATCCACAAAATGATCAGCAGCAAAATGAATCCAGCACTCGAGTAACTCCTGTGTGTGTGTGTGAGATGTGACATTAACATGACACATTCCATTGGGACTGGTGGGAGAATGAGAGACTAGACATGGTTTACTGTCAGATCTGTCATAGTAAATAATAAACACAAACGAACAAAGCCCACATGGACACGTGAAGTCAAACCCAAAGAGGGTTACAAGGGAGTAGAACAAGACACACAAGATGTGAACTTTATTTTTTAATAAAAAAAATTCAGTCAACACTGTGACCAGAATACTGAAATGACAGCATGGTGAGATCATATATCAGTATGCCCTGGGCAGTGAGCAGACAAGAATAGCATGATTTAAAAAAAGGCAAATGCACTGCATACCTCATGTAACCAGTGTGAGCAGGGGACAGTTGCCACATTACTTTTTTCAAAATAGCCTCTATTTTGCACAGTTTGAGATTCATTTTTTCTGTCATTTAATGGATACAGTGTTGATTTAGAATGCAAACACTGTTACAGGCTAATAGGCCATTTAATGTCATGGCATGCAGCAACCTAAAAACAACCTTAGAAAACCACATCTTGTCAACACTGAACAAGCAAAAAAGAACAAATGGACGTGGAATGTGGAACGGACTCTGCCGCGGGAACAGGCCCACTGAATGGCATGATGAATGACCCCCTGCCTGTGGACTGGACGCCTGCATTGACTTCTCATCAAATTCATATTTTGCTGTGTTATGCTCTGTTTTGTAAAAATGCAAAATCTTGTTAACTGTTAGAATGGCCTAAGCAGTGGGTCACCCTTCTGAGTCTGGTCTGCTTGAGATTTCTTCCTCAATATCATCAGAGGGAGTTTTTCCTTACCACTGTCACCTGTGTGCTTACTCTAGGGGTTGATAAGTTTAGACCTTAGTTGTGTGAAGCACCTTGAGGTACCTTTGTTGTGATTTGGCACTATATAAACCAAATAAATTGAAATGGAATTGAAACTAAAAACTCAAACAGAAGTGTCTCTTTAGTACGGAGATGCACCTACGGAAGTAAATGTGCACATTTACCTTGTCCTGTAATGTAAATAAACTTTTTAAAATCACAGATTACACAGATTATTTGGCTTTACAGAATGAGCCTCTCATCAGAAATTAACTTCATTTATCAGTGGGCAGCAGTGCCACTAGATGGTGATGTGGGTAAGGTAAGCAGCTCTATAATAATCTCTATAATCAGTCATTTTACAAAGTTTCTTTACATTCAGGACCTGATTTACTAAAGGTCTGCATGTGTAAAAATGTGCACAAACACCACTGCACTCCCAAATACACCTGCATGCTGTGTTGTGGTCTGGGGAATCAGTCTGAGTTCTGTGTTTCTCTCCCCCTCCATTCTGTGTTTCTATGCCAGCGGAGCTGATTGACTGTGGCTGCGGCGCACCTGCATTGATTAGCGATGTCCTATTTTAAGCCTGGGTTGAGCTGCAGGACACCGAGATCTTTCCATCTACAGAAACGGCAACCCGATTGTATCCTCATCACCTTTGGGCGTTCCCCCGTGTGTTTTTCCCGTGTTTTCCGTGTACTTATCACTGTGTTCTTTTTTCTTTATTGCAGTCCGCAGCCACCACCCACTCCACTGGCTCACTTGGCAACCTGCACCTGTGACTTCACCCTTTGGTCTCCACCTCACAACACATTTCCAATAAATTGTCATCTTTGGTTTTTGCCATGAAACTTGCCTCATTTGCATTTGAGTCTGTCTCCAGTTCCCAGTGTGCTGATATAGAAACATCTGGCCAACATGGACTCAGCTGGGGCAGGATCCATCCACCATGCACTCTCCTCCCAGGGAGGTTTGCTGAACCAACACCAGCAACAGATTGCCGAACTCCGTGACAGTACAAACAGCTTTCTGCCAAGGTAAACCAGTTATACACACAATCGGCCACACTTACAGAACAGTTAGCCCAGGTTCTTCCCACACCCAGCACCCCACCAACAGCCACCATAAGCTCATCTATTACACCACCATCTGATTCACTGGTCTGTGATCCCAAACTTTTTTTGGGCGGATTTGCTACATGGTCTTCCTTCTTCCTGCAATGCCTCACAGTTTTATCCCAGCGGCCCTCGAAATTTAACAGAGCCCAGTAAAGTAGCCTATTTCACAAGTTTACTCCGGGGGGAGGCACTAGCATGGATGACCGCTCCGCGCTCTGTGGTAGGGTCAGTCCCCAATCCTAGTGTCATGATACTTTATGCAACGAACTCTGTAAGGTATTCGATCAGCCAATCAGGGAGCAGACGGTGTCTGAGTGGGTGTTTGAGATTTGCCAAGGTATGCGAAGTGTGGGCAAGTACTCAGTTGACTTCTACATTCTTGCTGCGGAGGCCAGCTGGGATACTACGGCTCTTCGGGCGGCCTTTAGTAATAGCCACTCAGAAAGACTGTGGGATGAGCAGGCAGCTAGGGAAGAGCCACAGTCACTGGATGACTTAATTGCGCTGTGTATTTGCCTCACTAACCGGTTGGAAGGAGCAGAATAGGCAGTGTTCTTTTCGCAACCAACGACCACTCTTCCCGGAGCAAGAGGAAGAATTGGCCGTGCCCTTTGTCGAGGCACACCTCTGGTGCTGCAGCAGGGTCTGGGCAACTGCCCGTTTTGCTTTATTGGGATCCAGGGACCAGGCTCACTGCCATGCAGACCGCCACCGGACACAAGGCCCCGCTGTACCGTCCCGGGGAGGTGCTATAGCTGTCTTCTGTCGACATCCCGCTGCAGACGGAGTCCCACAAGTCGGCTCCACGGTTCCTGGGAATCTTTGTGGTAGACCAGGTTACTAATCCTGTGGCAGTCTGCCTTCGCCTTCCGAGGTCACGTCAGATCCACCCTGTCTTCCACGTCTCCTGCCTTTCCATCTATCACCTCATGAAATATTCTTACCATTGGACTCATTCAACAAACTTTAACTTTTTCAAGGTGCTTCTTGATTTTTTTTTTTTTTTTTGGTTCCTTTAGGGGAAAAAATAAATTGGGTTAAACTTCATGAGATTTGAAAAATATTAACCAGTGCCACCCGGCCTCTGTTTGTTTGTGACATGTGAGAGACATTTTAAGGTTATGAACTGGATACATTAGTCGCATTATTCGCATTACTGGCAGACTTTGTTACATCTGCCTCTGGTCGCACTTTTGAGGCATTCAACGTCGACATGGACTTCCTCATCAAGGACCTCTCAGAGTGGAAGGATGACCCATCATTCCAGTGGTCACAGCAGGTCCTGGATAACATTGATGCTGTCAATGATTTTTTTTTCTGAGAAAGGAGTTGCACTTATCTAGGATTACAATCAGATCCTAACAAAGGATGAACAGCAGTGCAAATACCTGCTGCAAGTTGTTGAGTGACATCGACATCAGTTCTCGGAAGAGAAGAAAATCGGAACCAAACGCCACTCCCCATGACTGTTTGTTTTTAACAAATAGGTGGACAGTGACATGTAATATTTTTTATCTCTTCTGTATTGTCAGTTAAAGGAGAAAGGAGTGTTGTTTCAATGTGTATTTCATTTGTGAAAAGGTACATTACTACTGCTGGTTTGCCCTAATATGCTCAACTACTGCAACTTTCACCCCATGTGCGGCAGCAGTTAGAATAGTCATATCAAAATAAAATTTTGCACAAAACATTTTCTCATCAAGATGAACAATTTTTTCAGGAAGCACCTTAAGAGTCACATTTTTATTTTTGGCATACTGTAGAGGACCACTGTAATTTGCATATTATTACACCACACGGTAGCATATGTCATATCATATTTCATAGAATCCAGTGGACCTTGTTTGACCATGGCTTTGGAGACCAAGGATTCAACAGTTACAACTATTGCATTTATCACTCCTATTAGCTGAACAAATAATGTTCATCACTTTTAATCCTTCAGCCATGCCAAGAGACCTGCTGCACCTATTCCATGAGTAGCATCAGTTCAGCAGAGGAAGCTGTGCATGTGACATTAGGATTCAATCCAGCAACCATCTGATTATCATTTTTCCCAGATCATATCTTAGTTTTCATGCTGATCTCTGTTAAATTGATAGTAAACTATCAAATTGTAACTGTAGACTTGTGGGAAAGAAGGGTAGCAGGACTTGTTGGATGGGTGGTGAAGGTACTTCACATGCCTGCCGCAGTGCTGGGATAATTACAGGCATTGTTCAGAACAAGTTTCCATCCAGCTCTGCTCTCGACTGACCACCTGTTCCTCATGTTGTCTTGTTCCATATTTCCTGTCCACTGTGCAGTGAGTCAGACGTGTCTGGGAGGGAATAGGAATGTGAACAGCTCCTGCAGCGGGGCCAGCTGCCTCCCAGTGCCATACTTTGTTAATCTAACAGCCTGTGTCATGTGCAGAGTCTGGCCACATCATTCAAATCCGCCAAGTGTTCTCCAGACACATAGTCGCCTCATTAAAAACTCGGAAACAGCTGAGAGGAGTCAAAGAACACATCAAACCAGGAATTAGAGCTATGCTAATTAATTTTTTCTCTTTTATTTTGTCAGTTTGTGCAGGGTTAAGGTAAGGAGGTGCCCGGACACTGCTGTCACCCCAAGTTTCCTTGGTTTCCGCAGGTTAGCTGGTAGCTGTTTCTTCTAAATTGCCCAGTGGCACGTTGCACATATTGCGCGTCATCTGTGTCCCACGATGTTACGCAAATATCGAGTCAACTCTATGATAACCTCCACTATGAGCTTAATAGTGGAACAGCAGTGCACTTGACCAGGGTATGTCACCGTTACTACTGTGTAATGCTAACTTTTTCTTGTCTGTAAACATTCTCACTACCAACTTGTCACATATTAGTGCCTGGTCAGAGCCCCTTTGCATCACTATGTGGCGGGTTAGGTAGCCCCTTCGCAGCATTTAGTAAAATCCAGGGAAATATGCTTTCTGATAACATCATTTCTCTATGGCAACACACAGAACAATGTACAGTAGTGTTCAGAATAATAGTAGTGCTATGTGACTAAAAAGATTAATCCAGGTTTTGAGTATATTTCTTATTGTTACATGGGAAACAAGGTATCAGTAGATTCAGTAGATTCTCACAAATCCAACAAGACCAAGCATTCATGATATGCACACTCTTAAGGCTATGAAATTGGGCTATTAGTAAAAAAAGTAGAAAAGGGGGTGTTCACAGTAATAGTAGTGTGGCATTCAATCAGTGAGTTCATCAATTTTGTGGAACAAACAGGTGTGAATCAGGTGTCCCCTATTTAAGGATGAAGCCAGCACCTGTTGAACATGCTTTTCTCTTTGAAAGCCTGAGGAAAATGGGACGTTCAAGACATTGTTCAGAAGAACAGTGTAGTTTGATTAAAAAGTTGATTGGAGAGGAGAAAACCTATACGCAGGTGCAAAAAATTATAGGCTGTTCATCTACAATGATCTCCAATGCTTTAAAATTGACAAAAAACTAGAGCCGTGTGGAAGAAAACGAAAAAAAAAAAACATCAAAATGGATAGAAGAATAACCAGAACGGCAAAGGCTCACCCATTGATCAGCTCCAGGATGATCAAAGACAGTCTGGAGTTACCTGTAAGTGCTGTGACAGTTAGAAGACGCCTGTGTGAAGCTAATTTATTTGCAAGAATCCCCCGCAAAGTCCCTGTGTTAAATAAAAGACATGTGCTGAAGAGGTTACAATTTGCCAAAGAACACATCAAATGGCCTAAAGAGAAGCCACAGTGAAGACAGTGAAGCATGGTGGTGCAAGCATCATGGTATGGGCATGTTTCTCCTACTATGGTGCTGGGCCTATATATCACATACCAGGTATCATGGATCAGTTTGGATATGTCAAAATACTTGAAGAGGTCATGTTGCCTTATGCTGAAGAGGACATGCCCTTGAAATGGGTGTTTCAACAAGACAATGACCCCAAGCACACCAGTAAATGAGCAAAATCTTGGTTCCAAACCAACAAAATTAATGCCTCGCAGATGTGACGAAAACATGAAAAACTGTGGTTATACAACTAAATACTAGTTTAGTGATTCATAGGATTGCTAAGAAAGCACTTTGAACATAATAGTTTTGAGTTTGTAGCGTCAACAGCAGATGCTACTATTATTGTGAACACCCCTTTTCTACTTTTTTTTTTTTTTTTTACTAATAGCCCAATTTCATAGCCTTAAGAGTAGGGATGTCCCGATTTCGATCAAGTCTGAAACCACGTGACTGGAAATCGGGCCCGATCACGTGTTTTCAGACTTGATCGAAATCAGACGTTGCATCCCAATCAGGAATCCGATATAGATTTTATCCTCATTATTTTGATCAGCGCTATTTCAAGCTCATTCTTGCAGATTAATGGGCCTTTCACGCTTCGTAAGCGTCATAAGCGTGAGACACGTTCCTTTTTAGAGGGGTCAGAAGCGTCGCTTTCGCTCGGCTTTTGACGCGAGGCTTCTGACGGGAGCGTGCATTGCCGCTTGTCGGCAGGCTGATGCGGTCAAAGTTCAACCCAATCTTTTTTTTTAATTGAACAAAAGAAAAAACATAAGTTCAACCGGACATTTTTGCACACGTGTGCAGCTGAAACCGATTCCAGAGGAGAAAAGGGAACAAGAGTTGCGCAATGAATTTGGGAAGAAGAGATGGAATTGTAACCCGGACAGAGGTGGGGGGAGTTATGCGCGCAAAGTTTCTTTCACAGACCTGCTGTTTGTGCGTTTACGCGCTCAGCCTGACGCCTCAATGGAATGACAAAAGGATGATGGACACTTTCCCACCGAAACTCTTGCTCAGTCATCCTTCCGTGCGCAGCAGGACCCGGTGCTGACCAAGTCCTCAGGACAACGATCTGTCATCTGATTAACAAAAAGAAAAAAACAAATTGTCCTGTGATCGTTTGTCTGCAAAACGGAGCGAGAGATGGTGTGCACACAAGCAACGTGCACACTCATCACATTTAGGAGCGCGTCTTAAAGAGCTTCCGTCTTCATTCATGTTCACTGCACTGCTCTGAACTTGTTGAACACTGATAAAGCATCAGAGGGGTACACTGAGGACTGTCAGGACGCAAATGTAAGTTGTTTTTTTTTACCTCCGCCAAGGAGGTTATGTTTTCAGTCGAGTTTGTTTGTTTGTTTGTCTGTCTGTCTGTTTGTCAGCAGGATAACTCAAAAGGTTTTGAACGGATTTTGATGAAATTTTGTGGAGTGGTTGGAAATGACAAGAGGAACAAGTGATTAAATTTTAGTGGTGATCCGGATCACGATCCGGATCCAGGCATTTTTTAAAGGATTCTTCACCATTGCGGGATAGGGGGAATTTTGACATTCTAGTTTCTAACTCCACAAAAACAAGGCAGAAAGGCTTGAAAAAAATTAGGGTGTAACATAGTCAAATGTTCTATCAAACAACAAAGTTTGGTGATGATTGGATCCGTATTCCGGATCTGGTGATCCAGAATATGCAAAAATATAGGGCAAATAGAAAATGTGTCAGTGTGAGGTGACAAATGAAGCTAGAGATGCACAACTAACACGAAATTGTAGCTGAATGTGTACTGATTCAGTAAGGTGTCATCAGATTTGATATAGCGTCAAATCAAAGGAAAGAAAAGTGTATGTATCATAGTTTTGGTTGTAACACTGAATTGTTGAATAGATCACTGTGCCAAGGAGGGAAGCTCTTTAGGGTCAGTGACCCTATGGCCTTGTGTAGCACATGCAACACTTAAAAAATAGTTCTATTTCAGAATTTACTGTTATTTATTTAGAGAAGTGTTTCATAAATGTTAAAACATTCATAGATTTGCAGTTTAGTTGAATAATAAATTGAATTTTGTCTCTTATTTGTTTTTGTCTATAAGCACATGCAATATCAATATCAGTGCTCAGATGACAGTAGCTTCTGGGAAAGGTGCAAGTTACAATAAACTGTGATGCCAAGCGCTAAGGATACATGATATCCAGTCACAGCAGATTCAATTTCTTTTACTAGCAATCATCATTGTTAGCCTTTTTTAGGTTCAGTGATTCCACAGTGTGTAGATGTTATGGCGTCAGTGACCCCATGGCCTTGGCGGAGATTTGCACTCTCCGAGTGCTTCTAGTTTTCCTTTTACTTTTCAAGTTGACTTTTGAACTTTCGACACTCTGAGCTGTGACGTAGCTTCACACTGTCCAATAGGAACAACACGTCGGGCCAAAACATGGAAGACTAGTGGCAGAAACCACTGATCTGTACAAATGGTAAATGGACTGCATTTATAAAGCGCTTTTCCATCTGCATCAGACGCTCAAAGCGCTTTACAATTATGCCTCACATTTACCCCGATGTCAGGATGCTGCCATACAAGGTGCTCACTACACACCGGGAGCAATAGGGGATTAAAGACCTTGCCCAAGGGCCCTTAGTGATATTCCAGTCAGGCGGGGATTTGAACGACAGATCAGTGCAGAAACCACGTGTCTGAAGAAAAATCCTTGGAAATGTTTTTGTTGTTGTTTGTTACCTCAAAATTTCTGATTACTGTTAAAAAAGTTTAGAACACTTGTAATTAAAATAGCTAAATCAATAAATGGTTCTTTAGAAACCTTTCATCTATAAATTAAAACCACCTGTTATTTCAGATTAGATAATTTTTTGTTTAACATAAGGAACCTTGGACATTTATTTTTAGACAAATAAAATAACATGGAAATTTGTACATTTTTAAAGTCTGGTAGATTATTACTTGATTGTTCAAGCTACCTCAAGGAGAAGTGCACTGTTTAAGTGATAAATAATAAAATAAGGTGATTAAAATGAAAGTATTATATATTTAGCATTTGTTCATTATTAATTCAGTTTTTTAAAGTATCGGATCAGGACTCGGTATCGACAGATACTCAAAATCAGATGACTCAGAATCGGATCGGGGCCAAAAAAACCTGATCGGGACATCCCTACATGAATGCTTGGTCTTGTTGGATTTGTGAGAATCTACTGAATCTACTGGTACCTTGTTTCCCATGTAACAATAAGAAATATACTCAAAACCTTAATTAATCTTTTTAGTCACATAGCACTACTATTATTCTGAACACTACTGTACTTCACTTCTTTGTCAATAGGCAACATTCATCTGTGTTGGGGTTATGGTCAAGGTCATGGTCATGATCATGGTTATGGTTAGTGTTTCCCCACGTCTCTAAATGACACAAATGGGCTACACAATACATCACAATGGTGTTAAGTTTGGTTGAGTTGGATAATGTTGGGTTGGTAAGGTTAGACCTTACTTGTGTGAAGCGCCTTGAGGCAGCTTTGTTGTGATTTGACTCTGTATAAATGAAATAAATTAAATTCAGTTAAAATTAATGTTTGGTCAAAAACAAAGTTTTGCTTCAAAATGTTACAGGCTGGTAGTGAGAATGTGTTAGATACTAATATGAGCTAATGGAGCTAAGTACAACCTGTGAACTGGATCACCACTCACCAGCAAACTGCACTGCCTAGTGGAACTGAGCAGTAATTTGTCATAAAGATATTTGGAACTTAGTAACAGAAAAATGTCAATTTTATTATGTGAAGCCAGAAAGACAACTATAAACTTAACTCATGAATTAATCCATTGAGAATTAAGATTAGAAATTGATTTTTGTTCTCAAAACATTCCTAATGCTTTATTTATCAGATTATTCTTAAGTGGAAAAAAATGATAGGTTTGCAGTTATCGATGCACAATGGCGGAAAAACATAACTGCATTTTTATTCTTATTTATTCTTTACTCAGTGCTATTCTTGGGAGAATAAAAAAAAAGTTTCACTGGAGAAAAAGTTGTAGCAATTTTATTTTGTCCAAAAACAAACAGCAGAATGCACTTGAACAGTCCAGATTTTTTTCAAAAAAGTTTGAAAAATTGTTTCCATCAACTATAAGCACTACCTGGACTAATGGTCATTGGGGGAGCACTAGTCCAATGCAGTCTGTCATTTACCCACTGTTCAAATAAATGGCATCTGGTCAATTCAACAATTGGTGAATTTCAGTACTCAGTGCAAGACCATTTTGGAAAATGTTAAATTCCCTTTTCCTAGGTGAAGGTTTTTCTTTAAAAAAGTCTTCCATTCGTATTGTTCATAAGGGATGCTGTTTAATACAGCTGTAAATCCCAACACTTAAGCCGGCAATATACGACAAATGACAAGATATGACAATGTGATATCAACATAATAAATCAGAGGTGTATTTCAAAAGAAACACAGAATCAGTGGTGGGCACAGTTCAGCTAATCCAATAGCAGATAATTATCGAAGCTAATGGTTTTGCTATCAGGTTAGCTTTTCAGATAAGTTTTAAAACCATCATCGAAACAATTATCTTCCGATAAATTTAGTTCTGATAACTTTCAGTCTGATATTTCTCTGTAGGCTCTCAGTTGTCCAGGTGGTTTCCATAGTAGAGAAGCTTGAATCTTCGACTGACGAATCTTTCTCGCATCAACCAACCCAGTCCAGTCGAAGACATTGTCCGACATTGTTTTTGCAAAGTTACACACCGATTCAATGTTAATTTTAGTGACCTCCGATTGGGGTAACCGGGTGTCATTACTGCCGACGTGAATTACAATCTTACCAAATTTACGCTTAGCCTTAGCCAGCAGTTTCAAATTTCCTTCAATGTCGCCTGCTCTGGCCCCCGAAAGACAACTGACTATGGTTGCTGGTGTCACTAACTTCACATTTCTCAAAACAGAGTCGCCAATAACCAGAGTTTGTTCCTCGGCGGGTGTGTCGCCGAGTGGGGAAAAACGGTTAGAAATGTGAACGGGTTGGCGGTGTACACGGGGCTTCTGTTTAGGACTACGCTTCCTCCTCACAGTCACCCAGTCGGCCTGCTTTCCCGGCTGCTCGGGATCTGCCAGAGGGAAACTAACGGCGGCTAAGCTACCTTGGTCCGCACCGACTACAGGGGCCTGGCTAGCTGTAGAATTTTCCATGGTGCGGAGCCGAGTCTCCAATTCGCCCAGCCTGGCCTCCAAAGCTACGAATAAGCTACACTTATTACAAGTACCATTACTGCTAAAGGAGGCCGAGGAATAACTAAACATTTGACACCCAGAGCAGAAAAGTGCGGGAGAGACAGGAGAAGCCGCCATGCTAAACCGGCTAAGAGCTAGTAGCTGCGCTAAGCTAGCGGATTCCTAAAAACACGCAAAGTGAATAACGTGTAAATAATTTAGAGGTGATTCAGCAGAGGGAGTGCTTTAGTTAAGGCACGTGAAGATAACACTGTGAAACAAATCGTTATCTAGGTAACTAGATCAATCTAACTGAGCAGATTAAACAGCTAACAGATACAGCAAAACACCGCTGTGCTCCGGAACAGGAAGTGATACAATACCGCAGTGAGAGCCAACCACCAGTCAGATAAAATGTGACTTCTAATATTATGTTTTACTGCTTTTGAAAGATGGTGACATTGTTTTGGGTCTTATTGTTTTTATTTATTCATTTTTTGTGTGTTCTTTGTGTTTGTGATCCTTGAATTTACCCAGAAGCCCCTGTGGCACTTAAAGTGAAATTGGTTTATCAGAAGCCGCGTCCAAATCAATACTAATAGTTATTGGTTATCTGTAATAAAGATCAATTTTTTAGCAGTTTATCGGTTTGTCGTCATAAAAGAAAACTTTTCAGTTATCTGATTAATGGTTATCGATGCTAACTTTTTGGTAAGCTGTGCCCACCACTGCATAGAACACAACCAACTTTAGGGTACGTGCTTCTATCTGCATGGCAACGATTCCTCCATCTGTGACTGATGTTATTCATCACTCAAAATGATACTGTGTGCAGAAGATTTATTGACCAGGTTTGATTAGTAGATTGCATCTATGTTGTGTCAAATTATATGTACGAGGTCTGTCCAAAAAGTATCAGACCTTTTTATTTTTTTCAAAAACCTTATGGATTTGAATCACGTGTGCTTGCATGAGCCAACCTTGAACCTTCGTGTGCATG
The DNA here is from genome assembly GCF_902500255.1 of Thalassophryne amazonica. NCBI lineage: Eukaryota > Metazoa > Chordata > Actinopteri > Batrachoidiformes > Batrachoididae > Thalassophryne > Thalassophryne amazonica. The sequence goes on along the minus strand of NC_047108.1, from coordinate 49,552,015 downwards.
CGTGAGTTTTTTCACGCCTGTCGGTTGCATCATTCACCTGTGAGCAGGCTTTGAGTGAGCACTGGTCCTCCCCCTCGTTGGATTTTCATTTTGAGGAAAATGTCTGAACGATTTGAGCAGCGCTGAATCAAATTTTTCCAGAAACTGTGAGAGACAGCCAGGTGGGAACCATTCAGAAGATTCAAACGGCTTTCGGTGGCTTTTCAGTTGAGTGAGTATCCGAGGAATTGTGTAAGAGCTGGACATGTCACAACATGTCCTGTGAGACTTCCAACTTCCGCACGTCTTTCATTACAAAATCTCCTGTAACAGTGGAATGTGCCGAAAAAGTGCTGATGTCCACCTCTTCTGCAATTTCTCTGGTAGTCAGACGACGTCCCGGATCAACACAGCATTCACTTTGGAAATGATTTGGTCGTTTCAGCCTGTCGATGGCCGCTCGGAGCGCGGCGCACCCTCCGCCATTGTGCGCAGTCTTTAAACTGGTTGTAACACTCCTTAATCTGTGAGATGCCCATAGGATCGTCACCGAAAGCCGTCTGAATCTTCCGAATGGTTTCCACCTGGCTGTCTCTCACAGTTTCTGGAAAAATTTGATGCAGCAAAGCTCCAAATTGTTCCACCTCGCAATGAAAATCCAACGAGAGGGCAGGACCAGTGCTCACACAAAGCCTGCTCACAGGCGAATGATGCAACAGACGGGCGTGAAAAAAATCACGCATGCGCATGAAGGTTTAAGGTTGGTTCATGCAAGCACACATGATTCAAATCCATATGCTTTTTGAAAAAAATAAAAAGGTCTGATACTTTTTGGACAGACCTCGTAATATAAAATAACACTCATTGTGATGAGACATTATAATTAGGTGTTCATGTGGATAATAACAAACAGAAATACATACACTGAGCACAGGATTGTTCAGAGAGAAATGTGCACATTAACCAGCACCTTGGCTTTTCTCATTTATGTTATGTGCATAAATTAATCAATACTAAGGTGTTACACACACACACACACAGTGTGTGATTCAGTGATTAACTGACTCCATCTGCTCAAAGTGATTTTAATCAGTGAAATCACCTGGTGGAGTGGGTGGTTGCAAAGAAAACCTGCACCCTCTCTGCCCTTTCTGGAACGAGTTGAATACCCCTGCCTTAAATCCTCTAGAGAAGTACACGTGGCCAACACGTTGGTTGCAGGATGTCAGTCATCCAGACTATCCATCAACAGATTGTGTTGTTGTTGGCTTGATGCAAAGAGTGATTACGGTGTTGTGTTTGTCCTGGTGTTCTGCAGCTGCTCAGGAAGATGTGCGATGCTTCAGGCAGATGTGTTCACTGATGGTGTAGATCAGACTCCCAGATGAAGAAAATCTGGCTCCACTTAGAAGAAAAGTACAGAAAACTGCGACACACTTGGGACCTGTCATTGAACAGTGAGTTCTGGTGAACTGTTTTAATGGTTATCTGCAGATCTGGTCAGAATTACTCATACCCTTGTCAGTGTCCACAAATAGTAAATGTAAATGACCAAATTTTATATAATGAGAATATCTAACAAAATGTCCAAAGTGAGGGAACAAAAACTCAAGTCAGAGCGTGAGCTGATGGTTTCTGAGTTGAAACATTTTGCATTAACCACAGTAAATTAATATGAAGTCAAAACAATAAATTTATGTTGGTGAAGTGTCAACATTTTGCCTTTTTCAAGTATAAATGGAGACAATTTCCTTTAGGACCTATAATCTGTTAATTTTTAAAATTCAGATGAATTGCACTTTGATCCTTTTTGTCTTGATGTCACTGAATTCGTCTGTAAATAAAAAGAGTGTTTTGTGTTGGGAAAGTGTAGGTACACGGACCCACAACAGGGGGCGCAAATGAACGGACAATGGAGTAGGTCAAATAACAACACTTTACTGTTGTGAATGGGCACAACAAATACAACAGATTACAACAATAGACAAAGTCAATTCACAAAAGGTGTCGTGTGGGCAGGCTCGAAGATAGGAGACGTCTGTCCAAAGCAGAACCGGAACCACACGATTTCCTCCGCCACCAGACCCCGGGAATACTGGAGCCGCCAAGTCCCGAACTCCCAGGTGGCCACTGCCTCCGCGTGTCGGACCTGGTACTGCTGGCGAGGAACAAAGAAACAATTAAATGTGGGCGCGTTTGCACCCAGCAATCCGCACGGTAGGAAAACTACCTCCACCTCTCGTGGAAAAAGGAGTCTGCTAAACAACGCACAAAGTCACAAAAGGTTAGTGTCTCACAGTTAGCTGAGTACGTTACCTTCCAGGTAGAACGATATCTCGGCAAAGAGATGGAGATGACGTCTTGCTGATATACCGATGCTGATCCGATGAGTGGTGACAGCTGTCATGGGTGATGAGTGTCAGCTGTCACCCCGGCTGCTCCTGTGAGGCGGCAGCGCCCTCTGGTGCCTGGAGCCCGCACTCCAGGCAGGGTGCCCTCTGGTGGTGGTGGGCCAGCAGTACCTCCTCTTCAGCGGCCCACACAACAGTTTTGGACACTTTATTTGCAAAGTTTAAACAACAGCACCAAACCACAAGTACTTGTTTTTAATAGAACTTTATTATTTTACTATTTCTAATCCTACCCCTTCTCCGAACCATGCTTTTTTCAGAGGTGTGCTGATAGTGGTGAGATTCCATCTATTTGGAAAACAGCAACTATAATACCTGTGCCAAAGTCAAACAAACTGAGGGATTTGAATGATTTTAGACCTGTGGCTCTGACATTCTTGGTGATGAATACATTCGAAAAAATCTGAAAAGAGGAACTCATCTCCATAAGGGCCCCTTCACACATAGTGCGAATTTGGTCGAACTGTGCATAAAGTGAGCATGAAGCAGGAATCGTATGCAAAACGTGTAACGTGCTGCCTCTAATACCTCATACCAACAGCAAATAATTGCTGCAACTATCTGCACACACCAGTGGCTGAAAGACAGAGTGTGCGCTGTGCGAGCCCATGGAACCCTGTCACGGCAGGTGTCGGCAAAATTTCAGCTGACACACATGAACATCTAACACCGCTCCTTTGGCACTTAGAAAATGTGTGGTTATTCGCACTATCATCACGAAAACAGTCAGCAGACAATCATTGTCGAGCTGGATGTGAAATTTGTCTAAGTGCCCCAGGACTGTGGAGTTGCCGAGTGCACATGTGGCATGCCAAAGTGTTGGCTCCCCCCAAAACACGTGTGTGTGTCGCGTGCTCTCCCCCCAACACATGCTCGCGTGTGGTTCACACGCCCCGCAGGCTAGGCGCCTCTCATCTCACCACACCTTGGTCTGTGCACTGAACAGACGGGGGTGTGGACATCAGAGCTGCAGAACACACACTGTGTTTTGATGGAGACGTGCATGTGTGTGTGTGCTTGCTGTCCTCACATCGAAATACATAAAAACATGTATTGCATTTGCGATGGGCTGGAGAGCGTGTACATTGACAGGTTGTTCCAGCTGGTCCAGACTGCCAGTTCATGAGGACATGCAGCAGGTGATCTGTACGTCACGTCTGTCTGACAGGACAGTGAGCGGTGCGCTGCAGGACCATATGACAGGCCAACAGTACGACACATACGCCACTTTCAGTCACATATCAGCAGAAATACGCCGTAGCAAATGTTGTTTGGTCAGTTATCAGAGTGTTTTTTTTCTCTTTTTGAAAAAATTACATTTATCTGCTTGTTGATTTTAGCCATTTCATGCTCTTGTTACAAGACAGTGATTGTAGCGCAGTGGTAAAGTTTCCATCTGGTAATCAGAGCGTGCAGGCTCGAATCCTGTGAGTGGCATTTTTTTTTTATTTAATCAGGGTTATTTAACTGCGGGGTTCTGTATTGCATTCCCTTTTATGTATTATTTACATCAACTCAGTGATATTCACTAATTATACAGCTGATTTTGATTTTATTGTTCTCCACATCAGCAGCGCTATGTGGTGCAATTGTTCACACTGTATTCCTGCTCGAAAGACACTGTCGCGTACACGAACTGTTGCACTGGGATTGTGCACACCTGCCCGTCAGTGTGATGTTTGCGTGGTTCGCTCATACAGCTGTTCCACTGGGAGTCACTCTGAGTTGTTCTTATTCGTACTATGTGTGAAGAGGCCCTAACTGAGGGCAAACTTGATCTTCTGCAGTTTGCCTACCAGGCTGGGAAAAGTGTGGATGATGCCAAGCTTTTTATATAGTCTATAGGCACCTGGAAAAGCCAAGATCTCATGCCAAGCTTTTATTTGCTGAATTTTCATCAGCTTTTAATAAAATGCAGGCCCATATTTTAATTGAGACACTCTCTTTTCATTTTAAATTACCTGTACAGGTTTTATTGCTGTTCTTAAATTTTTTAACAAATACGAGGGTAGGCTGAAAAGTTCTAAGGCTCACTATAATGCAGTTAATGCATTACTCCTTCATGGTTAGCCTTAGAACTTTTCAGCCTACCCTCATAGAGTTCAGCAGGTTTTAGTGAATGGTCACATGTCTAAGCCTTCAATGTCCAGCACTGGTTCTCCTCAGGGCTGTGTCCTCTCTCCCCTACTTTTTATTCTGTACACAGACAGTTGTAGGGTGAATCAGGAGAGCAGCTATCTGGTGAAGCTCTCAGATAATGCAGCTCTGCTGTCTCTTCTTCAGGGTTCTGAGCCAGGCCATGGGGATGTTCTGTTGATGTTTGTTAAATGGTGTGATGACAGCTTCCTTGACCTTAATGTTAAAAAAAAACAACAAAGGCAATGGTAACTGACTTCAGAATGACTGGCTGGGGACCTTCACCAGTACCTAGCATCATCCATGGTGAAGATGTACAAATTGTTGCTTCCTACAAATATGTTGGAACTATGTTTGACTCTGACATAAAGTTTGTTCAGAACACAGAGTCAATAGTTAAATGTGGAAACAAAGGATTTACTTGTTGTGGAAGCTGAACATTTAGTGTTCCTGAAGGCATCTTATCTTGTTTTATTATTCTTTTATTGAAAGTCTTTAAACATTTTCTTTTATCTGCTGGTTTCATGGATTACCATTAAAGGACAGAAACTGCCTGAACCAGATTGTAAAAGTCTGCTCCAAGATTATTGGTGTGTAGCTGTGGGACCTGCGCTCTCTTTGTGTGGTCCTGAAAGCCAGAGGAATCATTGATCAGCCTGGACACATTCTCTCCTCTGACTTTTCTCTCAAGCCCTCTGGGTGGTGCTATTATGCACCCCAAAGGAAAACGAACAGATACTCCGATTCATTTCTTCCATCGGCCATCAAGCTGTTAAATGCAGAGAAGTAGGCTGAGGCTGACTGTGGCCTGTACTGAATTTGGAGTCTGGGGATAAATAAAGTTGTCTGATTCTGATAACCTATCCACCATGGCCAAGACCAAAGAGCTGTCGAAGGACACCAGGGACAAAACTGTAGACGTGCATAAAGCTGGGATGGGCTATAGAACAATAGGCAAGCAGCTTGGTGAGAAGACAACAACTGTTGGTGTAATTATTAGAAAATGGAAGAACCAAAAGATGACTGTCAATCTTCCTCAGTCTGGGGCTCCATGCAAGATCTCGCTTCATGGGGTAAGAATGATTCTGAGAAAGGCCAGAACTACAACTCAGTTTTTTTTAGATTCTGTCTCTCACAGTTGTAGTGTGCCTACGATAAAAATTACAATTTCAATTCAATTTCAATTCAATTTATTTTCATTTATATAGCGCCAAATCACAACAGAGTTGCCTCAAAGTGCTTCACACAGGTAAGGTCTAACCTTACCAACCCCCAGAGCAACAGTGGTAAGGAAAAACTCCCTCTGAGGAAGAAACCTCAAGCAGATCAGACTCAAAGGGGTGACCCTGTGCTTGGGCCATGCTACAAACATAAATTACAGAACAATTCACAGAACAATTCACGGACGAATATACAAGAAATGCTATTGGCGCACAGGACAGGAGGATCGCCAACACAAATACAACTCCCATCTCTGGATGGAGCTGCACCATAAACAGAGAGAAAAAAACAGAATCAGGCATCAAAAAGACAAAAAAAAATACTGTATAATTTGCCAGCATTAAACAACAAGAAGGTGATCGCTGGCCACTAGCCCTAAACTTCACTAAAAGACCCTGAATTTAGGTAAAGTTGAGGCTGCAGCCCGCTCCAATTACTAATAAATGAATTAAAAGCGTAAAAAGCGTAAAACCAAAACTGTACCAGTATGCTAGCCATATGAAAGGGAAAATAAGTGCGTCTGAAGTCTGGACTTGAAAATCTCCACAGAATCTGACTGTTTTATTGACGCAGGGAGATCATTCCACAGAACAGGGGCACAATAAGAGAAAGCTCTGTGACCCGCAGACTTCTTATTCACCTTAGGGACACAAAGTAGTCCTGCACCCTGAGAACGTAAAGCCCGGGCCGGTATGTAAGGTTTAATTAGGTCAGCTAGGTAGGGAGGTGCCAGTCAATGAATAATTTTATAGATTAGTAGCAGAACCTTAAAATCTGATCTCACTGGGACAGGAAGCCAGTGAAGGGATGCCAAAATGGGTGTAATGTGCTTGTACTTTCTGCTTCGTGTCAAAACTCTGGCTGCAGCATTGTGAACCAATTGGAGACCTCTAATGCTAGACTGCAGTAAACCAGAAAATAGAACATTGCAGTAGTCCAATCTAGAAGAGATAAATGCATGGATCAGGGTCTCAGCATCAGCCACAGACAGGATGGGACGAATCTTCACTATATTTCGCAGGTGGAAGAAAGCAGTCCTAGTAATATTTCTAATGTGCATGCCAAAGGACAACGAAGGATTAAATTACCCCAAGGTTCCTCACTTTGTCAGTGTGATGTATGACACACGAGCTGAGGCTGAGCGTTAACTGGTCAAATTGATGCCGATGTCTCACTGGACCAAGAACCATCATTTCAGTCTTATCAGAGTTTAAAAGTAGGAAGTTTCTAGACATCCATCTTCTCACTGCTGCAAGGCAATCTTCCAAAGATTTTATGTGAACGAGATTACTTAGCAATTATCGGCATGTATAACTGAGTATCATCTGCATAGCAGTGAAAGGTAATCCCAAAATGCCGCAATATGTGCCCAAGGGGTGCTATATAAAGGGAGAAAAGCAGGGGGCCTAAGACAGACCCCTGTGGAACCCCAAATTTCATGTCACTAAGGTTAGAGGTGGTGTTACTGTACAAAACACAGTAAGAATGACTGGTCAAGTATGACGTTAGCCATGCAAGGGCACTCCCAGTAATCCCAAAATGATTTTCCTATCAAGTAGAATATGATGATCCACTGTATCAAATGCAGCACTGAGATCTAACAGCAACAGAACCGTAGTGGTGTCCGAATCCATTGTAAGCAGAAGATCATTCACCACTTTAGTGAGAGCCGTCTCAGTGGAATAATATTTTCTAAAAGCAGACTGCAATGGCTCAAAGAGATTATTCTCAGTAAAATAGTCTACGAGCTGCCGTGACACCACTTTTTCCAGAATTTTAGAGAAAAATGATAGATTTGATTTCGGCCGATAGTTTTTCAATACACTAGGGTCAAGATTAGGTTCCTTAAGTAATGGTTTAATCACTGCAGATTTGAAATATTTAGGAACAGATCCAGAAGTTAAAGAAAGATTAATAATTTCCAGCACAGTCGGCCCAAGAGTGGGCCACAGGTCCTTAAACAGTTTTATTGATATAGGATCAAATAAACAGGTTGTGCTTTTTGTTGACATTATGAGTTTTGTCAGCATGCCAAGTGAGATACTATCAAATTCTGTAAATCTAGGTAATACCTCAGTAGTGGCGCCCACCTCAGGGTGTAGTGGCTGGGTTAAGGCATGTCGGGATATGTTTAACCTGATGTCTTCTATTTTCGTCCCACAGTAATCCAGGAAATCTTGTGCTGTAAAAGGAGAGCGAACTACAGGTGGTTGTCCATGCATAAGTGTTGCCACCGTGTCGAACAAGAACTTTGAGTTATGCTTGTTTTTGTTGATCAAATCAGAGTAGTAAGTCCGCTTTGTAGCCAATAATGCATGCTTATAGTCTAAGATAGCATCACGCCACGCAAGGGGAAACAGAGTTCCCACCTACAAAGAATGGAGAGTACAGACCTCTCCATTCTTTGCAGGTGGGAAATCAACAGTAGATCGAATTCCGTCCGGGTGCTCCAGCTTTCTCTCACTTCCAAAGACATGCAGGTTTGATGAATTGATGACTCCAAAGTAACAGCAGTTTTGACAGAGTGTGAATGAAGTTGTCTGTCAGCCCTGATGCTGACAAAGATGCTGGGATCATGGGGAGCTGCCCTCTGCAAACCCAGCGTCTATCCTTTTTAAAATGTGGATTCATTAATAAAACTGTTGTATCACTGTTTGTTCTCATCTTGTCATTGTGTTGTCCTTGTCTTCTGTTTGTTAATTGTTATTTCTGGCAGTTCTGTGATCATTTTTCTTTTGTTTGAAACTTATATCCATTTTTCAGTTCTGCTTTAATTTCTCAACGCTAATCTTGTGTTCAGTAAATGGTAAATGGACTGCATTTATATAGCGCTTTTCCATCTGCATCAGATGCTCAAAGTGTTTTACAAATAATGCCTCACATTCACCTCGATGTCAGGGTGCTGCCATACAAAGCGCTCACTACACACCGGGAGCAATAGGGGATTAAATACCTTGCCCAAGGGCCCTTAGCGATTTTCCAGTCAGGCTGGGATTTGAACCGAGGATCTTCTGGTCTCAAGCCCAACACCTTAACCACTACACCGGTCTTTATGTATAGTCAGTTTCAGGTTATACTATCTGTTCGTCTGTCATTGTGTGTATTTGTGGGAATGGCCCTCTCACCCAGTGTACCGCACAGCTGATTCATGTCACAATCACCACGCCTGTCACTGTTCTCCTTCTTATATGTCACTATTTAAGTTTGCCACAGTGCTTCTTAAGTTGCCGGATATGTCGTTTCTGTCCCCAAAGTTTTTTTTTCCACATTCTTTGCACCAGTTACTCATTGTCTCTCTGACACTTTCTGCTGATGACCCACCTCTTAACATTTTGGACAGTGGGATTTCATTACAACACAGTGCCCCGTCGGATTGGGTTGGTGTATATTTTGCAGACTGGGTGGGGCAGATCGATTCTCATGATGGTTCAGGTGGGTGCATGCTTAAAAACACACACACACATAAACTGCCTGCCCCGCGCATCAGACAGGCAACAGAGAAGCTTCACACACATTTAGATAGAGAGTGGAGGGTTATGGTTGAAAAACATGAAAACCTTTTTTTTTTTTTTGCAAATTTATTAAAAAACTAAGAAATCACATGTACATCAGTATTTACAGCCTTTGCTCAAAACTTTGTTGATGCACCTTTGGCAGCAATTACAGCCTCAAGTCTTATTGAATATGATGCCACAAGCTTGTTGCACCTATCTTGGGGCAGTTTTGCCCATTCCTCTTTGCAGCACCTCTCAAGCTCCATCAAGTTGGATGGGGAGCATCGGTGCACAGCCATTTTCTCTCCAGAGATATTCAATAGGATTCAGGTCTGGGCTCTGGCTGGTCCACTCTAGGACATTCACAGAGTTGTCCTGAAGCCACTCCTTTGATATCTTGGCTGTGTGTTTAGGGTCACTGTCCTGCTGAAAGATGAACCGTCACCCCAGTCTGAGATCAAGAGCGCGCTGGAGCAGGTTTTCATCCAGGATGTCTGTACATTGCTACATTCATCTTTCCCTCAATCCTGACTAGTTTCCCACTTCCTGGCACTGAAAAACATCCCCATAGCATTATGTTGCCACCACCATGCTTCACAATGGTTTCCTCTAAACATGATGCCTGGCATTTACACCAAAGAGTTCAATCTTTGACTCATCAGACCAGAAAAGTTTGTTTCTTATGGTCTGAGAGTCCTTCACATGCTTTTTGGCAAATTCTAGGTGGGCTGCCATGTACCTTTTACTAAGGAGTGGCTTCTGTCTGGCCACTCTACCATACAGGCCTGACTGGTGGATTGCTGCAGAGATGACTGTCCTTCTGGAAGGTTCTGCTCTCTCTACAGTGGAATGAGCTCTGACAGAGTGACCATTGGGACTGGCTAGCCCTTAGCAAAGGACTCCGGACCCTGTACTCCTGGGACACCCCCCACAGGGCGCCTCGGACCAGATAGCCCTTAGCAAAGGACCCCGGACCACGTACTTCCGGAGCACCCCCCACAGGGCACCTCGAGGGATACGATCGAACACCTTCTCCAGTTCCACAAAACACATGTGGACTGGTTGGGCGAACTCCCATGAACCCTCGAGCACCCGATGGAGGGTGTAGAGCTTGTCCAGTGTGCCGCGACCAGGATGAAAACCACACTGCTCCTCCTGAATCCAAGGTTTGACTACTGGTCGAATTCTCCTCTCCAGTACTCTGGAATAGACCTTTCCGGGGAGGCTGAGGAGTGTGGTCCCCCTGTAGTTGGAACACACCCTCCGGTCCCCCTTCTTAAACAGAGGGACCACCACCCCGGTCTGCCAATCCAGAGGCACTGTCGCCGACCACCACGCGATGTTGCAGAGACGTGTCAACCAAGACAGTCCCACAACATCCAGAGACTTAAGGTACTCCGGACGTATTTCATCCACCCCAGGAGCCTTGCCACCGAAGAGCTTTCTGACACCTTGGGGACTTCGGCCTGGGTGATGGATGAGTCCGCCTCTGAGTCCCCAGTCTCTGCTTCCACTTCGGAAGACGTGATGATGGGACTGAGGAGATCCTCAAAGTATTCCTTCCACCGCCCCACAACATCTCCACTCAGGGTCAACAGCTCCCCACCCGCACTGTAGACAGTGTTGGTGGAGAGCTGTTTCTGCCTCCAGAGGCATTGGACAGTTTGCCAGAATTTCTTCGAGGCCGACCAGTAGTCCTATTCCATGGCCTCCCCAAACTCCTCTCAGACCCAGTTTTTTGCCTCTGCGACCGCACAGGCTACAGCACGCTTGGCCAGCCAGTACCTGTCAGCTGCCTCCGGAGTCCCACCTGCCAAAGACAAGTAGGACTCTTCTTCAGCGTGACAGCATCCCTTACTTCCGGCGTCCACCACCGGGTTTGGGGACTGCCAAACTCAACAGGCACCAGGGACCCTGCGACCACAGCTATGAGCAGCTCCATCGACAATGGAGGTGGAGAACATGGTCCGCTCGGACTCCATGTCTCCAACCTCCCCCGGGATCTGGGAGAAGCTCTCCTGGAGGTGGGAGTTGAAGACCTCGCTGACAGAGGGTTCCGCCAGTCGTTCCCAGCAGACCCTCATGATACGTTTGGGCCTGCCAGGTCTGACCGGCTTCCTCCCCACCCAGCGGATCCAACTCACCACCAGGTGGTGATCGGTCGACAGCTCAGCTCCTCTCTTCACTCGAGTGTCTGAGACACGTGGCCGAAGGTCAGATGATACGACTACAAAGTCGATCATTGCCCTCCGGCTCAGAGTGTCCTGGTGCACGTGCACTTATGGACACCCTTGTGCTCGAACAAGGTGTTCGTGATGGACAGACTGTGGCTAGCACAGAAGTCCAACAACTGAACACCACTCGGGTTCAGATCGGGGAGGCTGTGTTTCCCGATTACCCCCCTCCAGGTCTCACTGTCGCCGCCCATGTGGGGGCTGAAGTCCCCCAGGAGAACAATGGAGTCCCCAGTCGGAGCACTATCTAGTACCCTTCCCAGGGACTCCAAGAAGGTCGGGTACTCAGCACTGCCACTCGGCCCGTAGGCTGAGACAACAGTGAGAGACCTGTTCACGACCCGAGGGCGTAGGCAGACGACCCTCTCGTTCACCGGGGTGAACTCCAACACATGGCGACTGAGCTGGGGAGCAATGAGCAATGCTACTCCAGCCCGCCGCCTCTCCCCGTGGCCAATGTCAGAAAAGTGGAGCGCCCAGCCCCTCTCCAGGAGTTGGGTACCAGAGCCCAAGCTGTGCGTGGAGGTGAGCCCAACTATCTCTAGCCGGCACCTCTCAACCTCCTTCACAAGCTCAGGGTCCTTCCCCCCAGCAAGGTGACATTCCAGCTCTTTCGGGCTGGGCCCGGCCAGGCCCCGTCTTTGAAAAATATTAAAAAAAAAACAAAACTTTTTTTTGTTCAAAAATATTAAAAAACATATATAAAAAGTAAGATTAATATTGTTTTCATTTATACATTGGTCGTGTTAAAATTCCTCAATAAATCCTGTTCACACCAGACAGAAGAGCTGATGGAGTCATGAGGTTGCTGGACAGAGGTGTCTGGGGATGCCGATATGTCTGCAGGAGAACAAACGTCCAAGTCATTGGGATCCTGGTACTCCCTGTCTTCCTGCATGCTTGAGCCTTGGACACAAACCAGTGACCTAAGGTGACAACTGGGTGTCTTTTGTCCTAGGTGTCTTCAGATGATCCTTGAGTACTGCTGGAATGACTTTGCATCAAACAAGCATTTACTTAGGGAGACTACCTCATTCTCCCATCAAAGGGCCCAGGGCTCTCCACGAGCATGATGTACCAGCATGGCCAATATCATGTACACTGGAATGCCAGTTTCAATAAAGAGTCAAATTTAATCACAAATAAAAAATATATCACAAATAACTCACCTGATTGTGTTCATTTTTGTCCATTTCTCATTCATTAAATGTATTCCATATAATTAATTTTGATTTAATTTCAGGTGGGTGTTCAACCAATTTTGTTCAAAAAAGGTGGTAGGCTGATGCTTGGCCCTGGGCCCTCCAACGGGCAAACGAAGTAAGATGAGGAGTATCACTTCATCAGCTTTGACATTTTGGTTATGTGGTGGCTTTCTCTGTGCATGATCCAGCATGCAGGTGCCTAGGTGCTGAGGACCCTAGTGGCTTCTCATCGTCTTGCACAATCTGTGCTGCATTTTCCCACATAGCGGTCATCGTGTTTCTCTGTGTGTTTACTAGCTTAATGTGAGCAGACATTCACGTGAAGATGCATGGTATATCTACTGTAGCAGGTGGCAGAAACATCTATAGGATACTGCATCATAGGCAAAAGAAACTTGCTTTTTCAATTTACCTGGTGCATCATAGTGAAATCATCAAATCACTTCATCCTCATTATGTGCAGATTTAATTTCAAGAGTTGCAAGATGACAGCATTTAGAATTTTTGAGTTATTGTTTACAGAAGCTGGGTATAATGGTTTCACTGACTCACGCCCACTCATCTACATTTTTGTTGTGCAAGCCCTACCCTGATACCACTGGAGGGAAAACATGTTATCAGCAGGAGCACTGCACATTTCACTAACTGATGCTCTCAGCACGGAAACAGAAAACAGCAGATGTGTCCATTAATAAGTCTGTTTGCTTTCGTTTGCAGAGGTCTGAGGCACGTCTCCATTTTCAGAGCATCGAATCCATACTGATTATCCAAAATACAAAGTAGCTGGCAGATTTTCCCCTAAAGTAATCCTGGGCACAAGAAATGTCATTTTCTCATGCTGATATTTGAACTGAGACGGCCTGTTTTCACCTGAGAAAGGAGAGAAGGAAAGTGAAAGGCAGAAAATAAATCTGACAAGGAATGCCCCAAGCCTACAATGTTCTCTTGTTACTAGAAAGAAATGAGAGAACACTGTGACATCTAATATGGCTTAGATCAAAGATGGAGCTGAAGAAAAGTGGTAGGAGGGTCAAAAAATGAATAATTGAGGGAGATAAGGTATAAATGAAACGCTTATGCAATGAAGTACTTCCATTCACTCAGTAATACTCAGCCAGCAACCTCAGTATGCATCAGTACCATCAGAATGGAGAACTAAAGCCAAGTTCTCCTTGAGGTCGGTTTTGTCTGTTCAAGTGCATACAGAGTTATTATGGCAACATAGCACATCATTGCTCATGTTTGTATTTGTATAATGTGCCAAAAGCACATTATACAAATTAATCAGTGATCCTGGCCTGCACTACAAACTTAGACTCAAACATATGCTGTATTTTCATGAATGAAGCTCAGTCACGAAAGGAGAATCTTGTAAAGTATGCAGTGTCCAAATGCTACTTTCATCTTAACTGGACGTCTTTTAATTTATCCAGAGCAGCGCACAGAGCTGCAGAGCAGAGCAGGTCCACAGTGAGAGTTATCATAACGACACTACATGTCCTTATATGGCAGACATATACGAGCCGTCTTTAAGAAACAAAACAAACAGTCAGTATAATAGCGTGTTTAATGTGTGTGTTGTGATGTTTCAATAATAAATAATTTTACTGGTCAACTAAAATAAAAAGTTAACTTAGATCAACTGTTGCATTTTGCTTCAAAATCTGAATGGGATGTGACACTATAAAATGATTTTCTTCAGCAATGCTAAAATTTTGATCAAACATTATAGAACTTACACAGCAAGAGTAAATTTCAATACAAAATGAAAATGTTCTATTATGTTCTAGATTTACAATAACAATGTTGATTGAATGCATGTGCATGATGTGATGATTAATGCTACGCTGAGGCTCACTGTCAGAGGCTCTGAGCTTCCAAATACCTTGGGCCACTACCCTGGACCAGGTGGACCAGTAACAAAATTGGTGCTACTGGTCCTGACCAGTAGGCTCAAAAAATTTCTCTAACCCTGTTACGTCAGTGACATGTTGTTCAAATGCAGATGACATGGAGCATGTGACAGGGCTCTGCTTTAGCACTTGTCTCACTGTAGGGGACCAGTAGAACCTGACTGGACAAGTACATTTAAAACTGCAGCTGTTCAATGGGATAAACCATTTCTACTTCATATATTGTGCTCATTTCCCTCCAAAATGTGAGGCTGGTGCTGAGTAGTGCCTGCCCAATATGTTTTTTGGGGGTCCAACTCTGACATTAGGATTAAAAACTTATGATACTGATATATTTGCCAATATGTACCAGAATATGATAATTATTCCAAAACTTTCTTTATCAAACCTTTATGACACACACACACTCATCTTCAACCGCTTAGTCCAATCAAGGGTCGTGGAGGGCTGGAGCCTATCCCAGCAGTCATAGAGTGCGAGACGGGGTACACCCAGGACAGGACGCCAGTCTGTCACAGGGCCACAAACAGACAAACAAACACATTCACACCCACTCGCATACCTATGGGCAATTTAAAGATTCCAATCCATCTAACCCGCATGTCTTCGGATGTGGGAGGAAACCAGAGCACCCGGAGGAAACCCACACAAACACGGGGAGAACATGCAAACTCCACACAGAAAGGCCACAGGCGGGAATTGAACCCACGACCTTCTCGCTGTGAGGCAACAGTGCTAACCACTACGCCACCATGCTGCCACCTTTATGACAAAGAAATGTAATTGAGCCTTGATATTTTAGAGTTGAAACATGAACTTAACTATAACTAAGTATATATCTAACCAACAACCAACCAATATATGTCATGCTACCATCATGCTGCCTTCACTCAGATTAGCAGTCACCGTGTCCCACCATCGAGCATTTGCATAAAACAGTCTTTTCGTGTAGTTTGGTCCTGCTGAGCTGGCAGCATTGCAACCACTAATCTCTTTTCACTGTAAAATGCCCACTGATTAAAAATGAATGGCCAGTGGTCACTTTGCCTCTGTGTTTTGTAGCTTATGTAACCAAGGGGTGATGGGCATCCCAGCCATGCTTGACACCACTGTAAACAATGCCATCAGAGTGCCCTCTGCTTGGACAACTGTGTAATGTCAATTTCAAACAAATAGTTTTTCTGCATTGTTTATTTGGTGAAATAAAAATTTTCACATCAATAAAAATAATGTTGATTCCGATATGTTTGTGAAAGGCTCATAGCGCGATGTGCACATCGTGCAGCTGAAAAAATTAGTAAAAAAATACGTCACCCATGGGATTCGAAGCCGCGCTTTCCAAAAGCTCTAAGTGCAGTCAGAAACGTTACCAAGTGAGCTACCATCGCTGTCTTGTAAAAGGTGCTGAACACTGCCTCATATCAGGAAGCACATGGACGTATTTTAAAAAAATAAAAACAACGCACCACATAAAAACATTGCATTGTATTAAATCCCTCTCATCAAGTGGGCAATACAAATATGATCCTTCTGTTCCTCTGTAGATGACTCATGGTCACTGACGTACAGTCATGAAATGACATTAATGAGAAGCAGTTCGCTCATCTCATTCACGTCCACATCACCATATTGAAGGGAGGATGGATCACATATTGCAAGATTTTCGCGAACAACCTCCTTCCCTCAGTAAGAGCATTGAAGATGGGTCATGGCTGGGTCTTCCAGCATGACAATGACCCGAGACACATAGCCAGGGCAACTAAGGAGTGGCCCCATAAGAAGCATATCAAGGTCCTGGAGTAGCCTAGCCAGTGTCCAGACCTGAAGTCAGTAGAAAATGTTTGGAGGGAGCTGAAACGCAAAACCTGAAAGATCTGGAGAAGATGTGTATGGAGGAGTGGACCAAAATCAAAGGCTGCAGTGTGTGCAACTTGGTCAACAACTGTAGGAAACTTCTGACCTCTGCAATTGCAAACAAAGGTTTCTGCACCAAATATTAAGGTCTGTTTTTCTATTGTATCACATACTTATTTCATGCAATAAAATGCAAATTAATTATTTGATAATCAGAAAATGTGATTTTCTGAATTTTTTTTTTTTTTTGGATTCTGTTACCCACAGTTGAAGAGTACCTACGGTAAAAATTACAGACCTCTCCATTCTTTGTAGGTGGAAAACCTTGCAAAATTGGCAGTGGATCAAATACATATTTGCCTCACTGTATATTGCGTCTTGTTGATTTCATTTCAGGATGACATAAATGAGAACCCTCAATCAAACAGAAAAACACTTCTGCCACAGGAACATCACTGAAATATGTTGATTTTGACCAGATTTCATTCTAAATGCAGGTAAAAATTAACTTGCCACGCTGGGCAAGAGAGGGGCATGAAGCACTAGTCTGACAGCACCGTTCACTCAAGGGGACAAGTATTACTGTTGAGCTCTGAGTGTTTTTAAAATTAATATGTTTCAATCATTTTTTAAATTTTAATTTTGATGAACATAGCCGACAGCAAAAAACAAACAAACAAACAAACAAAAAACATTTCAAAATATTAGGCTATTTCATTTCATTCTGGAATGTGTACATTCAAAGGATTTTCCATAGATCACATGGGCAAATTAAACACACTTTTTGGTGCCATTTTCAAATTTGCTGTATCATAAACACTAACGGACAAGTAAATATTTTCTGGATAAGTGCACTTGTCCATTGCATTTGTGTGGTGTTGTGTGGGCCGCTGAAGAGGAGGTACTGCTGGCCCACCACCACCAGAGGGCGCCCTGCCTGGAGTGCGGGCTCCAGGCACCAGAGGGCGCTGCCGCCTAACAGGAGCAGCCAGGGTGACAGCTGACGCTCATTGTCCTTGACAGCTGTCACCACTCAACAGGATCAGCATTGGTATATCAGCCAGACGACATCTCCACCTCTTTGCCGAGATATCGTTCTACCTTGAAGGTAACTCAGCTGGTTGTGAGATAATAACCCTTTGTTGCTTGAGCGTTTTTTGGTGAACTCTTTATTCGACGAGAGGAGGAGGTGGTTTTCCACCGTACGTATTGTTGGGTGCACACGCACCCACTTCTAACTGTGTTTGCTCCTCGCCAGCAGTACCATATCCGACACGCGGAGGCAGTGGCCACCTGGGAGTTCGGGACTTGGCGGCTCCAGTATTCCCGGGGTTCGGTGGCGGAGGAAATCGTGTGGTTCCGGTTCGACTTCGGACTGATGTCTCCTATCTTCGAGCCTGCCCACATGACATCTTGTATTTGACTCACTATTGTAATCTGTTGTTGTTGTTGTGCATTTTCACAACAGTAAAGTGTTGTATTTGGCTTTATCCATTGTCCGTTCATTTGCGCCCCCTGTTGTGGGTCCGTGCTCCTACACTTTCCCCAACATGTGGTGGACCACTGATGTATAGACCCTAATGTCAAGCACTGTTCGAGGCAGGTGGCCTGTGTTTATAACCCAAGAGGACTTCTTTTTATTGGTCTATTATTAAAAACACACTCAGTGTCATTGTACAGTTACAGGGCTATAAGATGATGGCAGAAAACCACTGTTACTGTTATATGGCTGGGGGGGCCTGGCTGCCGGTTTGTTTCTGTCTTTTGGTTTTCCTCCCAGGTGGCGTGCGTTTGGGACTGAGTGGCTGTGTTGCTGAGGCTGTCAGGACCTCACCCTGATCACCTGCGACTCGTCAGGACTCACAGCTGTGGTGCATCTGGATGGATTGGAACATGTTGGCAGTTAAGACTGGAGTGCACAGTGTGTATTTGCCAGAGACTCAACCTTGTGACCAGACGGGTGAGATCGTCGTCTCGGGAGCCATCTCATCAGCAGCGGATGCTGAGAACGTCCAGGTTTGATGCACAGTCTGTGAAAGAGGAGGGGGTGAGGTTTCACGCTCGTCAGCACACTTCCTGAGGTACGTTAGATTTTGTGACTAACAGTTATACAGTCAGTAAATGTGGTGTCCCTCACACCTTATTGTATTGAGCTGTTTGTTAGTCATGTATCAGCTTCCACTGCAGTGGAGTTTTGTGAACTGGATGTTCCATGCCTGCAGGTTGGGAAGCTGATCAGTAATCAAGCCAGGAAGTGTTTGCTGTTTGTACACCTTTAAGTGTTCTGTGTGTAGAGTGTGGACTCACATAATGGTTCCTTCTTTCACAGACTCGGTTGTTGCGGCCACCTGGGGGGTGTCGGCGGGGTCCTTGGGTCCGAAACAGCTTCTGGCTCCGGACCGTTAGCGCTGCTGGGAGCGCACCACGCCAGGCCGCACCTTTTTGTTATTATATTATCACTGTTATGTATTAAATTCAGTTAGCCTTTGTACCGTGCTCTGCTTATTTCATACTGGGTCCTTCAAACGCTGGTCGGTTCTCCGGGCTGCGTCCGACACATAACAGTAGTCTCTGGCCAAACATCACGGACCCAGTGGTAGCAGAGACGGTAACGCGCCGGGAAGGCGGCAGCAGACGTTCAGTGGTTATCCGGATCAGTTGCGGGGCTCTCCGCCTGGAAGGTGCGTGTTTGAGAACCCATTACTGGATACTGATTTGTGCTCTCTTGCAGCCGTGTTCCTGTGTTGTGCCTTATCCGTGGGTCGTGGTGGAGTGTGACTGGCGACGGCTTCGCGTCACACTCCGACCGGATAAGAGGTTTAAACGGGAGCTGCAAGAGTGCGTTTGTAATGGGTTCACGCGCACGGCGGAGCTCTGTTAGCACGGGTCGCTGGGCTTCCTGTGTTACAGTCGTAGCCCCGTTTCCCCGGACAAAGGTAACTACTGCGTCTGTTGTTTCAGCTCCGGCGTTATTTAGTTGAGCACATTTTGGTTGTGTGTTGCACTCAGCTGCGCACATAAAAGCAGCTCGTTTGTTTTTTCTGTCGCCAAAGGGGTTTTTTTTGTTTTTAGCACTCTGGCTCCCCCTTGTGGTGACTGAATCACGTTACCGTCAAGCTCTTGAGTAGGAACAGGTGTGTTCCATTTGGTTGAGCTTGACGGTATAACTCACTGATTTGTTTTGTGTTAGTTCATTTTGTGTGGGTGTTGTTTGAGTTGGTTTTTGTGTGGGATTTTATTTTTTGTTTTCCACTAGTTGTCTGGGGTTGTGACCCTGCAGCCTGTCTGAAAACGAACAAAAAAAGACAAAAAAAAAAAAAAAAAAAGGGGGGGACCCAAACAACTGTGTGTTGGTCTGTTTGTTTTCCCTTCTACTTGTTTTTGTTTCACTTCCCCAGGGTTAGATGGAACGGTCCCCTGGGGGGTGATGGGGTGGTACTTGGGTTGTTTTTTCTCTTTTTGTTTTTTGTTATGCCCTCTCTTCTCCTCTGACTCCAGCCGGGTGTGCCGTGGTGTCGGCATTGCTGGAGGGGTGCAGTTGGGTTGTGCTGGGCGTTTCCCAGGTAGCCTCTGCACCCGGGAGGGGAGGGGGGGGTTTGGGGTATCTTTTTGTTCCCCCCCCCCAGTTTCCGCCCTCAGGGTTTGACTGTGGTGTCCTCTGGGGGGGAAAGGGCTGTAGGCCCATCTAGCCATGGACGGCCGGGGCTGGGTCCATTGGTCATGAGGGGAGGCGTCTCCTGGGGTTGACGAGTGGTCCTCTGGGAGGCGCTGGTAGTCCCCGTGGGTGACGTTGGATCCCAGAGGGACCTCGGTCGTGGTTATTACTCCTGGAGCTGGCGGGAGGCCCTCTGGGGGGTGTTGGTCCCTACATGTCGTTTGGGGGGGAGGAGGGGGGGGTGTTGTAGCATTTTTGTTTGTGAGCTCAAGTTTGGGTTTTTCTTTTCTCCCCTTCCCTGGGGTTTGATGGAACGGTCCTCTGGGGGGGGGGGGGGGGGGGGGGTGTTTTAGTATTTTTGTTTGTAGGCTTGGGTTTGGGTTGTTTTTCCTTTCTCCCCTTCCCTGGGGTTTGATGGGACGGTCCCCTGGGGAGGGGGGGGTGTTTTGGTTGTTTGTGTTTTGTTTTATGACTAATTACACATGTTTGGATAAAGGCTGACCGCACAGGTGTAGGAACTCCTGGCCACACCTGTGCTAAGAGACTGTCAGAAACAAGGGCAAAAATGCAGCCAGTTCAACCAGTCTGTTGGAGGATGAACGCGGACACGGTTTCCAGCCATGGTCCCTGGAGGGGGGTGTTTCTCCTGGGCCAGGTGTGTGTGGTCGCCGGGAGGCTTCCCGTGAGGGTGGGGTACTGTTATATGGCTGGGGGGGCCTGGCTGCCGGTTTGTTTCTGTCTTTTGGTTTTCCTCCCAGGTGGCGTGCGTTTGGGACTGAGTGGCTGTGTTGCTGAGGCTGTCAGGACCTCACCCTGATCACCTGCGACTCGTCAGGACTCACAGCTGTGGTGCATCTGGATGGATTGGAACATGTTGGGAGTTAAGACTGGAGTGCACAGTGTGTATTTGCCAGAGACTCGACCTTGTGACCAGACGGGTGAGATCGTCGTCTCGGGAGCCATCTCATCAGCAGCGGATGCTGAGAACGTCCAGGTTTGATGCACAGTCTGTGAAAGAGGAGGGGGTGAGGTTTCACGCTCGTCAGCACACTTCCTGAGGTACGTTAGATTTTGTGACTAACAGTTATACAGTCAGTAAATGTGGTGTCCCTCACACCTTATTGTATTGAGCTGTTTGTTAGTCATGTATCAGCTTCCACTGCAGTGGAGTTTTGTGAACTGGATGTTCCATGCCTGCAGGTTGGGAAGCTGATCAGTAATCAAGCCAGGAAGTGTTTGCTGTTTGTACACCTTTAAGTGTTCTGTGTGTAGAGTGTGGACTCACATAATGGTTCCTTCTTTCACAGACTCGGTTGTTGCGGCCACCTGGGGGGTGTCGGCGGGGTCCTTGGGTCCGAAACAGCTTCTGGCTCCGGACCGTTAGCGCTGCTGGGAGCGCACCACGCCAGGCCGCACCTTTTTGTTATTATATTATCACTGTTATGTATTAAATTCAGTTAGCCTTTGTACCGTGCTCTGCTTATTTCATACTGGGTCCTTCAAACGCTGGTCGGTTCTCCGGGCTGCGTCCGACACATAACAGTTACAGTCACTTTTACAGCAAATTGCTCTAATTTATAACAATAAAAAAGTATTTCATCCCATGTATCCTTCCTTTCTCTCCTACATCCTTATCCTTTTTTCCCCTCCAGACATGTGGCACAATCACTGTGTAACTGCTCCTTGTCTGGTATTAGATAATTACAGGTGTAAAGTGCTTCTTGTTAGTCAGTTATTAGACTTAGCCCCAGCTTGCAGTAATAAAAACAATATAAAATAAGGTCAGATGTGACTATAGTGCACATGATTCAGATATAAACTGTGTGTCTAACCAAACATCATGAAACCACATCAGAAACAGATTATTACTGCTTTTAAGTTTTGTTTGTAACTGTTATCTAATGGTTGTTATTCATGAGGAGTCCAAGTGTACTGTGTTCAGAAATTTTTTGTTTACCCATAAAAGTGAACAAAGTTGCCCTTCTCATTTTTGTGCACTTTATAGATAATGTAAGATGACAATGTTGGACAATTAGAACAATGCAATACATCATGATACATTATGAAAAAAATGACAGTCAGGGAGTTTTGATTGATAAGATGCAACACACATAATGGATACAAAACAAAAGCTCAAAGTGAAGAAGAAAAATCTCTACTTCAAATTCAAAAAGTCTAGATCAGTCTTGAGTACACCCCCACCTCCCTTGATGTGAAAATCATGTTGAATTGCTCTGTGAACAAATATGATCTTTTGAAGAGACCAGCAATCCTCATTCTGCACAGGTGCAATTCATTATAGAACACCTAAGCAAACACTGGCAAATGAGGTTTTGGGTGGTGACCACAAATGAAGATATTTTGATCCCCATCTCCCAAGTGTAGCCATCATTCTGCTGCAACCAGGAGCAACATGAGCAACCCCTTTGTGTCTTGGAGTCTTTGGGATCCTGATTAATGAGGCACTTGCATGCTGGATCAGGCTGAAGAAAATGTGCTGCATGGTCATTGTGTCAGCTGCACCATGTAGGCAACATGCCTTTTCCTATTTTTCCTAAGAAAGCACTCATTTGACACATTCATTCTCATGCCAACCAAGCATCCTCCAGAGAGACAGAGGATCAAAGACATTTAGTTATCATATTCAGTATCCAGGCCTCACAATGTACAGTAAGATGGCCTCTGAAGATCTAGACCTTCATTCCACTTCAAGGGTCATTTGTAGCACCATTCACATCAAAGACTTCATGACTTCATTCGCGCCACTAAATGTGTCTCAAGCTGTTATGTTGAGCTCCTGGTGACCTGAACATCACTGCTACGACAAGTGAATTTCTCAACAGCCGCCTGAGTCTAGGGCTGGACAATATGGTGGTGGTTTTTTCGCCTGCTCCCAAGTGATCCAGTACAGATCTGCACTGGGATTTGGCATGTTTTTTAGCGGATGCCCTTCCTGACGCAACTCCAGAAACACACACAGCCCCTGGCCTTCCAAAGAGGTCTCCTATCTAAATACTAACCCACTCTGTTTAGCTTCTGAGATCTGAGGGGATCAGGCTCACACATTCAGACTGGCTGTGTCGGGCTGGACAATACACCAGCATTAATTTCACCCCCGGTATTAGACACTGTCGTCATGTGGATTATGCAGCACCATTAATACTGTGGTATCCATTCATTATTCTTGAACATGAAATATATGTTGCTGTAAATATCTGTGACCTCTCTTAATATTTTGTTGACACTGTGCCATCCCACTGACATCTGACTAAATATGTCAACTTACTCAAAATTCTGCATCATTATGAAGTTTTGACTCATCTCAGATATTCTACACAACTGTAATTTCACCACCTGCATTACTGGAAAATCTTGGATTATGTTATTTGCAGAGGGTATTGTTGTGTGGGCCGCTGAAGAGGAGGTACTGCTGGCCCACCACCACCAGAGGGCGCCCTGTCTGGAGTGCGGGCTCCAGGCACCAGAGGGCGCTGCCGCCTCACAGGAGCAGCCGGGGTGACAGCTGTCACTTATCGCCTACAACAGCTGTCACCAATCATCTGATCAGCAGTGGTATATCAGCAGGACGACATCTCCACCTCTTTGCCGAGATATCGCTCTACCGAGGAGGTAACGTACTCAGCCGACTTTGTTGTCTTCCTGACAGGAATACCTGTTACTTTGTGTGTTGGATAGCAGATATTTTGTTTCCTTTTTTCCGACGAGAGGTGGAGGTGGTTTTCCACCATACGTGTTGCTGGGTGCAGACGCACCCACATCTAACTGTTTTTGTTCCTCGCCAGCAGTACCAGATCCGACAAGCGGAGGCAGTGGCCACCTGGGAGTTCGGGACTTGGCGACTCCAAGGAAATCGTGTGGTTCCGGTTCTGCTTTGGACAGACGTCTCTTATCTTCGAGCCTGCCCACGCGACACATTTTTGTGAATTGACTTCATTGACTATTATTGTAATCTTCTGTGTTTGTTGTGCTTATTCACAACAGTAAAGTGTTGTTATTTGACTTCCTCCATTGTCCGTTCATTTGCGCCCCCTGTTGTGGGTCCGTGTCACTACACTTTCCCAACAGGGTATATTGAATTTTGATAAATAATAAAAAACACTTACCTGCATAAATTTAGCATTTTTCATGAAACAAATGATACTAACTCAGCTTCATGTGGCCAACACCCAGTATATTCTGACTGCTGTCCCAAGCCCAGGGAAATAAGGAGAGTAGACACAGGAAGGATGTAGACTGTAACTTTTGTCAGATCTCAGCCATGTTGGGTGCACAAGCCAGTGCATTCGGAGCGCCGGTCCCAGAAAATTATTGAAAGCCTTGATCTTGGTCTTGACCCGGCATAATGTAAGCCTACATATTTCAACTTCTAACTCATCTTCTGAACTTCTCAGGAACCCCAACCAGGATATCTGGAGATTTAATAAAGATCACAACATCAACTGCAAAGTCACAATCAGAGAATCATTCCTCACCCACTCCTGCACACAAACTAGTTGGCTCTGTGCACTTCAACACCACATGCAAATACTGTCAAACAGTAATCTTTACTCAAGTTGCCCAAAACATTAGCATGTTCCTTTAATTTAGGGATTCTATGCCTGTTCACACCCACAGTGGAAGCATGTGGCCAGACATCAGTCAGGTTCACTAGTGCACCAACTGCTCTATTGTTTTTAATGAGACCTTCTGTTTCTTATTGCTCCTCCTCCTACATGGCCCTTCATCCTCCCCTTACTAATCCTCCTCCTTTACCTCCACCTCTTTGTTTTATCCTGAAAAAAACTGCAAGTCCAGAAACCAACTCACACCCTATTCTTAGAAACAAACTTGTTCACCCTCACTCCAGCCCTGACCCTGTGCACGTCTTTCTCCCTTTTCTCTTTGTACTAACAGTTCCAAATCTGTTCAACTCTTTCCTGCCCCACTAAATTTCAGTCTCTCTCTCTCTCTCGCTCTCTCTAGGATTTTTGACACCATTATTCTTGTATCCGTACATTTCCGGAGGCTGCTGCTTACAAAGGCTTGGGAACGCGCTCTCCTTCACTCCCCCCCACCTCCTGCCAGCCGTCACCTGTCCACACACACATCTGAGGAGAATGTCAATCCTCAAACAAAATCTCATTACTCCCCTCACAAGCCCACAGGAGAGGTGAATTACAGAGGATTTACATTACTGTATCAAGCAAACCCCAGTCCTCTTTCATGGAATATTTCCCTTCTGTTCTTCCTTCCCACCTGTTTTTAAGAGTACCCCAATACAGAAAACACACTAATACTGACTTTGCCTTTTGTATCAAACTTTGACCAGATGGATAATCTACAATAAATATTATTTATCTAAACCAGCATGCAGTTGACATCATGACAAGATGACAGAATGCACTGTTGCAGCCCAAACTCTCAACCGCTTCCACACAGAGGATATCTTATAGGATGTTTTGATGTACTCAGTGCTCTCAGTCTGATCCTCAGTATTGGCCAAGACTTTGACACAAGGTATTGAAATGGCAGATAAAATATTACTCAGGTCATTCTAAACTCTTTTCCATCTTCAATCTGTTGCCCTATTTTCATGCCTTCAAGAAAAGTCACTTGCTAGCTCGTACATTATATAGAAACTAAGAGTAGCAGTCTGAATGATGGTGTATACTACTGAACAGGATCTGATTTGAGGATACATCAAAAAGGTTGGAAGGGGCCAATGCCACCCCTAAAATTTAATTCGTCCACCTCATTTTTCTGGCATACGTATCAATGGCTTCCACACACTGACAGCAGAGTACACATCTGATTTCATGTCTGTTCATAGCAACCACTGAAGTAGACTCGTCCATCCCAAACTCTTGAAAGTACAACACGTTCCACAGTATGTTCAGTATGTTTTTTTTTTACTAGTTTGGGAGGTTGTGGAATTCAGAACTTATATAATGAAAAAAAAATCACATATCTGTTATTATTATTATTATTAATAATAATAATAATAACAATAATAATAATAATAATAATAATAATAATAATATTTGTCAGAAATCAAAGCACTAAACCAATGCCAATAATAAAAAGTACACTACAACAATGTACAAAAATCCCAAATTAAAGACATGATAACACAGGTGGGACTTGTACCTCAGTGTGAATTATATATGGGCTTTCCTCTTCAAGAGGCATTTTTAATTGGTGTGATTTAAACTCTGGTCCAACTTATACTTCAGAAAATACAGTAATGTGTTTCAGAGCAGACCGAAGCACTTTGTGTGTTTAAATGACAGCAGCTAACTGAGCAACTAAAATTTTTATGTTTATACTAACTGTCCCAGCTTTAGATTTAGGGTGGCAAAGGGACACCAAAAGACACTAATGACACAGGTACATGTAGGTACACACATAAACCTTGGTGGTGACTGTCAACAACTTAGCCAACCTACATACATGCTAACATTTGTGAAGCCAACTTTAGAATTAGGTTTGAACCACAATGGCAAAAAAAAAAAAACAGCAATAATATGACAGTACCTGTGCCATTAGTTCCAAAAACTACCATGAAACTGAAAATTAATCCCCTCATTTTGATAAAGTTTATGCTCAACAGCACAACAGGCAAAAATGTTTCTTGATATGCACATTTCCACTGTGTGTCCTAAAGGTTCTTGTTCCACCTGTAACTCTGAAGAAGAATAGAAAAGGAAAGTGAAAAGAGAACACAGCAGTGTTGGGGCTTTAGACTCTGTGATCAGTCCTTTTACACTCTGTCAGTCACTCTTGCTCTGTCTCCCTGATCCACACACATTCAGAAACACCAATTACCCTGACTCTGTCCTGGGGGGGTTGGAAGTGACCTTTGACCTCACAGCATGTCCTGGGAAATGTCGGGAGTCTGAAGAGACAGTTCCCAGTCTGTGTAATGACATTTCTCCATCTTAACCAACACGTGCTCCTCTAAAGGCCAGGATATACAGTATACACGCCTGTGAATCTTGGGACAAGAACAGTCAGTACAGACGGACAAGACCGCCATACCTGGTGACCATTCACTTACGAACCTGCCAATTCTTACCAGTTACAAATGAAAAGTGAAATGAGAGGCCGATGTTGCTGTTTATTGTTGGTCAGCCAGGATAAGAATAACACAAGGAGTCTACATGTTCTGACTCTGCCATGAAACTACTGTTTGACTTGCTACAAACACAAGTGAACCACAAAGAGAATCCTGCTGAGGGGTCAGTCTGTCTAGAAGACAACTGCCAACTTTGTAGACATAAAGAACTGCAGTTGTGACTACTAATACATTCTGATGGGACACCCTGAGTGTTAACAGCAGGCAATAATGAGCCTGCTGTCTTCTAGGTTCAGGGGAACAATGCAACAGCACATGCACAGGGGCACCGGGGGACATGCTGCTCCCATCTACCTGTCAGAAAGAGGGAAATATTAGTCCCCAAAAACTCTCATCTACTGATAGAAGTTCAAGCTCATGAAACTGCACTAGGCTGGTTACTATTCTGTATATAATTACACTCAGTACGGTGGTGACAGTATTTATTGATTGGGACTAAAATTATTTATTGGTGTAACACAAAAGAAGAAAATACTACGCGAGAACACATGCAACTTTACAACTTCTGGTAAAAACGCAGGCAAACAGTAAGTAGATTAATGAGCAGTAGATTCAAGATGAGGCATTTTACTGAAACAAGACTTGCACAACAATATTGTAGAGTTAGGCGGTATGAACGGTATATGAAGTCCAGCAGTATGAATTTGTCCTATGGTATCGATTTTGCTGTGATATAACAGTGCGAACAGCTAAGCTACATGCCACCCCATCATATATTATATTATATGAGAGATTAATTATGTTATTTATTGTTTTGTAATTCTGTCTTATGCATGTTGTATTAGGTATGTTTGTTGGGAAAAAAGTTAGTATTAGGGAAAGGTTTTCTATTTTTCCTGTTTACTGCAGTTGTTTTCTAATTATTGTAGTTTTACCAAAAAAAAAATGTTCCAAGACATCTTATTATTAAGAGAGCAGTAACTGTTGCCATACAAGTATTTTACCCTTCAGAGGAATTGTTAAGACACACAAATATACAGCTACAGTTGATGCTTCAAAGTTATATACAGTTAATTAAATTTTAGGCCATACCACCCAGCCCAACGCTGCTGTTGGTGGCATGCCACGTGCTGCGTTGAAGATCAATAATTTCAGTTACAATTTACAAAAATTTCTTTACTTCCAATACATGGTTATTTTAGGATCTTCAAATGCAGAGAGAATTCACCTCACTGATATTCAAAAGCTATATTGATTTTTCTCTCAACAAAAAGCTCAACAAAACCATATCAAACTACAAATCCACAACAAAATGATACCCACCCACCCTCCCTTTGCCATATTACAGGTGAGCCCCATTAACACGCGCACATGTAAGTTGCGATTCAGCTTTACTCTTGGTCAAGTTGTGGACTGAGAAAATTTAGACTATAAAATTTAGACTACTAAATTTAGACTAGATTCTTGATGATTCAAAGTTTTTGGATGCGACTCTTTAGATTCTTACTGCCGGTTCAGACTGGGCCGGAATTTATACACAAAATGGGGGTCACCTGTAGCTGCTTGCATGTATTATATATTGGTCATTTAACTTTATATGTAATTAAAAAACATAAAAAGTCCCTTCGGCTGCTCCCTTGTTTTTCACTCGGGTTAGCCACAGCAGATCCAAGTGCATCTGCATACTGATTTGGCACAAGTTTTATGCCGGATGCCCTTCCTGACGCAACTCCAAATGACATGGATAAAGATGGCAGGGGTGAGGTTTGAACTGGGAACCTGAAAAACATAATGTATTAAAAAAATAATAACAAAAAACACTGTCTCACTTAACTTCAACTGCTTATCCGGGATCGAGTCACGTGGGCAACAGCTCCAGCAGGGGAGCCCAAACATCCCTTTCCCGGCCACATTAACTTCTGAATGGGGGATACTGAGGCATTCCCAGGCCAGTGTGGAGGTATAAACTTCCCACCTAGTCCTGGGTCTTCCCCGGAGTCTCCTCCCAGCTGGACGTGCATGGAACACTACCTTAGGGAGGCACCCGGGGACATCTTTACCAGATGCCCGAACCAATTCAGCTGGCTCCGTTCAACGCGAAGGAGCAGCGGCTCTACTCCAAGCTCCCCACAAATGACCAAGCATCTTATCTCTAAGGGAGACACCAGCCACCCTCTTGAAGGAACCCATTTCGGCCAGTTTACCCACAATCTAATTATTTCGGTTATGACCATAGATAGGTGAGAGTAGGAACGAAGATAGACCAGTAGATCGAGAGCTTCGCCTTTTGGCTCAGCTCCCTTTTTGTCACAACAGTACGGTAGAGAGAATGCAACACCTCCCCTGCTGCGCCGATTCTCCAACCAATCTTACATTTCATTGTCCCCTCAATAGTGAACAAGACCCCAAGGTACTTGAACTACTTCACTTGGGCCAAGACCTCATTCCCTACCCGGAGTAGGCAATCCATCGGTTTCCTGCTGAGAACCATGACCTCATATTTAGAGGTGCTGATCCTCATCCCAGCCACTTCACACTCGGCTATGAACCAATCCAGTGAGTGTTGGAGGTCACAGGCTGATGAAGCCAACAGGACCACATCATCTGCAAAAAGCAATGATGAGACCCTGAGCCCACCAAACTGGAAACCCTCCTCCCCTCGACTACACCTCAATATCCTGTCTATGAATATCCTAGAGAGGATTGGTGACAAGGTGCAGCCCTGGCAGAGGCCAACCCCCACCGGAAACGATTCTGACTTACTGCCAAGAACCCGAACACAGCTCTCGCTTTTTGAGTACAGAGACTGGATGGCCTTGAGACGGGACCCCCTCACTCCATACTCCACCAGCACCTCCCACAGTATCTCCCTGGGTACCCAATCATACACCTTCTCCAAGTACACAAAACACATGTAGACTGGATGGGCATACCCAGGCACCCTCCAGTATGCTTATGGGAGTGAAAAGCTAGTTAGCTGTTCCACAGCCAGGACAGAACCCACATTGTTCCTCTTCAATCCAAGGTTTGATGATCAGCCGAACCCTCCTTTCCAGCACCCTGGAGCAGACTTTACCAAGGAGGCTGACTAGTGTGATGGCCCTGTAATTGGCACACACTCTCTGGTCCCTCTTTTTTAAATATGGGGACCACCACCCCAGTTTGCCACTCCTTAGGCACTGTGCCAGACCTCAATGCAATGTTGAAGAGACGTCTCATTCAAAACAGTCCCTCCACACCCAGAGCCTTCAGCATTTCTGGATGGATCTCATCATTCCCCAGTGCTTGGCCGTTGTGGAGTTGTATGACTACCTCAGTGACTTCCCCCAGGTAAACTGATAACAATCCCCCATCAGCGTACAGCTGTGCTCCTACTATAGAGGGCACTCCGGTCTGATGCAGCAGTTCCTCAAAGTGTTCCTTCCAGTGCCAGATTATCCCCTCAGTCGAGGTCAACAGAGTTCCATCCTTACTGTAGACAGCTTGAACAGTTCCCTGTTTTCCCCTCCTGAGGTGCCCCATGGTCTGCCAGCAGAACCTTGATGCAACCAAGAAACAAACAAACAAACAAAAACAAAACAAAAGAACAAAACTACATAACTCTAGCTATCTTTCCTTGAAGCCATTTGACCAGAAATATTTTCCTTCATGCTCATCTTGACACAGTGTGCTATCACTGTGTATTTCACTGAAATCCACCAATCAATGAGGAGTTATGGTAAGGGCATCATGAACAGATGGAGGAAAAGGAAGAGTGATTCCTATATACACCTGAAACCTCTGTTTATGGGGGTATAAATATATACTGGAAATAAAGTCTTTGGAATTACAAAATTTCAAACTCCCTTCCTAAGGGAATGAGTGAATGAATAAAAGTAGATGGCACATTTCCTCTTTGGAGCAGTACAGAAGGGTGAAAAGAAATCTTAAGGCTAAAAATGTGAACTACAAGGACATTATTTTCAGAACAAGATCCTGTTTTTACAGCTTTAGTGCTGGACATTTAGACTTTATTGTGGCCATATGTAAAAAGTTAAAAATAAGTTGAATGCAGCTGGAGATAACTAGGACTTTTGATAGGTAAACGTGTTGAATGCCTGGGTGGTTCCATTGTGTGGTGGATGCAGCAATGCACAGTTTACAATTGCGGGAGTTTAAATGCATACAACATAAAATATTTTGCGATACTTAAAATTTTCTGATGCTTTAGAATAGACATTTACCCTGTAACAAGCAGTGAGTATACAGGAAACTTACTGAATAAACTAGATCACTGTGCTAGTAGAGCGCAACCCTCCGCCAACACTAGTTTCCAATTCCACAAAATTTTACCTTGGAAAAAAATTTCAAGGTCAAAGTCCTGTTAGAAGTGGCTTTTCATAAGCTAAATTAGATGTGATCAAATGTCAGGAGTATGTATTTAGTTCATGTACTTGAATCTAAGTTTTTTGTGGTGTTGTCAGGTGTTTTTCTTTTCAAATTTTTCAGTTTTTGAATTGTTTTTTCAGATAATTTTTACAGAGCATTGGTTCTGCTATGCACAATTTGTCATTGCTTTTTGGCACTTGGTTTCCGACTGATAACTGGGAGATAGACAAACAGGCACAAAATCGGTACCTTCATTGAGTTTTGGTGGTGTAGGTAAATTCATAACAGAAAAATGAGTGATTGAGGCACTTTTGATTAAGGTATAATGCAAAACGTACATCAAATGAGCTTTTCAACATGAAATTAAAAAGTCCACAAAATCCACAATCTGGACCAGATCCAGATCAAACTTTGTCAGGCGATAGTGAGTGCCACTCTGCACCTCACTTTCAAATATGACAGTGATTGGGGCACATTTGATGAAGACACAGCGTAAAAAATTCATTAAATGGGGTTTTCAATATTAAATTTAAATGGCCACAAAATATGTAATCCGGATCGGATCCAGTGTTGCCAACAGTCCCCCCTAAAAATCAGTCCGCCCTACCTTCATTGTGCATCAATCATTTCTGAGCTCAGTAGCATCATTTCTGAGTGTCACTAACGTTTCACTAATTATCACCCCATTTCTACTTAAAACTGCACTCTATTCATCTTCTATATCAGCGACAAATATCTGAAGCTTTTGTACAACAATCATTTCCACATAAATTCAGCATTACGAGGTCTGTTAGAAAACTATCCGACCTTTATATTTTTTTAAAAACCATATGGATTTGAATCACGTGTGATTGCATCAGCCAAGCTTGAACCTTCGTGCGCATGCGTGAATTTTTTCACGCCTGTTGGTTGCGTCATTTGCCTGTGAGCAGGCTTTGAGTGAGCACTGGTCCTCCCCCCTTGTCGGATTTTCATTGTGAGGAAAATGTCTGAACGGCTGGAGCAGCAATGCATCAAATTTTTCCAGAAACTGTGAGAGACAGCCAGGTGGACACCATTCGGAAAATTCAGATGGCTTTCAGGGACGATTTTATGGGCATCACACAGATTAAGGAGTGTTACAGCCGGTTTAAAGACAGCGCACAATGGCGGAGGGGGCGCCGCGCACCGAGCGGCGATCGACAGGCTGAAACGACCAGATCATTTCCAAACTGAACGTTGTGTTGATCCGGGACGTCGTCTGACTACCAGAGAAATGGCAGAAAAGGTGGACATCAGCACTTTTCCGGCACATTCCACTGTTAAAGGAGATTTTGTCATGAAAACAGGAGAGGAGGAATTTGCCACAGAGCCACTAATGGCGCGGAACGAAAGCACCTCCGTGTTGGTCTCACAGGACATGACATGCCCAGATCTTCGACAATTTCTCGGACACTCACTCGACTGAAAAGCCACCCAAAGCTGTCTGAATCTTCCAAATGGTGGAAGAGCTGGGCATGTCCTGTGAGACTTCCAACATGGAGGTGCTTTTTGTTCTGCGCCATTACGCGGCTCCATCCTGACGCGCGAATTACGCCGCACGTCTTTCATTACAAAATCTCCTGTAACAGTGTAATGTGCAGAAAAAGTGCTATGTCCACCTCTCTTGCCATTTCTCTGGTAGTCAGACGACGTCCCGGATCAACACAGCCTTCACTTTGGAAATGATCCGGTCATTTCAGCCTGTTGATGGCCACTCGAAGCGCGGCGCGCCCTCAGCCGCTGTGGGCCGTCTTTAATCCGGTTGTAATGCTCCTTAATCTGCATGATGCCCATAAGATCTTCACCGAAAGCCATCTGAATTTTCCGAATGGTTTCCACCTGGCTGTCTCTCACAGTTTCTGAAAAAATTTTGATGCAGCAAAGCGGCAGTTGCTCAGCCATTTTCCTGACAATGAAAATCCGCCAAGGAGGCTGGACCACTGCTCCCACAAAGCGTGCTCACAGGCGAATGACGCAACCAACAGGCGTGAAAAAACTCACGCATGCGCACGAAGGTTCAAGCTTGGCTGATGCAATCACACGTGATTCAAATCCATATGGTTTTTGCAAAATATAAAAAGGTCAGATAGTTTTCTAACAGACCTCGTATTTCATAATAAAAGATGGGGGCCCAATCATTTCAGATCCTACGTCATTTCAGAGTGTCAGTAACAGCTCACCAATTATTGCCTCATTTCTGCTTAAAACTGACTTTAGAATGATTTAAGAGGTTTTACCTTGTCATCTGATGGTTAATAATCCCATTAATCCATCTGATCGCTTTGCATGAAGAGACTCTGTCTCAGACGTGCTGCTGTGGTCCCAAATGACGCATGTGCAGTGAAGGCAGGGCGGACCAATTTTTAGGGGGGACCGTTCGGTTTGTGACACTGGATCAAACTTTGTCACTTGATAAAGGATACCATCCTACATAACGCTCCAAATATGAAAGAAATTTTATCTTATTTGACAGAGTTAGGAATTTTTGGAAATTGTTCAATGTTAAAGATAGGGATTTTTCCAATTTCCAAGATTATTCCAGACTGTGACCTTTGAAAATTGAATCAGTTCTTGCCTGTTAGGATATGAATCTTCAGTAAAAATGTCATAATGATACATGAAAAATTGTGGGCTCCAGGCTGTTCAAAAATGAACAAACAAACAGGGGTGAAAACATAACCTCCTCCAACTTTGGCGGAGGTTATAAATGAATGAGTCCATCATGACGACGCACAACGCAACTCGAAGCGGGCCAAAGTAGGTGTTGTATCGCGTTATCTGATTGGTCATTATCGATAGAAGGCGTCGCTCGATTGGCTAACACTACGCTGCACGCGAGGTGTACTCGGCTCCACCAGCGGTCAACTCGGCATGTGGTACAGCTCAGAAAGTGGCGAATGGGCCAATCAGAAGTTGGCAAAATCACATACCATATAATAAACTCAATGATTGCAAACTATTTGCTAATCAATATGACATGAAGACCATCTCTCTCACTCTGCAGGTTGCGGCGACATCGTGAGTCAGGGTTTTCTTTGTAATTTCACAATATATGGCTTCATATTGTTGTATGACTTCATCTTGAAGCCAAATATGCCATTTGATCACAAATATTTCAATGATCAATATGAGCAAATTTCTTGTCACACTGGTAGCAAAGATATTTTGGTAAATGTGTTTTTGACTTTTGGTCTTGTTTTTGACTTATGATCAACACAAGCTTTTTAATCTCGTCTCTATCCACATTAGTAGAGGAGGTATTATGATATATGCGGCTTTTGGGATATTTTGCTTGACCTTGACTTTTGACTAATCTTATCCAAAGGTGAATCATCTGGACTTGGGGTCTATGCCAGGTCACAGTATTAACAAAGCACCGGCATAAGACTTTAGGTAAGCGTATCTGTAATCCCGTCCCTATATTTTCGATATTTCACTGCTGGATGTGGTGAGCCATTAGTCTCCTCTTTTGTGCAGCAGAACAAAGGGCTTTAAAACAATTTGTGCCATGGCAAAGCAGCAAACATGATCATCACACTCACGCTGAGTTTTAGAAACATTGTTACACTTTGCTTTGTTTCAAAGTCTGGCATCTGGCAGCAAAAAACAGAAAACAGTTTTAAAAATATATTAATACTTTGCTTTTTTTAACCCAAATACATGCAACATGTAGGTTGTCATGTTCAGTTTGGATACCGTAAATGCAAAGAAAAGGTGAAAATGTGCAAAAGAAAATACTAAAACAACACACACTAAGTGGTATAACTGAATTTTTTAAAAGCTGGGTTATACGCCAAAACAACACGGTGGCTTAGTGGTTAGCACTGTTGCCTCACAGCAAGAAGGTCATAGGTTCAATTCCCACTTGTGGCCTTTCTGTGTTGAGTTTGCATGTTCTCCCTGTGTTTGCTTGGGTTTTTTTCCGGGTGCTCCGGTTTCCTACCACATCCAAAAACATGCAGGTTAGATGAATTGGAAACTTTATAATTGTCCAGGGGCCTGTACTACGAAGCGGGGTTACTGGCTTATCAGGGTAACTTCGGGAGTAAGTTGATGACGTGTGGAGTAACTTCCCGGTTAACCCGTACTACGAAAGGTGGACAGGTTTTGATCGAGGTATGCTGCCATGGCAATTTACGCTGCGTGCCAAACCTGCTCCGAGCAGGTTATGTTCTAGGTTAGCTTGAGGTTTTCGCTTAACCACTCCCTTTATAAGTACCGCCCATCCACCTTCAATCACTCCGAAGACAATTCCGGCCTACCTGTATGATCCGTTTGATATTGGGGCACAAATTGTGAGGGGCTCTCTTCGCAGGGCGAGGGCTTTTAAAGACCGCCAGAATCCGCTGACATACCCGGACAATATTCTCCATGAAAGATATAGATTCTCAGCCGAGGGAATTCATTATCTTTGTCAGCTGATCGGGCCAGACGCCTGTAACATCACCCATCGTATCAATGCCCTGACGATCGAGCAGATAATGTGCCTTGCGCTTAGATATTTTGCCAGTGGACAATTTATGTATTCCATCGGTGATGCTGAACATCTGAGCAAGAATACTGTATGTCGTATGATTCGCAAGGTAGTACTTGCTCTATCTAAACTGTTGGATGCATTTGTCGTTTTCCCTGGCCATTTATCCGCAATGCAAATCAAAGAAGGGTTTTATGCAATCGCGGGTAATTACTAATATCAAAATAGGTCTAATGCATGTCCATTAATTAGGCGAAGTAGGGCTTATCAATAACAATTTCTCCTAGGTTTCCCAAGAGTAATAGGAGCCATTGATTGCACGCAAATCCCAATCAGTGCACCCCTGGGAGAGCACGAGGGCGATTATGTCAATCGCAAATCTTTTCACAGTATCAATGTGCAGGTATAGCCGTTCTATTCGGCCTATTTCATATACCCATTATCGTGTAGTCCACTCTAAGCCCACCTTCTTTTCACTTATTTCAGCCACATAAGGGTTGCTTTGGTTTGGGTGATTTTTCTAAATATTCTAATATACAATTACTATAATTACATATTTCACATTCTTTTTCTCCCCACATGGGGCTGTCCTGTTGGATAACCTTCATGCCAAAGTAATATATATGTAACTATGTTAACAGAATGACCATTAATGGCTTTAAATCCTTAGATAGGTAGCCTATTTTGGAAACATTAAATTAACCTAACATCTATTAGTGGGCCTATGCCCACTTCTGAATCGTGTTGCATCTGGGCATAATTAATGAAAGAAGGTTATTATTTTTCACATATCAGACATTCCACAGGTTAATCATCTGTAACAGATTTGGAGAACAATTGAATTGTACTTATGCATTTACCCGATCAGCAATACGTTGCCAACAAGCCTGTCTTGCTTTATTGGCAGACGATGTGTTCGATTTCCCCCTTAACGTTAATTTAAATTCCTCGTAGCTCCGCATAATAATCGTGCATTCTTCTTCGGTAAAGTAAAGTGACCGCGCCATCATTGAAAAATGGTGACGTGCGCTGCAACCTGCCCCTTTTATGTGAACGTGCACAAACTCCAATTAGGTTAATACAGGTTCAACAAATCAACATCTTAATCAGCGTCGTAGTACCGATTAACACCACTTGAGAACACCAGGTTTTGTCAACCCCGTTTAAGAAGTTATCCCTGGGTTACATCTGAGTAAGTTAACCCCGCTTCGTAGTATATGCCCCAGGTCTCCCTTGAAAAAGAGATCTCGAAGTCAATGGGACTAACCTGGTTAAATAAAGTTTAAATAAAAAATAAATAACATGACAATTTATGTAGGCATTTAAATAAAATTTATACGAGCAGTATTAAGCAGCTAAATGTATCAATACTGTGATACGTATGGAGAACTGGATGTCCAATGATAATTATCATATCATGTGTTGAGAAACGATATAGAACCTTAATCTGGGGACATGAACCTATTTAATATTTGCATCAAGATTGATGAAAATATGTTCAGTTGTTTTTTTGGTATTTTATTTACACACCAACACACACAGGAATGATTACAATAACCTGCTTGTGCTGCAACGCCCAGGATAATAATTCTCACTCTCAACCCATTCTAGACAGCAGTGGAGCATTTCAGGTCAGGTCTATTTCTGCTCAGGTACCTTCTGCATTGGGATGCTCTCCATCTTTGTCTTTGTGAAAATATATTCACGAGCCCTATGCAGGCCTCACTCATCCTGTGTGCACCATCAGACACACCAGCACTAAGGGTGTCTTTATTTGTGGATTCAGCTGGACTGTTTTAGGAGGGCCGTAAACAGAGCAGCACGACCTCCAGCACCTATAAGCTGGAGGGCAACAGGGACCCAAAAAAAGAAGCATTAGCTATCTTGTCTCTGAGGGAGACACAGCAGTTGATACATCATCCTCCCATCTATTGAGTTCAGGTTACTGTTTTGCGATCTTTTCTTTATGTGATACAGAGTTAATCTTAGAAAACTCTGCATGAGCAATCGGAAAGAAAACATCCTTTTCCCAACAGCACTTGAAAAAGCAGGAAATTGTTCTCAGGCAATCTAATCAACTTTACCCTGCAGTGGCCAAAAATGCTGGGCTAAAAGTCAAACTTCTGATGTAGAATTCTTGAAAAATGCTTTATCTCACAGTGTTTATATTTACACATATCCATAGCTTAAATACAATCACATTCATCGCTTTTACAAGCTGGCAACATTATGTTCTATGCAAGGTGTGGACCTGTGCACAAGGAATAATTCGCAGTTCAGTGACCTCATCAGCTGATAAAAGAAAACTATTTGTGCAGCTTACTGAACTGGTACAGAATAATATGAGAATGTTGTTTTGTGTTTTACATACATTTATTTTATTTTTAAAAACTAAGGTATATGTAAAGTGATATTCATCAACAAATTAGTTTTTCATTGTGTCAAAGTGGCAATTGCTTTATGTTATAAACAAATTAAAGAAAAAATAAACTATTACCAGTTGCAGGGATGATGGTCATTACCATGGAGTAAATGTTAAATTTATCAAATGAAATCTGATTAAATGATCTATGAATTTATTTCAGACATTTTCTGAAAAGCTCAAAATGAACACATACTCCAGGTTCTAATTTAATGAGAATTCATGAAAATATACATAACTTATCAACACATAATGTATAAATAATTCATCCCTTGTCATTTCCAGCTTTTTGAGTTATATTTACACTATCACATTTGCAGGAAAAACACAATCGTTGTAATAAATTAATATAAACATATATACTACATTTTATGCTGTGTATACACATAGGGAGGATGCGTTATGAATGCCATATTTGCATCATTCTTGGCACATTCATGACATTTTTAATGTGACTTCATGCATAGGTTTCTTAATAGTGTGTGATTTTCATGGAGCATGTTTTTGTCTGTCAAACAAATCTCCCACGAATGTCACGCACCACCCTCATTTCGCCTCATGTCCTGGAGGTCACAAATGAGTGTGTTGATCCGTCTTGATTAGTGGTGATCCTTAATAGAGCGTGACAGCGTTCTTTTCTGACGTGCGCACAATTAAACCCTGCTGCACCATATTCAGTTTCATTGCTGCAGTATGCTGAAGGACAGTGACACCAAGTCAGCTAAAAGTTTCGTTGCAATTCTCCTCAGCGTGCTCCTGCAGGTGTTCCACCTGCTGCTGCTGCTGTGCCTGATGTTTAGAAAACAAGCGAGACAAGAGCAGCGTGGAGCCACACAACTGGCTCTCTCCGTCTCCTCCTCCTCTCTGCGCCACTCCATGGCACAGAGCCCAACTAAGCATGTAGTCACAAAGTTCTGCTGTGGATTTTGAGGAGCAAACTTGAGCAATCTTAATTGTTCAGTAACTGAAGTATGAATATGGATGTGTGTGTGGAGACAATTCGCCTCATTCACAATGTGACAGAACGCAACGATGCGCTGTTGCGAGCAATAGTGCGGAACAGCGCACAACAGCACTGAACATTATTCTTGACCATGCATAATGGTTCCTGATGATTCTCCAGCAACACATGCGTGGTAACAGGTTGCAGCAGTTCCTGAGGACACCTGACGCCTCTGCCCTGAATCATCACATTTGCGATCAGCAGCCAAGAATGTATGCTTCATGGCATTCGTGACTTGTCGTTGTTATGTGTAAACGCAGCATTGCATTTGGTTAAATCCATTTTACATGTGGTTGATGTGATTGTGAAAGCGAGACAAAACCTGAAACAGCTCATGTTAGTCACAATGACATATGTCACAGACAGCCATAGCTGCTTTTTCTTACCCTGAGAGACATGCCACTTGATCTAACCTGCTCTCTGTGAAACTCACTGACATAATCTGTGTATGAAAAGTGTTGCCATTTTCAAAACATTAATAGACACTGGGAGCACTGCTAGCAGCAGGTTCTTTCCATTTATCTGAGTTGAAACCATGTTGCAGCAATTTCATGTTAAGTCAAGTCTGGGAGCATCGCTGTATCCACACTATAGAACTGCCGTGGGTCCTAGATGGTAACCAGCCTGCGTAGAGTTGCATTGTGCTGCGCATCTAGCAAGAATAGCTGCATAAGTTGCGCACAGGGAAAAAAACAAAAAAACATTGCACGCAGGGGGGAGAAGCTTGACTCCATGATGCTTTTTTACAGACTGCCTGGACATGCAGATGGATTTGATACATTGGAAAAAGTCAGCATACATTATTTCCAGGAGTTAATGGACTTCATTTAACGTGCCACAATCGTGAGAGAACTTAAGGAGGTGACAGCGCCGCGGAACTGCAACCGGCCATCGATCTGCGATCTGTCCATGAGGAGTGGACAGTGGACATATCCTCTCACTAGCAAGTGGTCCTTGAGCAGGAGTTAATGGACTTTATTTAATGTGTCACAATGGTGAGGAAAACCTGAAATGGTGAAAGAAAGCCGCAGCCAGTGATTGCGCGCACGATCTGTCCATGAAGAGTGGACAGAGGACATGTCCTCTCACTGGTGATCTGTCCATGAGGAGTGGACGGTGTTCATGTCCTCTCGCTGGTGATCCGTTCGTGAGGAGTTAGTGGATGTGGAAGCTTGGCCGGCCCGACCTCTTCTTCTGTGGTTTTGAAGCTTAACTGCCAGCAAAGTCCAGCGGGATGAATAAAATCTAGCAATGCAGGTATGTACTCATGAAAAACCGTGGCATAGGGTTGTGTACAACTGCAGAGGCATGGTGTACAGTAGCGCAGTGTTGTGTAGTTTTACATACAGTAGCGGAGTGTTGTGTAGACTTGCATGGAACACTGCGTCCATGCTCTATGCGAAAGTCTGCGAATAAAATTAAACATGTTTAATATTTTGGAAAAACGTTATGTTTACTGAAAAAAATTAAACATGTTTTTTTGCATCCATTTCGCGGACCCCTTTGTGTCCCTCAGCATATTGTCTCACAGAGCTGCATAAACTCAGTGTAGCTCAGCGTAGTCGAAACGCCACCTTGCGCAACTCTACTTTGGTGGTAAAGGTTACTTAGAATTTTTGATAACAGATGGTACTTTAGTATGGTAATCCTTCCTGAGTCACAGCAGTATTAGAGTTATCAGCTGTTGAAGTTAACTTTCCCTTTTAAGACCCTGGTACATATACTGGCTTAGGCTCATGTTGTGTTTGGTATCATTTTAAAGGGGACACCCTAAACTTGTCATTCAAGTCCTTTTATGACAGGTTCAGTGGCCACTGGAGCTCTTCAAACTTGTAATCACACACATTTTCCCACAATTTTTGCCTCAATCATATATTTTGTTTTAGACCTGTGACATTAAGGTACATCAGAATCACAGAACACAAATATTGGAATAATCACAGGACTCCAAGGATTCAGGGAGTGTATAATATATCCATAAACCTTTTTCTTAGACATGAATGCAGGGCCAGGCATGGGCATAGCTGCCATAATATGAGGTAATTTAAAATCATTAGTTGGGACACATTTACCTACCATCAATGCTCCAGCAACACAAATGTCTA
The DNA here is from genome assembly GCF_902500255.1 of Thalassophryne amazonica. Taxonomy (NCBI): domain Eukaryota; kingdom Metazoa; phylum Chordata; class Actinopteri; order Batrachoidiformes; family Batrachoididae; genus Thalassophryne; species Thalassophryne amazonica. The sequence goes on along the minus strand of NC_047108.1, from coordinate 49,510,445 downwards.
CTGTCAATGAGGTACATAACCAGTCTCTGAGAATCATGCAACACATAAGCCTGAAAAAGACTGTCCCTGAGAGATCAGATTTTAAGGTTGTTACTAACCTATAAAACTATTCACAGTCTAGCACCTCCCTACTTAGCTGACCTACTTAAACCCTACGTACCAGCCCGGGCTCTGCGTTCTCAGGGCGCAGGACTACTTTGTGTCCCTAGGGTGAATAAAAAGTCTGCGGGTCACAGAGCTTTCTCTTATTGTGCCCCTGTTCTGTGGAATGATCTCCCTGCATCAATAAAACAGTCAGATTCTGTAGAGACGTTCAAGTCCAGACTTAAGACGCACTTATTTTCCATTTCGTATGGCTAGCATACTGGCATAGTATGTTACTATGCTTTCTACCCTTTTAAATGAATTTATTAGTAAAGAGAGCAGGCCACGGCCTCAACTTTATCTAACGTCCTGGACCTTAATACTGCTTCTGTTTTTTTGTTGCTAAATGCTGATAAATTATACTGTATTTGTTGTCTTTCTGCTACCTGATTCTGTTTTTTTCTCTCTGTTTAAGGTGCGGCTCCATCCAGAGATGGGAGTGAGTGTTTTCTTCTGCAGGCCTTCTGTCTTGAGCAAAAGCATGGACTCCCAAATTCTTCTGTATAATTTCCTGTACTGTTAACTGTGTCATTAGCATGGCTCAGGCAAAGGGTCACCCCTTTGTGTCTGGTCTGCTTCAGGTTTCTTCCACAAATCATCAGAGGGAGTTTTTCCTTACCACTATCACCTGTGTGCTTGCTCTAGGGGTTGGCAAGGTTAGACCTTACTGTGTGAAGTGTCTTGAGGCAACTTTGTTGTGATTTGGTGCTATATAAATGAAAATGAAAATTTGACCAAGTCCTTTATGCAAAGGCCATTGAGATCACATGGAAACACAAAGACAAGTTCCAACATATAACTGTCAGGGTCTGGGTATTCCACACATCTGCACATTGCTGGGAATAACAGCAACGCATTTTCAAGATGCTGCAGAAGGGTCTGTTGCTGGTGTTATGAATGGCCACAAGTACCACAGGCAGTGCTATTACACAAGTTTCTGTATGAGGCGCTCATGTGGATAACATGGAATGGTTTCTCGTCTTGGTTGGAAGCGTCTCACCTGAATGACAAGGTTCACCTGGATGAGACGCTGAGGGCAACTGACAACCTTGGGAAAAAGATCTCACAAGCTGCTTTGAAGGAGGTCCTTGAGAACCGCTCATGTACATGCATTATGCAACTTTTTGAAGTCTACTGGGAGTTTCTCAGTTATGGAAATGGCAGTCTCACAGCCTTTTAGAATCTTATTTGGACATTGGACTTGGACTTGTTGGGGCTCATTTAAGCATCCAAAGAGGGAGACTGGACGCTGCACCTGGCAAGCGTTCAAGCAATGATCTCTTGGTGCTTATCTCATGACCAGGGATCTCTTAAGAGCTCCTGATATAGGTGAAGAGGCCTACCAGTATTCAAACAAACACAGTTAGAAGAGGACCCACCACCTTTACAATTCCATGACAAAATGACCAAAACAAAAAAAGTCTGAAAACATTCTCTAATATCAGCATAAAAAGAACTCTTAGACAGAAAGCTCAGGAGGTGCTTCTAAAGGCAGATAGAAATCTGTTCAGCCACATGATCCTTGTGGCTGAAAGCAGGAAGGCGAATATGAGGGATGTGCCTGCTCACCCACTATGCCCGTTGCCATGGGCACTTGCAAATCCTGGTGCATCCTTACAAAAAACAAGACTGCACTCACCAGAGAGCTTGGAAAAAAATGTGCCTCCTGCAGAACACATCCAACCTCACCGACCTGCATCATTGATGGGATAAATCTGGTCCACAAACTGAATGGTAACAAAATCTTTGCACAGGTGGCAGAGTCAGCCTTGACTCAGGTTGTCCAGGAAGGAGCACAAATTGAGAGGACTGATGTTGTTTTTTATTTCTACTGCCAGACACTGATTAAAGATGTTGAACAACTAAACCAGGGTGCAGACAAAATACTCCAGGACAAGAACCTTGTAGAGGGACACATGTTAGGTAGTGGCTAAAATTCTTTTGTAGTCCCTCCAACAAGACCAGTCCCATTAAATTTCTAGTAAAAGAGTGGAAAAGCCCACAATACCAAGAAATGGTGCATAGTAAGGTCTTGTACATGACCTGTGAGGAAACCTGATACAAGTTGACCAAAGATAAGTGTGAGGAAGTAGCAGAGTTCCACAACATGCATGAAAAAGCTGACACGTTTGTTCCTCGGGCTCAAAGGCAGTTGTCATCACAGCTGAGGACACTGATGTCATGGTGCTTTGTCTTGGCTTCCAGAAATACATCACCTGTCCCAGCTACCAGAAATGTGAGACACAGAACCGCACACAGAAAACTGTTAAGCTGAGTTAGACACAGCATCTGTGACATCCTAATTGTCTTACACGCCTTCACAGGCTGGTTGAGGGAAGCTGAATGCCTTGAAGATGGCCAGTAAGGGCACAAGCTGCAAGTGTGTGTATTCATGTAAGTTGCCAAGCTGTATGTGTCTGTCAAATGGACTGACCTGCACAGACATGTGCAGATTATACAATTGTGGCAACCAAATTCTACTGAATCATCCAGAATCAGACTTTGAACTCACGGGGTCAGATGATGAAGATGGTGATGGTATTATTGTAGTGTAATAGTAATAGTAGTAGAAGTATACCTGAATGCACAGTGTGGTGATTCGGGCCTTGGTTACCCTTGTTAACATCAACGTAGCGCACACAGAGCTTTATACTAGTAACATTAAAGTGCGTATCACTAGTAAATAAAATGTGAAATGAGCTAACTATTCTAAATAAATAATAAATTATGAAAATACTGATGTATTTCATTTTATTTTTGGTGCTATATGCCCAGAGAAATTAAGCCATAAACATGGAGAAATAAGTATGGTTTCACCTGCCTCTGACAAACGCTCAGAAATCTCCAGCTGTGAGGAATATGAATTTTCATGACATCATCTCAGATCACACCCTGAAAATGAATGGGGGAAAATGTAATTTTTTACAGTGGGAAATCAGTGTTTTTATGCACTTTGACGGGAAAAGCACCTGCGGTACTCAGCGGGGTCACGCTTACGGTCGCGCTGAATGGGATATCTTCTAGTCAACCTGAGGCAAAACCTAGAAATCCCATTTTTAAAAAGTTTCAGCGTACAAAAATGTTCCAAACTCTAAATCAAGCAAAGTTAGTCTGGGATCCCAAATCCAAACCTAAGGGACTCCTATGTGGACACCTAAACATCAGAAGTCTCTGTAACAAATGGGAACAACTGGAACACATCTTGTTGGAGTCAAACCTTGACTGTTTAGCTGTATCTGAGTCATGTTTAAAAAAGTCATCTCCTGAAGCCCTTGTATCTATGCCAGGTTACAATGTCTTTAGGAGAGACAGGTTGATCGGGAAAGGAGGAGGGGTATTACTTTATGTAAAGAATAATCTTACATGCAAGGAGATTACTTGGTCTGACACATTCAATGTTGAAATCACTCTTTCTAAAGAAATGTCCTTCTCTCTGATTTGCCTCTATCGTCCACCCTTTGCTAAGGTGGACTTCTAAGACCAGTTAAAACTCTTGCTAAACTCGCACGACTCTAATAAAGAGATAATAATTGTACAACCCCTGGCAATAATTATGGAATCACCGGCCTCGGAGGATGTTCATTCAGTTGTTTAATTTTGTAGAAAAAAAGCAGATCACAGACATGAGACAAAACTAAAGTCATTTCAAATGGCAACTTTCTGGCTTTAAGAGACACTATAAGAAATCAGGAAAAAAAATTGTGGCAGTTAGTAACGGTTACTTTTTTAGACCAAGCAGAGGGAAAAATATGGAATCACGAAAAACAAAAGAACGCTCCAACACATCACTAGTATTTTGTTGCACCACCTCTGGCTTTTATAACAGCTTGCAGTCTCTGGGGCATGGACTTTATGAGTGACAAACAGTACTCTTCATCAATCTGGCTCCAACTTTCTCTGATTGCTGTTGCCAGATCAGCTTTGCAGGTTGGAGCCTTGTCATGGACCATTTTCTTCAACTTCCACCAAAGATTTTCAATTGGATTAAGATCCGGACTATTTGCAGGCCATGACATTGACCCTATGTGTCTTTTTGCAAGGAATGTTTTCACAGTTTTTGCTCTATGGCAAGATGCATTATCATCTTGAAAAATGATTTCATCATCCCCAAACATCCTTTCAATTGATGGGATAAGAAAAGTGTCCAAAATATCAACGTAAACTTGTGCATTTATTGATGATGTAATGACAGCCATCTCCCCAGTGCCTTTACCTGACATGCAGCCCCATATCATCAATGACTGTGGAAATTTACATGTTCTCTTCAGACAGTCATCTTTATAAATCTCATTGGAACGGCACCAAACAAAAGTTCCATCATCACCTTGCCCAATGCAGATTCGAGATTCATCACTGAATATGACTTTCATCCAGTCATCCACAGTCCACGATTGCTTTTCCTTAGCCCATTGTAACCTTGTTAATTCTGTTTAGGTGTTAATGATGGCTTTCGTTTAGCTTTTCTGTATGTAAATCCCATTTCCTTTAGGCGGTTTCTTACAGTTCGGTCACAGACGTTGACTCCAGTTTCCTCCCATTCATTCCTCATTTGTTTTGTTGTGCATTTTCGATTTTTGAGACATATTGCTTTAAGTTTTCTGTCTTGACGCTTTGATGTCTTCCTTGGTCTACCAGTATGTTTGCCTTTAACAACCTTCCCATGTTGTTTGTATTTGGTCCAGAGTTTAGACACAGCTGACTGTGAACAACCAACATCTTTTGCAACATTGCGTGATGATTTACCCTCTTTTAAGAGTTTTATAATCCTCTCCTTTGTTTCAATTGACATCTCTCGTGTTGGAGCCATGATTCATGTCAGTCCACTTGGTGCAACAGCTTTCCAAGGTGTGATCACTCCTTTTTAGATGCAGACTAACAAGCAGATCTGATTTGATGCAGGTGTTAGTTTTGGGGATGAAAATTTACAGGGTGATTCCATAATTTATTCCTCAGAATTGAGTGAGTCCATATTTTTTTTCCCTCTGCTTGGTCTAAAAAAGTAACCATTACTGACTGCCACAATTTTTTTTCCTGATTTCTTATAGTGTTTCTTAAAGCCAGAAAGTTGCCATTTGAAATAATTTTAGTTTTGTGTCATGTCTGTGATCTGCTTTTTTTCTACAAAATTAAACAACTGAATGAACGTCCTCCGAGGCCGGTGATTCCATAATTTTTGCCAGGGGTTGTAAATACCATTGAAGGGGCCAAAGGGGATGGCAGAAAAGTTTGGCAACTATTGAACAAATTGCTAGGGAAAGATAAACAGGGGCACACTGTACGTGAACTGAAAAATAATGATATCCTGGTTAAGGACCCTACAGTACTGGCCCAAATGTTTAATGAATACTTCCTAAACAGTGCGAAAGCTATAACAAAGCTTTTTGCCCCCTCCAATACTCCATTTTTCAATTATTTCTAAAATAATTGAAAAATGGGTCTCCAAATTACTGATCGAACATTTGAATAGAGGACCTAATCTACTTCATCCACTGCAATTTGGCTTCCGTCCCCATCACTCCACTGAGTCAGCAATTTGCGTGTTTTTAGAAAAGGTTAAGTATATGTTGGACAGTAACTTGTATGTGGGTGCTGTGTTTCTTGACCTTAGAAAGGCATTTTACACAGTAGATCACCAAATACTTCTGAAAAAACTTACATATTTCAACTTTTCATCTTAATCAATACAATGGTTTGAATCTTATATAACAAATAGAGTACAATGTGTCCCCGTAAATGGTTCTAAATCCCCATTTCTTAACAACCCAGTCGATGTCCCACAAGGATCAATCGTTGGACCTCTGCTGTTCTCGCTGTACATAAATGATTTACCAAGTGTGTGCAAATATTTCAATGCACAAACGTACACGGATGATGTGGTCATTTTTACTTATGGAAATAATGTGAAGGACATCACCTCAAAACTCACGGATGTGTTACACAACATACAACACTGGTTAAATGACACTTGCCTGCAGTTGAATACAAAAAACAGTATGTATGATGTTTAGTAAACGTCCCACTGACATTAGAAGGTCCAATGTGTTTTTTGACAGGAAGGAGTTGGAGCTGGTATCTCAATTTAAATATCTTGGAGTTATCCTGGACTCAAACCTGTCCTTCAAAAAACATATTAAAAAAGTCAAAAATACCGTAAATTTTAATTTACTAAATTTTAAACATATACATCCCTCTCTAACAACTAATTCAGCCAAAACGTATCTCTTTTGCATGGTTTTCTCACATATTGACTACTGTTTCACTAACTGGACATTTGCAGCCACCTCGGTATTAAAATCCATAGAGCAGCTGTATGAGGTAGGCTGAAAAGTTCTAAGGCTCACCAAGGAGAAATGCCATTTCAATAAAACTTGGCATGCATTAAGTTCAACTCTTCTGCTGACTAACTGTGTTTTTTTCTTCCAGGTTGTGACGTAGTTTGTTGTTCATAGCCAAGTTTGAAAGTTTGTGGTAGAGGGAAATGGCAAAAATGGACAAAATCTGGCATCGCGGTGTGATTAAGTACCTGCATAAGAAGGGGTTAAAGCCCAAGGGCATTCATGCGGATATAGTTGCTACATTAGGGGATGAAGCTCCCTCCATATCTACAGTGCAGAAGTGGGCAGCTGAATTTAAGAGGGGCAGAGAGAGCCTTGAAGAAGACCCAAGATCTGGGCGGCCTGCAACAGCCACAACCCAGAAAAACATTGACCTTGTTCATGAAATGGTGATGGACAACAGACGATCGACGATTAATCAGCTAGCAGATGCTGTGGGAATATCCCGTGAGAGAACTGAACACATTCTGCATGAAGAACTTGGAATGTCAAAGGTGTCAACTCGGTGGGTGCCACGTCTCCTGTCCCCTGATCAGAAAAGCACCAGGCTAGTCATGTCGAAGGCAAACGGCGCAATTTGAAGAGGATCCAGCCAATTACATGGAACGTTTTCTTACCCAGGATGAGTGTTGGGTTCACCACTTTGAACCAGAGACAAAAAAACAATCCATGCAGTGGAAACACCCAAGGTCACCACCTCCAAAGAAGGCCAAGGTCGTTTCGTCTGCGGGGAAGGTCATGGTTTCAGTTTTCTGGGATGCCAAGGGCATTGTGTTCGTGGACTATCTTGAAAAGGGACAAACCATAAATGGACAGTACTATTCTAACCTACTGAGACAGTTATGCGAGGCTGTCAAAAAGAAGCGACCAGGAAAGCTGACGAAAGGGATGCTGTTCCATCAAGACAATGCCCCAGCTCACAAGTCAACAGTGGCCATGGCCACTATCCACGAGTGTGGATTCAAACTGGTAGATCACCCACCATACTCCCCTCACTTGGCACCCTCGGACTTTCATCTGTTCCCAAACCTGAAAAAAACTTGGCTGGGAAGCACTATTGGAGAAATGATGAGGTGATGGCTGCCGTTGAGGACTATTTTGACTCTCAAGATGAAAGCTTCTATGCCAAGGGAATCGAAGCACTCAAGCACCGCTGGAAGAAGTGTGTGGAGTTACAGGGAGACTATGTAGAAAAATAACCCTGAATTTGTTCAATTCGACAACTGCATCATAGTCAGCCTTAGAACTTTTCAGCCTTCCCTCGTATAATAGAGCAGTTAAGATATATGATAGACAATCTAATTCTTATCATCACTGTAAGGTTCTGGAAAAGCATAAGTTTCTAGACTTGGAAAATCTGAAGGTATTCAAATATGCCTGCTTCATATATAAATGATTACATGGACCAGCACCAACCCCTGTTAAAGAATTCATCCACATAAAGAGATTCACAGGGTATGGTACAAGAGCTGACACAAGAGGCGACTGTGAGATACTCATAGAAGGACCGCCTTTGGTCATAACGTATAATCCATAAAAGGTGGGCAAGCTTGGAACAACCTCCCAGTCACAATCAGGGAGAGCACCACTTTCAGAACCTTCAAATGACAGCTGAAAGCTTGGTTACTGGCAAATCAGACATGCAACCATCTGTAGCCTAACTGTGGAGGCACCACTCGATTTCTTTTTTCACTCTCTCATTTTTTTCAGTTATATATACATATTGCCCTTGTGTACTTTATGTTAATAAATGGTTTAGTAGTCTTTACACAATAAACTTGTGTTGGACACCCTGTGCAATATATTACACTTGTGCATGTGCAAATGAGTGTATTGGGCAATGTGCAGTACAACCCAGTACTGTAATACTCAGATCAACCAGGCACTGAGCACTTTGGACGTAGCACTTGTCACTTTAATGCAGTACTTTTGCACCTCTATCACCCATCTTCATAAAACTCTTTTGGTTCCTCCACCTGTCGGCTGCTTATTAACGATAAATTGTTGCCACTTTGAATTTGTAAATATTTGTATGTATATTCGGTTTTAATTGTTTTCTGTCATGATTGATTTGTTTTGGTATGCTGTGTGTTCTTAGTCTGTTTCTATGTTACTGGGACTATGGATGGAAATTAGCATCCTGCTACAATCCAGCATATTTACATGTAACTTTCATTAATATGCATTGTCCCATTTCAAATAAACGTGACTTGACTTAACAGTCGCATGGGTAGTATTGCTTATTAGGTGGACAGATTTCCAAAGATAATATTTTGAGGAGGAAAGTGAGAGGTTTTTTAGAGTGCATCTTATACAAATAGCAGAAGTGAAGCCCAGCACAGCGTGAGAATGGTCATCTGGCCAGGACAAAATTCTTAACAAAGTGTGCTTCCTCTCCCAAAAGCGTGGAACCGACCATGTTTGTGGTTTGTGCCACAACATTGTGTTGTGGCGTTGTGTTGCACCATGCTAAGCTAAGCTGCTACATGGCAGGACACCAGCCAGTCTCACTGAGGAAACTGCTTCTGTGATCATGGAGTCGGACAGAAAGTCAACGACGAGTGGCCACTTTTAACAGGACAGCCGTGTTGTAATCCAGCTCCCAGCCCTTTGAATTACTCGGTAAGCTGAGCTAAAATAATGGCTAAGCTAAGTGTTAGCCCCGGTATCACTGACACCGGATCCAAAGTCTGTAGGAGGCTGACGAAGGTACATTGTTTTTCTGTGGACAAAAGACAGCGCTGTTCAATGCAACAGTAATTCTACAAGGCTCTGTGTGCGAACACAACAGGAGTAAAATCAGAGGCACCACTTTCATGGTATGTAATCATTATTATTCAGTCTAATGGAGACGTATGTGAAGATGTTGCTTTGTTGGGTTTTCTTTTCTGAATACACCACTGGTTGCAAAGAGGTGGAGACGGGCATTTGTTGATCGCAAAATACAAGAATTTGATTTGAAAGCCAAATTAAAGCCATATTACATTTGGAGACAAAAACATCCCAGATTGACTGTGTGCACTGGAATAAGTCATGAAGTGGATACAGGTGGAGTGACCTTCAGGCAGCTAATATTCAGTACCTTAGGTTAATTTGATGAGGTGATTTTTACAGCTAAAACTAGTTCTGAATCTGTGTGCATTTTTCAGATGCTGTGTGGTTAATTTTTTTTTTATCAGCTACATCAGGACTTGCTCAAGTTAAAGAGCTGGAAGTAATGATTCATGATCTGATATATAATTTTTTTTAACAGCTAGTGTTGATTGGAGTGTGAAATGCCCTTTAATGATAATATATATTAATGATAATATACCACTGTCACATCTGTGCTTGCTCAAGGGGGGTTCATAAAGTTTGGCCTTACTTGTGTGAATGGTAAACTGGTAAATGGACTGCATTTACATAGCACCTTTTCATCTATATCAGAAGCTCAAAGCACTTTACAGTGATGCCTCACATTCACCCATTCACACAGACACACTCACACACTGATGTTAGGGTGCTGCCATGCAAGGCGCTCACTACAGGTTGGGAGCAACTTGGGGATGAAGGACCTTGCCCAGTGGTCCTTAATAGTGATTGTCCAGCCAGACCGGGGTTTGAACTATATACAGTCTATATACACATTAATACAATCTATGTACATACACAATAGCAAAAACATTTAAAACACATTCTATATTAATCAACCATTAAAAACACTATATCACCTGAGTCTACATGGAAACCATTCGGAAGATTCAGACGGCTTCGGTGGCTTTTCGAGTGAGTATCTGAGAAATTGTTTAACAGCTGCGCATGTCACAACTTGACCTGTGAGACTTCCAACACAGACGTGCTTTTTGTTGTGCGCAATTGCGGCTCCGTCCCGACGCGCGAATTCCTCCGCACGTCTTTCATTACAAAATCTCCTGTAACAGTGTAATGTGCGGCAAAAGTGCTGATGTCCACCTCTTCTGCAATTTCTCTGGTAGTCAGACGACATCCCGGATCAACACAGCCTTCACTTTGGAAATGATCTGGTCGTTTCAGCCTGTCGATGGCCACTCTGAGCGCGGCGAGCCCTCCACCACTGTGGGCCGTCTTTAATCTGGTTGTAATGCTCCTTAATCTGTGTGATGCCCAGAGTATCCTCACCGAAAGCCATCTGAATCTTCCGAATGGTTTCCACCTGGCTGTCTCTCACAGTTTCTGGAAAAATTTGATTCAGCGCTGCTCCAATCGCTCAGCCCTGACAATGAAAATCCGACGAGGGAGGTGGACCAGTGCTCACTCAAAGCCTGCCCACAGGCGAATGACGCAACCGACAGGCGTGAAAAAACTCACGCATGCGCACAAAGGTTCAAGCTTGGCTGATGAAAGCGCACATGATTCAAATCCATATAGTTTTTTAAAAAAATAAAAAGGTAGATAGTTTTCTAACAGACCTTGCATATACAGTAGTGTTCAGAATAATAGCAGTGCTATGTGACTAAAATGATTAATCCAGGTTTTGAGTATATTTCGTATTGTTACATGGGAAACAAGGTAACAGTAGATTCAGCAGACTCTCACAAATCCAACAAGACCAAGCATTCATGATATGCACACTCTTAAGGCTATGAAATTGGGCTATTAGTAAAAAAAAAGTAGAAAAGGGGGTGTTCATAATAATCATAGCATCTGCTGTTGACGCTACAAACTCAAAACTATTATGTTCAAACTGCTTTTTTAGCAATCCTGTAAATCACTAAACTAGTATTTAGTTGTATAACCACAGTTTTTCATGATTTCTTCACATCTGCGAGGCATAAATGTTGTTGGTTTGGAACCAAGATTTTGCTCATTTACTAGTGTGCTTGGGGTCATTGTCTTATTGAAACACCCATTTCAAGGGCATGTCCTCTTCAGCATAAGGCAACATGACCTCTTCAAGTATTTTGACATATCCAAACTGATCCATGATACCTGGTATGCGATATAGAGTCCCAACACCATAGTAGGAGAAACATGCCCATATCATGATGCTTGCACCAACATGCTTCACTGTCTGAACTGTGGCTTGAATTCAGAGTTTGGGGGTCGTCTCACAAACTGTCTGCAGCCCTTGGACCCAAAAAGAACAGTTTTACTCTCATCAGTCCACAAAATATTCCTCCATTTCTCTTTAGGACAGTTGATGTGTTCTTTGGCAAATTGTAACCTCTTCTGCAGTTGTCTTTTATTTAACAGAGGGACCTTGCGGGGGATTCTTGCAAATAAATTAGCTTCACACAGGCGTCTTCTAACTGTCACAGCACTTACAGGTAACTCCAGACTATCTTTGATCATCCTGGAGCTGATCAATGGGTGAGCCTTTGCCATTCTGGTTATTCTTCTATCCATTTTGATGGTTGTTTTCTGTTTTCTTCCACGTGTCTGTTTTTTTTTGTCCATTTTAAAGCATTGGAGATCATTGTAGATGAACAGTCTATAATTTTTTTGCACGTGCGTATAAGTTTTCCCCTCTCCAATCAACTTTTTAATCAAACTACGCTGTTCTTCTGAACAATGTCTTGAACGTCCCATTTTCCTCAGGCTTTCAAAGAGAAAAGGATGTTCAACAGGTGCTGGCTTCATACTTAAATAGGGGACACCTGATTCACACCTGTTTGTTCCACAAAATTGACAAACTCACTGACTGAATGCCACACTACTATTATTGTGAACACCCCCTTTTCTACTTTTTTTTTACTAATGGCCCGATTTCATAGCCTTAAGAGTGTGCATATCATGAATGCTTGGTCTTGTTGGATTTGTGAGAATCTACTGAATCTACTGGTACCTTGTTTCCCATGTAACAATAAGAAATATACTCAAAACCTGGATTAATCTTTTTAGTCACATAGCACTACTATTATTCTGAACACTACTGTATATATACAACCCCTGGCAAAAATTATGGAATCACCGGCCTCGGAGGATGTTCATTCAGTTGTTTAATTTTGTAGAAAAAAAAGCAGATCACAGACATGACACAAAACCAAAGTCATTTCAAATGGCAACTTTCTGGCTTTAAGAAACACTATAAGAAATCAGGAAAAAAAATTGTGGCAGTCAGTAACGGTTACTTTTTTAGACCAAGCAGAGGGAAAAAAATATGGAATCACTCAATTCTGAGGAAAAAATTAAGGAATCATGATAAACAAAAGAACGCTCCAACACATCACTAGTATTTTGTTGCACCATCTCTGGCTTTTATAACAGCTTGCAGTCTCTGACGCATGGACTTAATGAGTGACAAACAGTACTCTTCATCAATCTGGCTCCAACTTTCTCTGATTGCTGTTGCTAGATCAGCTTTGGAGGTTGGAGCCTCATCATGGACCATTTTCTTCAACTTCCACCAAAGATTTTCAATTGGATTAAGATCCGGACTATTTGCAGGCCATGACATTGACCCTATGTGTCTTTTTGCAAGGAATGTTTTCACAGTTTTTGCTCTATGGCAAGATGCATTATCATCTTGAAAAATGATTTCATCATCCCCAAACATCCTTTCAACAGATGGGATAAGAAAAGTGTACAAAATATAAACGTAAACTTGTGCATTTATTGATGATGTAATGACAGCCATCTCCCCAGTGCCTTTACCTGACATGCAGCCCCATATCATCAATGACTGTGGAAATTTACATGTTCTCTTCAGGCAGTCATCTTTATAAATCTCATTGGAACCAAACACCAAACAAAAGCTCCAGCATCATCACCTTGCCCAATGCAGATTCGAGATTCATCACTGAATATGACTTTCATCCACTCATCCACAGTCCACGATTGCTTTTCCTTAGCCCATTGTAACCTTGTTAATTCTGTTTAGGTGTTAATGATGGCTTTCGTTTAGCTTTTCTGTATGTAAATCCCATTTCCTTTAGGCGGTTTCTTACAGTTCGGTCATAGACATTGACTCCAGTTTCCTCCCATTCGTTCCTCATTTGTTTTGTTGTGCATTTTCGATTTTTAGACATATTGCTTTAAGTTTTCTGTCTTGACGCTTTGATGTCTTCCTTGGTCTACCAGTATGTTTGCCTTTAACAACCTTCCCATGTTGTTTGTATTTGGTCCAGAGTTTAGACACAGCTGACTGTGAAAAACCAACTTCTTTTGCAACATTGCGTGATGATTTACCCTCTTTTAAGAGTTTGATAATCCTCTCCTTTGTTTCAATTGATATCTCTCGTGTTGGAGCCATGATTCATGATCACTCCTTTTTAGATGCAGACTAACGAGCAGATCTGATTTGATGCAGGTGTTAGTTTTGGGGATGAAAATTTACAGGGTGATTCCATAATTTATTCCTCAGAACTGAGTGAGTCCATATTTTTTTCCCTCTGCTTGGTCTAAAAAAGTAACCGTTACTGACTGCCACAATTTTTTTTCTTGATTTCTTATAGTGTTTCTTAAAGCCAGAAAGTTGCCATTTGAAATTACTTTAGATTTGTGTCATGTCTGTGATCTGCTTTTTTTCTACAAAATTAAACAACTGAATGAACATCCTCTGAGGATTCCATAATTTTTGCCAGGGGTTGTATATATATATATATATATATATATATACCCAGCATGGCAAATGACCTCTAGGGCTAAGCATAGAGCTGTGGCACAGTAAGATCCTTGTTTGTGAAGTAAAATCCATGAAAAGCATATTGCGCTCTTTAAGAGAAAATATTTGAGATTTTAACAGAGAAATGTTAGCTTTTTGTATAAATGTGGAAAACACACAGTAAGAGTAAGAAGTATAACTGACTGCAATCATATGTAATCTGATATAAAAGAGTAGGTAATGGTAAGAAATGCAAGCAAATACGAATTTTGGCAGTTTTTTATGTAGTCTGATTTCCTCAATTTTGAAATCAAGACAGAAATTCAGGTCTAAAAATTGGTAATGTGAGAGTACCCTTATTTTATTTTCACATTGTTTCTTCAATCTTAAAATCAAAATCACGAAACTTCAGTATGAGTTTTCCAAAACAATATATGGGCATGACCCCCTGACGTACTACCCGGTTTACTGCTCGTATTCTTTTCTATTTGATTTTTCGTGAAACTGATCTCGGCGCTATATATGGTGAAAGAGTGAAAGTGAAGATGAGGGTATGTTAAGCATATTAGGTCTTAACCCTATTCACTGAAGCACTTCTGAGGGTTTGTTGGGGAGCAGAAAACATGAAGTGACTTCAAAGCTCAAGCCGACTCACCGCAGAGGAGGATCAGAGCGCGCGACTTCATCAACCTGCTCCGTTTATCAGCCACAATCACTCTGCACCACAAAAAGAGAGAAGCACAAAAAGACAAGCTTCTTCTTATTTTATTGACAAAAGCAGTTCTCATGTTTCTCTGCGGGGGCACTCTGAGGGCCCGCACAATTTAATCATTTCAATTTCCACAACGCAGCGGGTTACAAAGTTTCACACTGTTAACTCAGCAGGTCCGTTTTAAATAGATATAATACAACAGAATAAAATATAGAAAATAAATCTCTCCTCTCACACTTTGGGCTTAACACTTTGAAAAGTTGGTGACCTGGTTAAAAATCCAGCAGCGACTCACCGGTTTGGTCCCGGACTGAGATGTTCGGTCCTGTTTTTGGTCTCTCCTCCTGCTGCTAGAACTTGCTGCGGAGTTGACGGTGATGAGGACTGAGGACTCCTCCACTCCTGGCTCCTGCTCCTCTCCGCTGGAAAGTCCGAGCCGGACTCCCGGAGCAGAGCAGAGGAGGGACGGAGCACCGAGCAGCGGGGCACGCGGGAGGAGGAGGAGGAGTGCGTTGATGAAGAAACACACCGCCTCCTGCTGGTGAAACTACTGCAACTACCCGGGCGGCCATCTTAGTACACCCAAAAATGAGCTCTGTTGTCTGATTGAGGTAGTGATATCAAAAAGTTGTGTACAAACATATGCTACTTTCATAACACTCGACGTTCGGAGAGTCTGGCCTTTTGAAAAAGATGCTTTGAACGTTACATCGAGCCAGAATTTTCGCTTGGAAACTCGTGAGGAATTGAAAAATGCGAGGAACCTCAGTTGAAGTCACAGCCGGCGGCCCCCTTCGCGACTGCTGAGACAACAGTGTTAGTACTATTGAAAATGCATCTTTAAATAAAATTTTTAACAAGACATTACTGCTATATTCACCCTAGGTTTCAAATCCCACAAAATCTCACAAAACGTCACAGAGTTCGCTGCTCTGTGAGATGTCAGAAACATTGAGAAATGCATTGAGAAATGCAATTTAACCGCTGCACACAGACAACAGCATTAACATCACAACATAAAACTGTATATTGCGCCTAAAACTCATGAATATGTTATCTGGGGTTTTAGACATTGTTATTGTGTTTGTTTCGAGAAGCTCAGGTTTATTTTCAGTGGGAATCGCTTTGAGCCACGATCATTGTTCATGACGTTCTTTGCTCCAGAGTAATATATATATATATATATATATATATATATATATATATATATATATATATATATATATATATATATATATACGTATATAGTATGAAATACGTTTTGCATTTATGAAGTTCCACACAGGTTAAACGTAGCAGACACAGATTATCTGGAATATTTGTTTTAGCAAGTTTTCAGGGTCTCATGCATGCAGCCTCTTATTAACATGATGAAAAGCATAAAAAAATTACATTTTGGTGGGATAACATTCATTTTCAATGGGGGATTTTCAAGATCCCGCTAGACAGCGCCTATGCGCATGTGTGATGACATCACAACTCTATCTGGTTAGGGAGACGCGGTTTCATTCAATAACAAGAACTGTCAAGAAACTTTCTCATGTGTGGTTGGAGTTGTGTGACGGTAGGAATAGCCTTTTGAATGCTTGAATAACGTCAGTCGCACAAAGAAATTAAATAATAGCGAAAAGATGTTCATTGCGCCCAGAATGTTGGTATTTTTTGTCGTTGAACATTCCTAGCTACGAAGTCCAGGTCAGATGGCACTAAGGACACTGAAGCCAAAATGAAACAATAAATCTGGAATGGACTTTCAGAGACATAATTTAACCGTCGTCCAGCTTTGTTCCTGTACGAATCCCGACGACAACTTCAAGTTGTCCGTATTCCGTTTTGCTTTCTGTCTTGATGGTTCCTCATCGTTTGCGTAATTGCCGTACCATCAGCGTTCCGTTTGACTGTCGTCCAACTTCGTCTAACCCAGGGGTGGGCAATCATGTGCCATGAAGAGCCGAAACACTGCAGGTTTTCCTTTCTACCAATCACCTCAGCAGGTGATTTGATTAAAGATCAGGTGTCTCAGCAGGTGATTTCATTGACTAGCAAGTGTTTATGTTCAGGGGAGATGCTCATCAGCAACCCACCTGCTGTGGTGTCTGGTTGCAAAGAAAACCTGCATTGTCTCGGCCCTTGTTGCCCACCCCTGGTAACCTCTCAAGTCCAACGTCTTGCACGAACATTGTACACACACACACAGTGTCCTTCATTAGTGCCGTGTGACCGGGGTTTACATCGATATTCACACCACTGCAGCACTCCGTCTCATTCCTTGTGAGTTAACAACAACGACAATACATTGTGGAATTCGCCTCCAGTGGCCATTTCACTCCCTGGAAATCGGACAACTGAGCAGGTGTTTCTAATGACGTCACTGACTGGAAGTTTCCGTTTTAAGATGGCTGCACATCTGCTTAACAACGAGACTATTTTATTTGTGGAGTGCCAAATCACAACAGTGCTGCCTCAAGGAGCTTCACATCCATGGGAGGTGATGGTGTAGTAGTGGTTAAGCAGTGGGCTTCAGACCAGAGGGTCCTTCATTCAAACTCCAGTCTGGCTGGAAAATCGTTAAGGGCCACTGGGCAAGGTCCTTAATCCCCATGGAAGACTCCATAATTTTAGAGGTGATCCAGATCCGGATTCTGGATCAAGATTTCACTTTATATAGGCTTTGAAGGATTACGTAAAATAAATAAATAAATCAAAATTACTTCACTGATTCTTACCAAATTTGCACCACAGATTGATATTAGGGCATGGAAGACTCCACTGAAATTTGGAGGTGATCTGGATCCAGATTCTGGATAAAGATTCACATTATATAGACTTTTAAGGATTACATATAAAAAAAAAACCCTACCGGATCCAGATCGGTGGACGTCAGAAATCTCTGATTGCTCTTGTTGATCATAATTTTATGTTTTGTCTTTTGTGCAGGCCGCAGCCACCACCAGCTCCACTGGCCCACCTGGCTACTTGAACTTGTAACTCATCCTCAAGTGTCTTCACTAGTGACAGTGAGATGAGGCTTCATGAAGCATTGACGCCTTCCAGCAAACTGATTCACAAAAGGGTTCATTTCCCGAGGCTTTGTGTGGACACGATATTATCTGATGGCAGAAGTGTGCAAAACAGGAAGCTGTGATCTTAACCGTGTAATTTGTGATGCCCTAAATTTTGTGTCAGTAATGACTGTTGGGAAAGACTATAAATAACGAAGAAAAAAAATGTATGACCAATTTGTTTATATCAATATAGTGTATTTTCTAGTGAGTACATTATAATTATACTGTATCACATACTTCTATTATAAACTGTAACCGTTTTTGAATGTGCTACTGTGGTGTGGCATCATTTATGGCAAGAGGGGTTATATTCGTGTGTACTGTCACCTCTGGAAAATGGTGTTTGTTTAAGCAGGCAGATGACAGTGAATGTGTTTTTGTAATGAGCACAATTATGTACAGTACAGGGGAGATTTTATTCATTCTTATTAAGAAACAATAATTTTTTAACTGTGTTTGGGTTTAGGTGATCCTACTGTCTACTCTCAACTGAACAAAACTCTCCTCTATCACAACCACAATCTTTTATAAGTCTTCAGACACACCAGACTGACCATAAACATGACTTTCAATTATGGCTACCAGAGTGCACTGCAGTCTTTTTGAAATGGCATTCCAGTAATGCATGAGAAGATCATACAACTTGTGCTGCAAGACACCCTCCTTATGAGCTGCCAACCAAGGATGATTGCACAGTTTCGGTGGCTACTGGTGGTACTGCCATCCCAGGCGACATCAGCAGCATGAAGCTACCGGAGGGTGTCTGTACAATGTGTCAGCAGGTCTGCAGGGTTGCAGGGATATAATTGCTAAGTTCACTAGGTGGGAGTAGGGGGATTAATTGCTGATATTCTGAGATTTAAACCAGCTCCATCTTGAGGCATGTTCAGTGGCAGACTGTAGATGTTTGGTTGTGACCCGCATGTTGTGGTTGAAGAGGCCTAGCTGAGATATAAGATACATTGTGGACCGGTCTGTAAAGCTGTGGCAGCCATTTTCAACTGGGAGGACGCAACGTGCCCAGCCTTTGTCTTCACAGTCAGCTCGAAGTGATTCATAACAGCTTTTTTTCTGTTCATATGCGTCCTCCATATTCTCCTGCCATGGGACGGTGAGTTCCACGAGGTGCACTCGCTTGCTTGCATCTGACCACATTATGAGGTCAAGGCGCTCATTGGTGTTGATGATGTGGATTGGAAATTTCAGTGCTACGCTGAGGTCAACGGAGGCCTTCCATTCATGAGCACCACAGAGGAGTTTTGAATGCTTTGCTCTCCGAGTGTGCTGAGATAGGTGTGTGCCCCCTTGCAGAAGGCGATTTGTGGTTTGAATTCCTTGACTGGTTCCCTGTTGAAAGTGTCACATTGGGTCCTGATGATGTCTGCCACTTCCTCCAAGACTTGGTTGTGACACCATGTGTACATCTACAGGGAGTGGGTGCAAGCTGATAGCAAATGACAGAGTGTGCCATAAGAATTGCCAGGGGTTCCATTTCCATTAGCATCGTCCACGTGAGCTTCCTGGGTTCTGTGTTGTCCCAGGTTGTCCTGGCACATTGCTTGGCTTGGTTGGCTGTGATGGCTATGCGCTTCTCCTCTCAAAGGATCATATCTGTTCGATTGTCATCTCACATCGGCCTTTGGGTCCATGAGCAGATAGCCATCTATGTGAGGTATTGCCCAAGTCTGCTTGTCCAGTTTCTGTGGCTCCAATGAATTCCTTGGTGTGAAGGCTAGCCTCAGCTTCGTCAACTGTGAACTTAGCGGATCATTTGGTGCCAGTATGGACATCTGGCTGGACCTCATGGATCACTTGATTGGGTGAATCTCTGAGCATCATGTGTTGTTCACCACTTTGAACTCTTAGACGATAGAAGAAACTGGCATCTGGAGTTTGCCAGTGGAGCTATACAGGCCAGTTGTTGAAAAGCAGGGTGGTATGCTTAACCATTTCCTCACGTGCTTGCTGATGCATTGTTGCATAGGTTCGACCCTCGATAAAGAGATCTTGTTGACCTGTAGTGTTCGAAGGTTGCTCTTGTCAATTGCTCCAAGTCCCTGCATAGTTGATTTTTGGGACTTCCATGCCTCTGTGGTGATCCGTAAGTGGGTCTGTGTACAGTCGCCCCAGGGTTTTGACTGGTTGTTCTTTGACTGTTAGAATTTTGTCACCTCCAATATGGAAGCGGATTGTTTTGACCTGGCCATTAAATATGGAGAGGCTGTGACTCTTCTTTGGTTTGGTTTTCATTCTTGCCCAGGAGAAGAGGTCCTCGAGATGCTGGAGCAGTTTCGCGACTGGACGAGTGTGGTAATATCACCCATGTATACCTTCATTGGAGGTAAAACCAGACCTTCCTGAATTATCTCTCCATGCGACTCCTCCCTCGAACTGCATAAGAGAAGTTCCATTGTCATCACGAAGAGGAGTGTCGACATCACGTACCCCATCATAATGCTAATCTCAAGCGCTTGCTATTCAGTGGTATAGTTCTTGGTAGAGAAGTGCATGAAGTGCATGAATTTGTTTCAAATTATATGGCATTTGATGATAAATTCTTGCTTTGTCTCTCTGAGTCCAGCATGCTTGTGTGACAATATTGCACTGCAATGATGATGTCAGCGCTCTTATTCAATGAGCACTCTATGTTCATATTTAGAAATCCATGGCTTGATCACTGCATCCCACAGTTTGCACTTTGTTGATGACTCTGTGTGTCATGAGCTGGGTAGGCGTGACACAGAAGGAGGTTGAACACAAATGCAGACTCAAAATACTGAGGTATACATTAAATGCTTTATATCAGAAATCAGAAATTAGGCTGGGGTTCAGTACACAAAAGGCAGTCTGAGAAGCAGCGGTACAGGCAGGGGTCAGGCAGAGGCGTAGTCAACAACAAGCACAGTTCCAAAATACCAGGAGACACAATACATGGGCTGAGGTAGGAGAAAGGTCAAAAAACAAAGCATGGTCAGAAATAGCAAGGCAAATACAGAGCAAAAAAACAAAGGCTGGAACGTGGACAGGAAATCACAACGAACTAGCAGTGGAGAAAGTGAGGGGCTTAAATAACAGGTGCAGTAATTAGGGGAACAAGGCACAGGTGTCAGGGAAGGTTCTGGAAGGGGTGTGGTCAGATGAGACAGAGGTGAGACAGGAGTCAAGAGAGTGCAGAAAGATAGAGCAGACAGAATTACAATGAAGGTGAGAGAAGCTGATGCAAGATAGTGCAGGAAGCCAAAGCAAAGTGAACAGGACCTGACAAGATGGTGAACCTAACCACAGTGATCAAAATAAAACACCAACACAAAAGATGAACAAAACCCAAGTCCCAATAAACAAGAAATAAAATAAAGAAAACCCGACATGAAGGAACAAAGAATTAAACCATGAAACAAATGTAAGAACTGAAAAGAGCTAAACAAGAAAATAAAGACCAAACCAGAATGGAACTATGTGAAACAATAAACAGATCATTCAACATAATACAAAAGAAAAGCAAACAAGAAATAACACTAATGAATATACAAAGGTAGGAATGAAACTAGACACGTGACGAAAGTAAGATAAACAGGAAATAACTTCAACAGAAAATAAAACCACTGACAAAAGTATTACACACAGGAGCAAGATAATCAGAACCAAAGTATGATGAGACGAGATTAATAACTAAAATAAAACAACCAGATAAAAACAATAGGGGACAAAACATGACGGCCAGACTGGGGCCGAAACCTGACACCGTGTACAGGAGTCAGACCCACAGTAAACACAAAATAAAATGACACTGACTTAAGGTTGGAGTCATTCATGGGGTATTTCTCTGTGTTTTGGCTGCAAACAGTTGAGTTGTAACAAATTCAGGGAAGCTGGGATAAATATTTTGTATCACAAGGGAGTCTGTTGATTCCTGCCTTTTTTTGGGGGGGGGGGGGGGGGGGCACAATTGCAGGCTTATAACATTGTAAGGACTGTCTCCTCCAGACAGTTTTAGTATACAGTATCATTCTGTTTGTATTTCTTAATTATTGGTCTAAAAACTCTAAATTAAGTCCAAACCACATTCAGTGACATAGAAACGTTCATGTACACATTCCTGACTTGTCAAAAGTGATACAAAAGCGATAATTTGCATTCAAAATGACTTACATTTAGTTTGTCCAATTACGTATGAGCTTTGAAAATTGGGAAGACTATGTATACAAATGGAGGTGATACATCCACGATCCTGCAGTACAGTGCACTTTTTCCACATTTTGTTATGTTACAGTCTTATTCCAAAATCTAGTAAATTTTTTTCGTCGAAATTCTACTCACAACACCCCATAATGACAACACAAAAAGGTTCTTTTTTTATTTTTGCAAATTTATTTAAAAAAAAAACAAGAAATCACATGTATGAAAATGTTCACACCCTTTGACCAATTTGAGGTCTGTCCATAAAGTATCGTACCTTTTATTTATTTTTTATTTTATTTTATTTTTTTATTTTTTTTTTATTATTTTTTTTAACTATATGGATTTGATTCATATGTTTTCACGTCAGACAAGCTTGAACCCTTGTGCGCATGCGTGAGTTTTTCCACACCTGTCGGTGACGTCATTCACCTGTGAGCACGCCATTCGAACCATTCGAAAAATTTATCTGGCTTTCGGTGAAAATTTTACGGGCTTCACAGAGAATAAGGACTATTACTACAGCTTTAAGGATGGCCCACAATGGCGCTCGTCGCGCTGCGCTCCGAGCCGCGACGACAGGCACGAACCACCGGATCATTTCTAAATGGATGGCTATGTGGAGCTGGGACCATCGTGTGCACTTTCTCTGGTTATCACAAGAGCTGGACATCAACCATTTTCTGGCATATTTTAACTTTTAACAAAAGATTTTGTCGTGGAAAGCCGCGCGGAGGCTTTGTGTATCACGACCGATTCACTGTTCGAGTGAGACAAAGAACGCCTCCGTTTCGGCGTGCCAGAGGACAAGTTCAGACATGCCCAGCTCTCCACAATTTCTCTTATAACTCACTCGACTGGTAAGCATTGAAAGCCGAGACAGGCATGTCCGAACTTGTCCTCTGGCACGCCGAAACGGAGGTGTTCCTTTGTCTCTGTTGTGGAAGTGTAGGAACACGGACCCACAACAGGGGCGCAATGAACGGACAATGGAGGAAGATAAATAACAAGTTTTACTATTGTGAAACAAGCACAATAATTACAACAATCACACTTTGGGGCCGAATCCGCTGGTGTCGTGTGGGCAGGCTCGAAGGTAGGAGACGCCCGTCTCAGTAGAACCGGAACCACCCAGATCTCCTCTGCCACCGAACCCTGGAGATGCTGGAACCGCCAAGTCCCGAATTCCCAGGTGGCCACTGCCTCCGCTCGTCGGATCCGGTACTGCTGGCAGGAGAGAGCACACACACAGGTGGGATGCGAGCACCCGATAATGGAGAGGGGAGAAGCCGCCTCCACCTCTTGTCAATGTACAACAGGAAGGTGAGTACTTATCCAAGCAATAAGCTCCTAGTAGTCAACACTCCTGAAAAGGCTTTACAAATGATTAGTCAGTTTACACTAAATGTGCATGCGGAGATTACTACCTCAGTCGTAGACGATATCTCGGCACTGAGGTGGAGACGCCGTCCTCCTGATATACCCTGGTGCTGAGTTGAAACAGCTGTGTCCCATAATGGGTGACAGTTGTCACCTTGGCTGCTCTCACCAGGTGGCGACGCCCTCTGGTGGTGGTGGGCCAGCAGTACCTCCTCTTCAGCGGCCCACACATAACAGGACCCCCCCCTCAACGGGCGCCTCCTGGCGCACGACCGGGCTTCCCCGGATGGCGACGGTAAAAGTCGGCCAGGAGGGCCGGGTCCAGGATGAAGCTCCTCTTCACCCAGGAGCGTTCCTCGGGGCCGTACCCCTCCCAGTCCACCAGGTACTGAAGACCCCGGCCCATTCGACGGACATCGAGGAGCCGACGCACGGTCCATGCCGGTTCCCCGTCGATGATCCGGGCAGGAGGTGGTGCCGGACCCGGGGTGCAGAGGGGTGAGGTGTGATGGGGCTTTATCCGGGAGACGTGGAATACTGGGTGAATCCGCAGCGAGGCCGGCAACCGAAGCCTCACTGCGGCGGGATTGATGATCTTGAGGATCGTGAAGGGGCCGATGTATCGGTCCTGGAGCTTGGGGGAGTCCACTTGAAGGGGAATGTCCTTGGTGGATAACCACACCTCCTGCCCAGGACGATATGCGGGAGCCGGGGCCCGCCGCCGGTCTGCATGTGTCTTCGCCCTCGTCCGGGCCTTCAACAAGGCAGAGCGGGCGGTACGCCACACCCGACGGCACTTCCGTAGGTGGGCCTGGACCGAGGGCACACCGACCTCTCCCTTGACCACCGGAAACAAGGGGGGCTGATACCCCAAGCACACGTCAAACGGGGAGAGGCCGGTGGCAGATGACACTTGGCTGTTGTGAGCGTACTCGATCCAGGCCAGGTGGGTACTCCAGGCCGTCGGGTGCGCGGCTGTCACACAGCGTAGTGTCTGCTCCAAGTCCTGGTTCGCCCGCTCTGCTTGCCCGTTGGTCTGGGGATGATACCCAGACGAGAGGCTGACCGTGGCCCCCAGTTCCCGGCAGAAGCTCCTCCAGACATGTGAGGTGAACTGGGGACCGCGATCGGAGACGATGTCTGATGGTATACCATGCAGACGGACGACGTGGTGGACCAGGAGGTCCGCTGTCTCCTGGGCCGTCGGAAGCTTCGGGAGGGCCACGAAGTGGGCCGCCTTGGAGAACCGGTCCACTATCGTGAAGACGACGGTGTTTCCCTGGGACGGCGGGAGACCCGTGACGAAGTCCAGGCCGATGTGGGACCAGGGGCGATGAGGCACGGGCAGTGGCTGTAGCTGCCCTGAGGTCTTCTGGTGATTGGCCTTGCCCCTGGCGCAGGTGGTACAAGCCTGGACGTAGTCCCGGACGTCGGTCTCCAGGGATGCCCACCAGAAGCGTTGCCGGACGACTGCCACGGTCCTTCGCACCCCTGGGTGACAGGAGAGCTTAGAACCGTGACAGAAGTCTAGGACTGCGGCCCTGGCCTCTGGTGGGACGTATAGTTTGTTCTTTGGTCCGTTTCCGGGGTCCGGGACACGGGTCAGGGCCTCCCGGACGGTCTTCTCCACGTCCCAGGTGAGGGCGGCCACGATAGCGGACTCCGGGATGATGGGATCCGGGGGATCCGACGGTTCCGTTCTGACCTCCTCTTCGTGCACCCGGGACAATGCATCCGATCGCTGGTTCTTGGTCCCGGGGCGGTAGGTAATCCGGAAGTCAAAACGGCCAAAGAACAATGACCAGTGGGCTTGCCTGGGGTTCAGACGCTTAGCAGTCCTGATGTACTCCAGGTTCCGATGGTCAGTGAAAACCGTGAATGGCACGGCTGTTCCCTCCAACAGATGTCTCCACTCTTCGAGGGCCTCTTTCACAGCAAGGAGTTCCCGATTGCCGACGTCATAGTTCCGTTCAGCGGGGGTCAACCTGCGGGAAAAATAGGCACACGGGTGAAGGACCTTATCGGTCTTCCCGCTCTGGGAGAGCACCGCTCCTATCCCTGAGTCCGAGGCATCCACTTCAACCACTAACTGGCTGCTAGGATCGGGCTGCACCAGAACTGGTGCAGACGAGAAGCGCCGTTTCAACTCCTTGAACGCGGCCTCGCACCGGTCCGACCAGGTGAAGGGAACTTTTGGAGAGGTCAGGGCTGTCAGGGGGCTAACTACCTGACTGTAGCCCTTAATGAACCTCCTGTAGAAATTCGCAAAGCCGAGGAACTGTTGCAGCTTCCTACGGCTAGTGGGTTGGGGCCAATCTCTCACCGCCGCAACCTTGGCCGGATCCGGGGCGACGGAGTTAGAGGAGATGATAAACCCCAGGAAGGACAAAGAAGTGCGGTGGAACTCACACTTCTCGCCCTTCACAAACAGACGGTTCTCCAACAACCGCTGCAGGACCTGACGGACATGCCGGACATGAGTCTCAGGATCCGGGGAAAAGATGAGTATATCGTCTAGATATACGAAGACAAACCGGTGCAGGAAGTCCCGCAAGACATCGTTTACCAACGCTTGGAAGGTCGCGGGAGCATTAGTGAGACCGAACGGCATGACCAGGTACTCAAAATGACCTAAGGGGGTGTTGCATGCCGTCTTCCATTCGTCTCCCTTCCGAATCCGAACCAAATGATACGCATTCCTAAGATCCAGCTTGGTGAACATCTTGGCTCCATGCAGGGGGGTGAACACCGAATCTAACAAGGGCAACGGGTATCGATTGCGAACCGTGATCTCGTTCAACCCCCTATAATCAATGCATGGACGAAGCCCGCCATCCTTTTTACCCACAAAAAAGAAACCTGCGCCCATCGGTGAGGTGGAATTCCGGATCAACCCGGCAGCTAATGAGTCCCGGATGTAGGTCTCCATGGATTCGCGTTCCGGCCGTGAGAGGTTGTACAGCCTACTGGACGGAAACTCACTGCCTGGAACCAAATCAATGGCACAATCATACGGGCGGTGGGGAGGTAGCGTGAGGGCCAGATCCTTGCTGAACACGTCAGCGAGGTCATGGTACTCCGCTGGCACCGCCTTCAGATTGGGCGGGACTCGGACCTCCTCCTTAGCTTGGGAGCCAGGAGGAACCGAGGAACCGAGACACTCCCGATGGCAGGTTTCGCTCCACTGTACCACTACCCCGGACGGCCAATCAATCCGGGGATTGTGCTTCAGCATCCATGGAAACCCTAAAACCACACGGGAGGTGGCCTGAGTCACGAAGAACTCGATCACCTCCCGGTGGTTACCTGACACCACCAGAGTTACTGGAGGTGTCTTGTGCGTGATTGGTGGGAGTAGGGAGCCATCTAGTGCCCGAACCTGCACAGGCGAGGTAAGAGCCACCAGAGGGAGCCCTATCTCCCTGGCCCATCTGCTGTCAAGCAGATTCCCCTCAGAGCCCGTGTCCACCAGTGCTGGGGCCTTCAGGGTAGAATCCTCATACAGGATCGTGACTGGGAGTCGTGTAGCAATGTGGGTGTGTCCCACGTGCATGTTTTGGCCCACCCCTGGCCCAGTCTCTAGGGGCGGGCGTTGGAGTTTAACCGCTCGGGGCAGTCATTTGCCATATGCTCACTCGAGCCACAAACATAACAAGCTCCGTGGGCCCGCCTCCTTTGTGCTCCAGGTGCCCTAAATGTTGCCCTGCTCGTGTCCATAGCTTCGTCAGCAGGGGGAGCCGTAAGCGCACGGAGCGCCGGAACAGAGGAGCGTGGGGACGGCGGAACTCGACCGGACCCGGAAGGGAGAGGGACGACCCGTGCCTGGCCACGCCCTTCGCCTCGCTCCCGGCGACGTTCTTCTAACCGGTTGTCAAGCCGTATGACCAGATCTATGAGCCCATCTAAATCCCGCGGTTCGTCTTTAGCCACCAGGTGCTCTTTTAGGACCAGAGACAATCCATTTACAAAGGCAGCGCGGAGGGCAGTGCTATTCCAGCCGGATCTCGCTGCCGCGATGCGGAAGGCGACTGCATAGGCAGCTGCGCTCCGACGTCCCTGTCGTATGGACAGTAATGCGGTTGAAGCGGACTCTCCTCTGTTGGGATGATCGAACACCGTTCTGAGCTCCCGTACAAACCCGTCGTATGACTGAAGGAGCCGTGAGTTCTGCTCCCAGAGCGCTGTAGCCCAAGCGCGTGCCTCCCCGCGAAGCAGCTTTATCACATAAGCTACCCTGCTAGCATCAGCTGCGTACATCACGGGACGCTGAGCGAAGACGAGCGAACATTGCATAAGGAAGTCCGCGCACGTCTCCACACAGCCGTCGTACGGTTCTGGAGGGCTTATGTATGCTTCTGGGGACGGAGGAAGGGACCGTTGAACGACCAGAGGAACGTTACTTTCGCGCGCAGGGTCCTCAGGAGGGAGAGCCGCAGCGGCGCCCGAAGGGCGCGCTTCCACTTGTGCGGCGAGAGCCTCCACCCTGCGGTTCAGGAGTACGTGCTGCTCGGTCATCAAGTCGATCCGAGAGGTGAAAGCGGTGAGGATCCGCTGCAACTCACCGAGTACCCCTCCCGAAGCCTCCGCCGCGCCTTGGTCTTCCATTGGCCGTTCAACAGCCGGTTGACGCCCCTCGGAGTCCATGACGCTGGCCGAGATATCCTGTTGTGGAAGTGTAGGAACACGGACCCACAACAGGGGCGCAATGAACGGACAATGGAGGAAGATAAATAACAAGTTTTACTATTGTGAAACAAGCACAATAATTACAACAATCACACTTTGGGGCCGAATCCGCTGGTGTCGTGTGGGCAGGCTCGAAGGTAGGAGACGCCCGTCTCAGTAGAACCGGAACCACCCAGATCTCCTCTGCCACCGAACCCTGGAGATGCTGGAACCGCCAAGTCCCGAATTCCCAGGTGGCCACTGCCTCCGCTCGTCGGATCCGGTACTGCTGGCAGGAGAGAGCACACACACAGGTGGGATGCGAGCACCCGATAATGGAGAGGGGAGAAGCCGCCTCCACCTCTTGTCAATGTACAACAGGAAGGTGAGTACTTATCCAAGCAATAAGCTCCTAGTAGTCAACACTCCTGAAAAGGCTTTACAAATGATTAGTCAGTTTACACTAAATGTGCATGCGGAGATTACTACCTCAGTCGTAGACGATATCTCGGCACTGAGGTGGAGACGCCGTCCTCCTGATATACCCTGGTGCTGAGTTGAAACAGCTGTGTCCCATAATGGGTGACAGTTGTCACCTTGGCTGCTCTCACCAGGTGGCGACGCCCTCTGGTGGTGGTGGGCCAGCAGTACCTCCTCTTCAGCGGCCCACACATAACAGTCTCGCTTCCAAAGCGAATCGGTCGTGACGCGTGAAGCCTCCGCGCAGCTTTCCATGACAAAATCTCTTGTTAAAAGTGAAATCTGCCGGAAAATGGCTGATGTCCAGCTCTTGTGATAACCAGAGAAAGAGCACACGACGGTCTCATATACACAGAGCCATCCGTTTAAAAATGGTCCGGTGGCTTGTTCCGCGTCATCACAGCTCGGAGCGCGGTGCGCCGAGCGTCCTTAAAGGGGTCCTTAAAGCTGTACTAACAGACCTTATTCTCTGTGAAGCCTGTAAAATTTTCACCAAAAGCCAGATAAATTTTTCGAATGGTTTCCAGGTGCCAGTCTCTAACAGCTTCTGAAAAAATTCTGATGGAAAAAAAACCCAAATCATTCCGCCATTTCCAGACAATGAAAATCCGACGACGGGGCGGGACCACTCCTTCCACAAGGCGTGCTCACAGGCGAATGACGTCACCGACAGGCGTGGAAAAACTCACGCATGTGCACGAGGGTTCAAGCTTGTCTGACGTGAAAACATATGAATCAAATCCATATAGTTTTAAAAAAAAATAAAAAGGTACAATACTTTATGGACAGACCTCGTACATTGTTAGGGTTAGGGTTATGCACCATTGGCAGCCTTTGGGACGGCAATAGCTCAGTTGGCAGAACAAGCCATCTTATGACCGAATAATCAGCGGCTCGAATCCCAAGCAGTCAAAAAAAAAAAATGCATGTTGCCATTGTGTCCTTGGGCAAGACAGTTAACCCACTTTGCCTGTGCATGAATGAGGTGGTGGTCGGAGGGCCCACATGCGCAAAATGGCAGCTAGGCTTCCATCAGTTTGCCCCAGGGCAGCCGTGGCTACACAAGTAGCTTACCAAAACCAATGTGTGTGAATGTGCGAGTGAATGAATAATGCAACTTCTAAAACGTTTTGGGTGTCTTGAAAAGCGCTCTATAAATCCGAGTCTTTAATTACAGCATCAAGACATCTTGCAAACAACCCCAATTCCATTGAAGTTGGGATGTTGTGTAAAATGTAAATAAAAAGAGAGTACAATGATTTGCAAATCCTCTTCAACCTATATTCAATTGAATACACCACAAAGGAAGATATTTAATGTTCAAACTGATAAACTTCATTGTTTTTGTTTTTGTTCTTCACTTAGCCTGGAAAAAGAGTCTGTTGCTCTATAAAAAAGCCCTCCGTAAAGCTAGGACTTCTTTCTACTCATCACTAATTGAAGAAAATAAGAACAACCCCAGGATTCTTTTCAGCACTGTAGCCAGGCTGACAAAGAGTCAGAGCTCTATTGAGCTGAGTATTCCATTACTTTAACTAGTAATGACTTCATGACTTTCTTTGCTAACAAAATTTTAACTATTAGAGAAAAAATTACTCATAACCATCCCAAAGACGTATCGTTATCTTTGGCTGCTTTCAGTGATGCCGGTATTTGGTTAGACTCTTTCTCTCCGATTGTTCTGTCTGAGTTATTTTCATTAGTTACTTCATCCAAACCATCAACATGTTTATTAGACCCCATTCCTACCAGGCTGCTCAAGGAAGCCCTACCATTATTTAATGCTTCGATCTTAAATATGATCAATCTATCTTTGTTAGTTGGCTATGTACCACAGGCTTTTAAGGTGGCAGTAATTAAACCATTACTTAAAAATTCTTGAAAAGGGTAGTTGTAAAACAGCTAACTGATCATCTGCAGAGGAATGGTCTATTTGAAGAGTTTCAGTCAGGGTTTAGAATTCATCATAGTACAGAAACAGCATTAGTGAAGGTTACAAATGATCTTCTTATGGCCTCGGACAGTGGACTCATCTCTGTGCTTGTTCTGTTAGACCTCAGTGCTGCTTTTGATACTGTTGACCATAAAATTTTATTACAGAGATTAGAGCATGCCATAGGTATTAAAGGCACTGCGCTGCGGTGGTTTGAATCATATTTGTCTAATAGATTACGATTTGTTCATGTAAATGGGGAATCTTCTTCACAGACTAAAGTTAATTATGGAGTTCCACAAGGTTCTGTGCTAGGACCAATTTTATTCACTTTATACATGCTTCCCTTAGGCAGTATTATTAGACGGTATTGCTTACATTTTCATTGTTACGCAGATGATACCCAGCTTTATCTGTCCATGAAGCCAGAGGACACACACCAATTAGCTAAACTGCAGGATTGTCTTACAGACATAAAGACATGGATGACCTCTAATTTCCTGCTTTTAAACTCAGATAAAACTGAAGTTATTGTACTTGGCCCCACAAATCTTAGAAACATGGTGTCTAACCAGATCCTTACTCTGGATGGCATTACCCTGACCTCTAGTAATACTGTGAGAAATCTTGGAGTCATTTTTTATCAGGATATGTCATTCAAAGCGCATATTAAACAAATATGTAGGACTGCTTTTTTGCATTTACGCAATATCTCTAAAATTAGAAAGGTCTTGTCTCAGAGTGATGCTGAAAAACTAATTCATGCATTTATTTCCTCTAGGCTGGACTATTGTAATTCATTATTATCAGGTTGTCCTAAAAGTTTCCTAAAAAGCCTTCAGTTAATTCAAAATGCTGCAGCTAGAGTACTAACGGGGACTAGAAGGAGAGAGCATATCTCACCCATATTGGCCTCTCTTCATTGGCTTCCTGTTAATTCTAGAATAGAATTTAAAATTCTTCTTCTTACTTATAAGGTTTTGAATAATCAGGTCCCATCTTATCTTAGGGACCTCGTAGTACCATATCACCCCAATAGAGCGCTTCGCTCTCAGACTGCAGGCTTACTTGTAGTTCCTAGGGTTTGTAAGAGTAGAATGGGAGGCAGAGCCTTCAGCTTTCAGGCTCCTCTCCTGTGGAACCAGCTCCCAATTCAGATCAGGGAGACAGACACCCTCTCTACTTTTAAGATTAGGCTTAAAACTTTCCTTTTTGCTAAAGCTTATAGCTAGGGCTGGATCAGGTGACCCTGAACCATCCCTTAGTTATGCTGCTATAGACGTAGACTGCTGGGGGGTTCCCATGATGCACTGTTTCTTTTTGCTCTGTATGCACCACTCTGCATTTAATCATTAGTGATCGATCTCTGCTCCCCTCCACAGCATGTCTTTTTCCTGGTTCTCTCCCTCAGCCCCAACCAGTCCCAGCAGAAGACTGCCCCTCCCTGAGCCTGGTTCTGCTGGAGGTTTCTTCCTGTTAAAAGGGAGTTTTTCCTTCCCACTGTAGCCAAGTGCTTGCTCACAGGGGGTCGTTTTGACCGTTGGGGTTTTACATAATTATTGTATGGCCTTGCCTTACAATATAAAGCACCTTGGGGCAACTGTTTGTTGTGATTTGGCGCTATATAAAAAAAAAAAATTGATTGAAAATTGATTGATTGATTGTTTTTGTATAAATATTTGCTCATTTTGAAATGGATGCCTGCAACACGTTTCAAAAAAGCTATGACAGTGGTATGTTTACCACTGTGTTACATCACCTTTCCTTCTAACAACACTCAATAAGCGTGTGAGAACTGAGGACACAAATTGTTGAAGCTTTGTCGGTGGAATTCTTTCCCATTCTTGCTTGATGTATGACTTCAGTTGTTCAACAGTCCGGCGTCTCCGTTGTCGTATTTTGCGCTTCATAATGTGCCACACATTTTCAATGGGCGACAGGTCTGGACTGCAGGCAGGCCAGTCAAGTACCGACACTCTTCTACTACGAAGCCACGCTGTTGTCACGTGCAGAATGTGGCTTGGCATTGTCTTGCTGAAATAAGCAGGGATGTCCCTGAAAAAGACATTGCTTGAATGGCAACATGTGTTGCTCCAAATCTTGGATGTACCTTTCAGCATTGATGGTGCCATCACAGATGTGTAAGTTGCTCATGCCATGGGCCCTAACATACCCCCATACACACCTCCATACAGATGCTGGCTTTTGAACTTTTGCGCTCATAACAATCTGGTCTTTTTCGTCTTTTGTCTGGAGGACACGACAGCTATGATTTCCAAATTCCAAAAACAATTTCACGTGTAGACTCATCAGACCACAGCACACTTTTCCATTTTGAGTCTGTCCATTTCAAATGAGCTCGGGCCCAGAGAAGGCAGCGGCGTTTCTGGATATTGGTGATGTATGGCTTTCGCTTTGCATGGTAGAGTTTTAACTTGCACTTGTAGATGTAGCGACAAACTGTGTTAACTGACAATGGTTTTCTGAGGTGTTCCTGAACCCACGCGGTAAGATCCTTTACACAATGATGTTGGTTTTTAATGCAGTGCTATCTGAGGGATCGAAGGTAACGGGCATTCAATGTTGGTTTTCGGCCTTGCCGCTTACATATAGAAAGTTCTCCAGATTCTCTGAATTTTCTGATTATATTATGGACTGCAGATGATGGAATCCCTAAATTCCTTGCAATTGAACATTGAGAAACATTGTTCTTAAACTGTTGGACTATTTTTCCACACAGTTGTTCACAAAGTGTTGATCCTCACCCCATCTTTGCTTGTGAATGGCTGAGCCTTTTGGGGATGCTCCTTTTATACCCTCACCTGTTTCCAATTAACCTGTTCACCTGTGGAATGTTCTGTTAGAAAAGTAATGGACATTTTTATGTTTTCCAAAAACCATATGGATTTTTTGAATCACGTGTGATTGCATCAGCCAAGCTTGAACCTTCGTGCACATGCATGAGTTTTTTCACGCCTGTCAGTTGCGTCATTCGCCTGTGAGCACGCTTTGTGGGAGGAGTGGTCCAGCCCCCACGGTGGATTTTTATTGTCAGGAAAATGGCTGAGCGACTGCCGCTTTGCTGCTTCAAAATTTTTTTCAGAAACTGTGAGAGACAGCCAGGTGGAAACCATTCAGAAAATTCAGATGGCTTTCGGTGAAGATTCAATGGGCATCACAGAGATTAAGGAGCATTACAACTGGATTAAAGATGGCCCACAGCGGGCTGAGGGCGCGCCGCGCTCCGAACGGCCATCGACAGGCTGAAACGACCAGATCATTTCCAAAGTGAAGGCTGTGTTGATCCGGGACATCATGTGACAACCAGAGAAATAGCAAGAGAGGTGGACATAGCACTTTTTCGGCACATTACACTGTTACAGGAGATTTTGTAATGAAAGACGTGCAGCAGAATTTGCCCGTCAGGATGGAACCGCGTAATGGCGCAGAACAAAAAGCACCTCCGTGTTGGAAGTCTCACAGGACATGCCCAGCTCTTCAACCATTCGGAAGATTCAGATGGCTTTCCAGTCGAGTGAGTATCCGAGAAATTGTCGAAGAGCTGAGCATGTCACAACATGTCCTGTGAGACCAACACGGAGGTGCTTTTGTTCCGTGCCA
The DNA here is from genome assembly GCF_902500255.1 of Thalassophryne amazonica. Lineage (NCBI taxonomy): Eukaryota > Metazoa > Chordata > Actinopteri > Batrachoidiformes > Batrachoididae > Thalassophryne > Thalassophryne amazonica. The sequence goes on along the minus strand of NC_047108.1, from coordinate 49,476,373 downwards.
TTAGCGGCTCCGTGGCGAATTCCTCCGCTCCTGTTTTCATGACAAAATCTCCTTTGCCATTTCTCTGGCCAGACGACATCCCGGATCAACACAGCCTTCGCTTTGGAAATGATCCGTTCGTTTCAGCCTGTCGATGGCCGCTTGAAGCGCGGCGCGCCCTCAGCCGCTGTGGGCCGTCTTTAATCCGGTTGTCATGCTCCTTAATCTCTGTTATGTCCATAAGATTTTCACCAAAAGCCATCTGAATTTTCCGAATGGTTTCGACCTGGCTGTCTCTCACAGTTTCTGGAAAAATTTGATGCATTGCTGCTCCAGCTGTTCAGACATTTTCCTCACAATGAAAATCCGACAAGGGGGGAGGACCAGTGCTCACTCAAAGTGTGTTCACAGGTGAATGACGCAGGCGTGAAAAAACTCACGTATGCGCACGAAGGTTCAAGCTTGGCTGATGCAATCACACATGATTCAAATCCATAAGGTTATTGCAAAAAATAAAAAGGTCCGTTACTTTTCTAACAGGCCTCGTATTTGCACAAAAACAAAAAACTCTATTAGTTTGAACATTAAATATCTTGTCTTTGTGGTCTATTCAACTGAATATAGGTTCAAATCAAATCAAATCAAATCAATTTTATTTATATAGTGCCAAATCACAACAAACAGTTGCCCCAAGGTGCTTTATATTGTAAGGCAAAGCCATACAATAATTACGGAAAAACCCCAATGGTCAAAACGACCCCCTGTGAGCAAGCACTTGGCGACAGTGGGAAGGAAAAACTCCCTTTTAACAGGAAGAAACCTACAGCAGAACCAGGCTCAGGGAGGGGCAGTCTTCTGCTGGGACTGGTTGGGGCTGAGGGAGAGAACCAGGAAAAAGACATGCTGTGGAGGGAAGCAGAGATCAATCACTAATGATTAAATGCAGAGTGGTGCATACAGAGCAAAAAGAGAAAGAAACACTCAGTGCATCATGGGAACCCCCCAACAGTCTAAGTCTATAGCAGCATAACTAAGGGATGGTTCAGGGATCCAGCCCTAACTATAAGCTTTAGCAAAAAGGAAAGTTTTAAGCCTAATCTTAAAAGTAGAGAGGGTGTCTGTCTCCCTGATCCGAATTGGGAGCTGGCTCCAGAGGAGAGGAGCCTGAAAGCTGAAGGCTCTGCCTCCCATTCTACTCTTACAAACCCTAGGAACTACAAGTAAGCCTGCAGTCTGAGAGTGAAGCGCTCTATTGGGGTGATATGGTACTATGAGGTCCCTAAGATAAGATGGGACCTGATTATTCAAAACCTTATAAGTAAGAAGAAGAATTTTAAATTCTATTCTAGAATTAACAGGAAGCCAATGAAGAGAAGCCAATATGGGTGAAATATGCTCTCTCCTTCTAGTCCCTGTCAGTACTCTAGCTGCAGCATTTTGAATTAACTGAAGGCTTTTCAGGGAACTTTTAGGACAACCTGATAATAATGAATTACAATAGTCCAGCCTAGAGGAAATGAATGCATGAATTAGTTTTTCAGCATCACTCTGAGACAAGACCTTTCTAATTTTAGAGATATTGCACAAATGCAAAAAAGCAGTCCTACATATTTGTTTAATATGCGCATTGAATGACATATCTTGATCAAAAATGACTCCAACATTTCTCACAGTATTACTAGAGGTCAGGGTAATGCCATCCAGAGTAAGGATCTGGTTAGACACCATGTTTCTAAGATTTGTGGGGCCGAGTACAATAACTTCAGTTTTATCTGAGTTTAAAAGCAGGAAATTAGAGGTCATCCATGTCTTTATGTCTGTAAGACAATCCTGCAGTTTAGCTAATTGGTGTGTGTCCTCTGGCTTCATGGATAGATAAACCTGGGTATCATCTGCATAACAATGAAAATTTAAGCAATGCTGTCTAATAATACTGCCTAAGGGAAGCATGTATAAAGTGAATAAAATTGGTCCTAGCACAGAACCTTGTGGAACTCCACAATTAACCTTAGTCTGTGAAGAAGATTCCCCATTTATATGAACAAATTGTAATCTATTAGATAAATATGATTCAAACCACCGCAGCGCAGTGCCTTTAATACCTACGCCATGCTCTAATCTCTGTAATAAAATTTTATGGTCAACAGTATCAAAAGCAGCACTGAGGTCTAACAGAACAAGCACAGAGATGAGTCCACTGTCTGAGGCCATAAGACGCTCATTTGTAACCTTCTCTAATGCTGTTTCTGTACTATGATGAATTCTAAACCCTGACTGAAACTCTTCAAATAGACCATTCCTCTGCAGATGATCAGTTAGCTGTTTTACAACTACCCTTTCAAGAATTTTTGAGAGAAAAGGAAGGTTGGAGATTGGCCTATAATTAGCTAAGATAGCTGGGTCAAGTGATGGCTTTTTAAGTAATGGTTTAATTACTGCCACCTTAAAAGCCTGTGGTACATAGCCTACTAATAAAGATAGATTGATCATATTTAAGATCGAAGCATTAATTAATGGTAGGGCTTCCTTGAGCAGCCTGGTAGGAATCGGGTCTAATAGACATGTTGATGGTTTGGAGGAAGTAACTAATGAAAATAACTCAGACAGAACAATCGGAGAGAAAGAGTCTAACCAAATACCGGCATCACTGAAAGCAGCCAAAGAGAACGATATGTCTTTGGGATAGTTATGAGTAATTTTTTCTCTAATAGTTAAAATTTTATTAGCAAAGAAAGTCATGAAGTCATTACTAGTTAAAGTTAAAGAATACTCGGCTCAATAGAGCTCTGACTCTTTGTCAGCCTGGCTACAGTGCTGAAAAGAAACCTGGGGTTGTTCTTATTTTCTTCAATTAGTGATGAGTAGTAAGATGTCCTAGCTTTAGGGAGGGCTTTTTTATAGAGCAACAGATTATTTTTCCAGGCTAAGTGAAGATCTTCTAAATTAGTGAGACACCATTTCCTCTCCAGCTCACAGGTTATCTGCTTTAAGCTGCGAGTTTGTGAGTTATACCACGGAGTCAGGCACTTCTGATTTAAGACTCTCTTTTTCAGAGGAGCTACAGCATCCATAGTTGTCCTCAATGAGGATATAAAACTACTGACGAGATAATCTATCTCACTCACAGAGTTTAGGTAGCTACTCTGCCCTGTGTTGGTATATGGTATTGGAGAACATAAAGAAGAAATCATATCCTTAAACCTAGTTACAGCGCTTTCTGAAAGACTTCTACTGTAATGAAACTTATTCCCCACTGCTGGGTATTCCATCAGAGTAAATGTAAATGTTATTAAGAAATGATCAGACAGAAGGGGGTTTTCAGGGAATACTATTAAGTCTTCAATTTCCATACCATAAGTCAGAACAAGATCTAAGGTATGATTAAAGTGGTGGGTGGACTCATTTACATTTTGAGCAAAGCCAATCGAGTCTAACAATAGATTAAATGCAGTGCTGAGGCTGTCATTCTCAGCATCTGTGTGGATGTTAAAATCACCCACTATAATTATCTTATCTGAGCTAAGCACTAAGTCAGACAAAAGGTCCGAAAATTCACAGAGAAACTCACAGTAACAACCAGGACGATGATAGATAACAACAAATAAAACTGGTTTTTGGGACTTCCAATTTGGATGGACAAGACTAAGAGTCAAGCTTTCAAATGAATTAAAGCTCTGTCTGGGTTTTTGACTAATTAATAAGCTGGAATGGAAGATTGCTGCTAATCCTCCGCCTTGGCCCATGCTACGAGTGTTCTGGCAGTTAGTTAGGGGTGTTGACTCATTTAAACTAACATATTCATCCTGCTGTAACTAGGTTTCTGTAAGGCAGAATAAATCAATATGTTGATCAATTATTATATCATTTACTAACAGGGACTTAGAAGAGAGAGATCTAATGTTTAATAGACCACATTTAACTGTTTTATTCTGTGGTGCAGTTGAAGGTGCTATATTATTTTTTCTTTTTGAATTTTTATGCTTAAATACATTTTTGCTGGTTATTGGTAGTCTGGGAGCAGGCACCATCTCTACGGGGATGGGGTAATGAGGGGATGGCAGGGGGAGAGAAGCTGCAGAGAGGTGTGTAAGACTACAACTCTGCTTCCTGGTCCCAACCCTGGATAGTCACGGTTTGGAGGATTTAATAAAATTGGCCAGATTTCTAGAAATGAGAGCTGCTCCATCCAAAGTGGGATGGATGCCGTCTCTCCTAACAAGACCAGGTTTTCCCCAGAAGCTTTGCCAATTATCTAGAAGCCCACCTCATTTTTTGGACACCACTCAGACAGCCAGCAATTCAGGGAGAACATGCGGCTAAACATGTCACTCCCGGTCCGATTGGGGAGGGGCCCAGAGAAAACTACAGAGTCCGACATTGTTTTTGCAAAGTTACACACCGATTCAATGTTAATTTTAGTGACCTCCGATTGGCGTAACCGGGTGTCATTACTGCCGATGTGAATTACAATCTTACCAAATTTACGCTTAGCCTTAGCCAGCAGTTTCAAATTTCCTTCAATGTCGCCTGCTCTGGCCCCCGGAAGACAATTGACTATGGTTGCTGGTGTCGCTAACTTCACATTTCTCAAAACAGAGTCGCCAATAACCAGAGTTTGTTCCTTGGCGGGTGTGTCGCCGAGTGGGGAAAAACGGTTAGAAATGTGAACGGGTTGGCGGTGTACACTGGGCTTCTGTTTAGGACTACGCTTCCTCCTCCCAGTCACCCAGTCGGCCTGCTTTCCCAGCTGCTGGGGATCCGCTGGAAGGTAACTAACGGCGGCTAAGCTACCTTGGTCCGCACCGACTACAGGGGCCTGGCTAGCTGTAGGATTTTCCAAGGTGCAAGAGGATTTGCAAATCATTGTATTCTGTTTTTATTTACATTTTACACAACGTCCCAACTTCATTGGAATTGGGGTTGTAATCCAAGAAATCTTGTGTTGTAAAAGGAGAGTGACTTACATGTGGTTGTCAATGAATAAGTGTTGCCACCGTGTTGAACAAGAACTTTGAGTTATGCTTGTTTTTGTTGATCAAATCAGAGTAATAGGTCCACTTTGTAGCCAGTAGTGCATGCTTATAGTCTATGATAGCGTCATCCTACGCGAGGTGGCACACTTCTAATTCTGAACTATGCCATTTTCATTCTCGACCTCTAGCCTTATGCTTGAGATCACGCAAGCAATCTTTGAACCAAAGGTGACTGTGTTTTGGGGAGTGTGATTTTAATATAGGTGGCACAATCACGTCCAGTGTAATTTTGAGTGCTGAGTTTAAATTGTACACAAGACTGTCTACTGATTGAGCATTTTCCAAACGTGAAACTAAGATATTAGGCAGTATAGCTTCAAGTTCAGTTTTAGTTGAGGAGTTAATATGTCGCCGCAATGATAAATAAGGCTGTTGTTCCACTAAACACGGCAGTGAAACTGTAAACCTAATAAGTGAGTAATCGGAGACCACTGATGCAAGATGCATGATGTCAATATTCGTGACAGCAATACCACGTGTGAGAAGCAAATCCAGGGTATTTCCACTAATGTGTGTTGAATCCTGAATGCATTGTTGGAATCCTAATACATCCACAATTTCCATAAATGATTTGTAGAGGGGATCAAAAGGCTTATTTATATGAATGTTGAAGTCACCAATAATCATAATGTTGTCTGCACTAGTTAACAAGTTAAAGATGAACGCACCAAATCCATCTAAGAATTCAGAATATTGGCCAGGGGGCCTATATACAGTGATAAAGTAATATGGTTGATTTTTATTCTTGTGACCTTGGCAATACATAGCATCATAGGCAGAGTGGAGAATCAGATGTTCAAACAAATTATATTTGTGACCCCCAACAGCAAATAAACTAAACATAGATTTATAATTAAGAACAACACCCCCACCTTGCTTCGCATCACGAGGGACATGACTAAATGTGTACGCCAGTGCGCAGGCCTCATTTAAGGGGAGGACAGCTGTCAGTTTAAACCAGGTTTCACATAACCCAATCATATCTGAGTGGTGGACCATAATTAGATCATTAATTAACATTGATTTTGAGGACAGTGATCTTATGTTAATGACACCCAGACTAAGGACCTCAGTGGGACTGACAGTTAGATTGTTTGGATTTAGGGGTGGTTCCAGAGTAGCATATATAAGATGCCTGGAAGTAGGTTTAGGTTTGAGACATTCCATGTGGGTTGTTGGTAGTAACACAAAATATTTGATATTGCTGGAACAGGCAGCGGGCCATCCTCAATTTTAACATCATCCATAATGGGTATTAAGTTTGCAAAGCATGTCCCTCTATGATTTTTATGGGGATTTCTACAGAAACAGGCCACAGTGTCAACTGGACAAATTTCCCTCTCTGCCACATAAACTGCACTATCACCATAGTGGATTTTCTGCACTAATTTCTCCGCTAATGGATTCCACACCCACATTTGTCATAAGCCTTGCAGGGTCTCTAATCACCTGCTCTGTGGCCTGCTGTAAAGTCCTAATGTTACCCTCCCTGTAGAGCTCTATGTTTGCAGACAAGATGGTGGCGCCTTCTCCGATAGGGTGAAGGCCATCCTGCATCAGCAAGCCACGGCAGCCCCAAAACGATGACCAGTTATCAATAAAACTAAAGCCTTGCTGTCTACAAAATTGCGCCAGCCACCTATTTAACAATATCAGCCTGCTAAATGCCTCATCATTACCCTGGGAGGGGAGGGGACTATTAATTGATGCTGACACATCTTTCTGGCAAGGTCACAAGTCTGCTCTATGTCCATTTTTGAGACCTCAGAGTGCTTCATTCTCACATCATAGGTGCCGACATGAATAACTATGTCGCTGTATCTAGTGTCATGTTCCTTTGTCTGTATGCCCTTCTGCAGCGGCAGCACCCTAAGATGAGAGGCAATATCGGGAGCACTGGCCCCAGGAATACATTTAACATCAGCCGGCATCTCTAACCTGACTTTGCAGGCAATAGAATCCCCTACCACAAAAGGTCAGCATTTCAGCCTGGAGATAGGAGTGGACGATATCAAATTAAAGGGCTAACAACAGTCATATCGAAAGGAGAAAACCGGTTCACGGTTCACAGTGGCGAGTGTGACTGGGGTACCGCAACCGGGTACCAAGCCCTACGTGACTTCCTCCACCTAACCATGGTCTGAAAGCTGTCATCCACAGCCGGCATTTCTAGGCTAATGCTAATGGGCATGCTAGCCAGCCCAACACTAACCTCGTCTCTAGTGCCTGTAACATCTATAGGTACGGTCGGAAATCCGGGTCCTTGATGCACACACACATAGCAACGAACATAGTAACCAGAGAGCCGCTGAAAACAAACCACTGTCGTGCTCATTTCCTACTTGACGTCCATAGCGCTTGCATCATTTTGCCACGTTTTTTTCTAAATATACAGTCTTGATGATGATGGTATCTGACCGTCTTCGAACCTCAGACTTTCATTCTTGATTAATGAAAACATTCTTGGCAAATGCTTTCGCTTTCATCCGTCCTGTGCCGGTCCAAGAATTTCACCTCTAGTGGCACAATATGAATGCCCCCGGATGTCCCTCTTAATCATGGCCCCAGTTCAGAGAAGGAAAACCCACAAATTGAACCGAAGTCCTATTCCATTATTCCTAGCTGGGTTATTCAGGCGACCAGGCCTGTTTTGAACACTCTAATTTTTTCACAGTAAACGCTTCGGACACCGCGGGACACTCAGCTAAGAGCATTGAGGGGGTGCCAAGAGACTGAGGCTGGTACAGACGGCAGCTCACCTAGTGGTGGACCGTCAGCTCAATCCTGAGATCCAACTACGAGCTTTTTAACTGCAGCAACTTTTGCACACCTATCAAGGCTCTCCACATACTCATATGCCATTTGGCATGACCAAATTGGCAGGCCTTTGTGAATAAACAGCTATAAAGACGACCATATCAACAATGGTTGTGAGTGCACGTATGGTTTGTTTTCAGTGGTGATCCAAAATGACGATGTAAATGATGTAGGTCTGACCGTACCTATCTCCACTGAACAAAGAAGCTGTTCTAGCTTACGGACACAGGTCTCTAAGAGAGCCACCCTATCTGCCAACATCACGCAGGATTAATGTAAAGTGTAAAGTAGTGTACTTTGTGCACCAGAAAATCCAAGAGTGTAGCCAAACTAGCACAAGCTAACTGCTAACAAAAATGCTCACTACTCTGAAGATTCACACAGGAGTGAAATAATGAGCTTCAATTCACAGCAGTTACACTGAAAAACTAACAGAAGTATTAGACTGGTAACAGTAATAAATAGGGATGGTATTGATAAGATTTTATCGATATCGATACATTATCAATTCCGTTTATCGATCTGATTCCTTATCGATTCCCTTATCTATACCTCTTGTGAATTTTTTGTGTACTAAAAGTAGGCTTTACAGGTTTTCTATGTCAAAGGGTCAAAGAGCTTTTTCTTATCGTGCACCCGCTCTGTGGAGCGGTCTTCTTGCGACCATGAGGCAGTCAGAGTCCGTGGACATTTTTAAGTGAAGACTTAAAGCCTATTTTTATTCTCTTTCTTATGAATAGTTTTTATTTTTTTTTTATCTGTTATATTCTTTTACTTCTGTTTTTAATTATGTATTTGCTTTTTTAAATTTATTTATTTAAATTTTTTATGTTGAACTGTTTTATGTGAGGCGCCTTGAGATGGCTTTTGTTGTGATTTGGCGCTTTATAAGCCAATTAAATTGAAATTGAACAACATTTTATTGTGTCTTAAAGCAAATGAATATGAAATTGGTCACTGGATCCTTAAACTTTGGACATAATAAACTCTACATGGTGGATCCTTGATCTCTGGACATAAAATAAATATGAAATTGGTCACTGGATCCTTAAACTTTGGACATAATAAACTCTACATGGTGGATCCTTGATCTCTGGACATAAATAGAAATAAACAAAATCTGTAGTTTTTGTCAAAAGCATTTCCTTTCAGACATTATTGGCATGAATGTCTTTCCATATATCTCAGCTGAGCCCAGCTGGCTGTGCTGCGCATCAGGATGTAATTTATAAAGAATGCAGGACGTCTCATTTTGGGATAAAAAAAAAATGTTTTAGTCGATTGCAGTTTCTTGTCTGTATTACAACATTTGTAAGCGGTGTCATTTTATTCAAAGTGGCAATTTGTTTTGAAGTTATTCATTCTGACCGGACTCTGTCTCAGCAGAGAGATGCACAGCATTTGGAGCTGTGCTAACAGAAGGACGATTCACGTTTCCTGACTGCAACAAGACAAGAGTCCCAATTAGTGACTTTAATCCACACAAAAGTGACTCATGATATTTTAATGGCTTTGAGAGGGGTTACAAAGCGGACTTGCCGTTTCTGAAGAGCAGCGAATCAAAGAACCATGAGCCAGTCGATCGAAGCATTCATACTTCAAAGTGGTGTCGCGCTGCAGAAACGGTTGATTACAGAGCCGCTGCAGGGTCTGTAATCAACGTAGAGGAATGATCATTTTCCAGACAAACACCCCCAAAAACAATGGCTGTTCTGAAGGACTGATAAGGGAATCGTTAAGCAAAAAGGCTATTGATATCGGTGGATGGAATCATTTCTTAACGATACTCAAAAAGAAACGGTTCTCGATACGCATCCCTAGTAATAAAATAAAAAGATTACAGAGAAAAAAAAACATGGCACCAACCTAGCACAAGCTACCCGCTAACGAAAATGCTAACCACTCCCTAAGATTAAAACATGAGAATTTTAGTTAAATAAGATTCACAAAAAATGCACTTAAAAAAAAAAAGCAGAAATAGAAGTAATGAATACAACCTTGTAGTGATTAGAAGAACGTAATTCAGCATGCAGTTCGTTGGAAGCAAGTTGCCAGATCTGTGAACCAACGTCAGCACTCAGATTTGATGGGGAGTGTTGGTACACAGCCATTTTTAGATCTGTCCAGAGGTGTTCAATCATATTCAGGTCTGGGACCTGACTGGTCCACTCAAGGACATTCAAAGAGTTGTCCTGAAGCCGCTCCTTTGTTATCATGGCTGTGTGCTTAAGGTCATTGTCCTGCTGAAAGATGAACCGTCACAGGAGATTTTCATCCCGGATTTCTCAGTACATTGATGCATTCATCTGTCCCTTAATCCTGACTAGTCTCCCAGTTCTTGTTGCTGAAAAACATACACACAGCGTGATGCTGCCACAACCATGCTTCAGGGATGGTGCCTGGTTTCCTCCAAACATGACGTCTGGCATTCATGCTAAAGAGTTCAATCTTAGTCTCATCAGACCAGAGAATTTTGTTTCTCATTGTCCGAGAGTCCTTGAATGCCTTTTGGCAAACTCCAAGTGGGCTGCCATGTGTCTTTTATTAAGGAGTGGCTTCCCTCTGGCCGCTCTACCATACAGGCCAGATTGGTTGATTTCGTCAGAGATGGTTGTCCATCTGGAAGGTTCTCCTCTCTCCACAGAGGAATGCTGAAGCTCTAACAGAGTGGCCATCGGGTTCTTGGTCATCTCCTTGACTAAGGCCGTTACCCCCCGATTGCTTGGTTTACACGGACGGCCAGCTCTGGGAAGAGTCCTGGTGGATCTGAACTTCTTGCATTTACAGATGATGAAGGCCACTGTGCTCACTGGGAACTTCAAAGCATCCGAAATGTTTCTGTACCCTTCCCCAGATTTGTGCCTCAAGACAATCCTGTCTCTGAGGTCTACAGACAATTCCTTTGACTTTATGCTTGGTTTGTGCTCTGACCTGCACTGTCAGATGTTCAGGTGACCTTATATGTAGACAGGTGTGTGCCTTTCCAAACTATGTCCAGTCAACTGAATTTACCCCAGGTGGACTCCAATTAAGCTGTAGAAACATTTCAAGAATGATCAGTGGAAACAGGAGGGACCTGAGCTCAATTTTGAGCTTCATGTCAGAGGCTGTGAATACTTATGCACATGTGATTTCTTAGTTTTTTGTTGTGTGTCGTCCTGGTACCTGCTCTCTCTCTCTATCACTTCCCAGGTGGCATTCCTTGTGGAGCTGATGAGCACACCTGTCTGCAATCAACCTGCCTCCATATAAACCTTGGTTTAAGTACGGAACGTCATGCCAACCGCCACCACACCCCGGCCCCCATCTACCAGCCCGGGCAGGAGGTGTGGCTCGCCTTGTGGAACATTCCTCTGCAGACGGAGTCTCCCAAGCTCGCTCCTCGCTCCATTGGCCCGTTTGTAATTGATCGGGTGATCAACCCTACCTCTGTGCGACTCCGTCTGCCTCATTCCCTACGGATCCACCTGGTCTTCCACATGTCCCAGCTCAAGCCTGTCTGCTCCAGTCCACTGTGTTCACCTGCTCCGCAGCCTCCTCCTGCCCGGATTGTCGACGGTCATCAACAAGATCTTGGATGTTCATCAGCGCAGTCGGGGATTGCAATATCTGGTAGACTGGGAGGGCCTGATGGATGCTCCTGGGTCAAGCAGAGCCTCATCTTGGACCCTTCCCTCCTCCGGGACTTCTGCCGGGAGCATCCTGATCAGACCAGGCTCCCATTGAGCTGGGGGGGGGGGGGTTACTGTTGTGTGTCGTCCTGGTACCTGCTCTCTCTCTCTCTCTCTTCACAGGTGGCATTCCTTGTGGAGCTGATGAGCACACCTGTCTGCAATCAACCTGCCACCATATAAACCCTGGTTCAGCAGCTCATCGGTGCCAGAAACTCAGTGTTCATGACCTGGAACCTGGCCTATTTCTGGATAGAGCCTTTCTGTCTGCGTTCCGTCACAGTGTTCTCTTGACTCTCTGTTTGGCTACCTGCATGTTTCCTGTCACCTGTTCTAGTTTGGGTCTGAGTAATTGTGAGCAGTTACCCTCATACTGTTTCTCCTCCTCCATAGTGATACCGCTCTCCGTCAGCTCCACAGGGGGCCACCTGGACCACGGACCACTCACAACTCCACACCTTGGATCTCCACCTGCACACTGGGTCTATTTGGGCTGCGACCATCTGTATCCACCGTAACATTTTTATTTTTAATAAATTTGAAAAAAGATTTAAAAAAGCAAAACCCAAAAGAAAACCCCACCTTTTTCACATTGTCATTATGGGATATTGTGTGTGGAATTTTGAGGGAAAAAAGAGAAGAATTTCATCAATTTTGGAATAAGGCTGTAACAAAACAAAATGTGGAAAAAGTGAAGCACCGTGAATACTTTCCAGATGCACTGTAAATGAGTATTTCTGCATGTTTTCTTTGAGCTCACTGTGCCTCCAGCTCTTATGCAAGCTGCGAAGCCAACCCAACCTGATGTTATGGTTAGAGTAAAGACAAGAGAGAGGATTATAACTAGTAACATTTTTAAAAATGTGTCACAAAAGTGGGGCACTTTCTTGATGGAGGCACGAAAATGAAGCATGAGACTGGGCTGAGCCTCACACAGGATGAGCTGATGAGAAATAAATCAGCTCTGACATGAAATCTAGCCAACATTGCACGGTTTGGTATCAAGTTAATCAATTTCAATTTCTTTTCTGATTAATGTGATAAGTGATCTAGAAAACTTTCTTTAATATCCTACTCCCATTAATAACAATCAATATTCTCCAAACACTGTTTATGTGAAAATTAAAAATATGGAAATTTCAGAGGTGATATTTTCCTGGCATGCTCATGAATTAAAAACACATTTATACACATTAACACTAGGCTGTTTAAGACTTTGTGCCGTACTGTACGCAAAGTGACATAAGTTCTGACATTGAATGAGTGGACTCAACATTTACTCAACTTATATTAAAATGATAAAAGAAATGCTGATAAAATGCTTCCCATCTGCATGCGAGGAATCCTTTCCTTTCTACATGGTGGAAACCGGTTTAATTTCCTCTTTTAATATGTTATTGACTGTTTCCTTAGATAATGATGAAATCAATGAACTGTAATGTAAGTTAGCTCACATCAGAGCTTACCCTGCACATTTTAAAGGGTCTAAATGCTCAGTGCATCACTTTGGTCTAAATATTAACCCTGGTTAATGGGACTCCAATGGGACTGGCAAATATAACCCATGTGCCAGTCTCCTTAAGGGACTAAAAGAAAGATTTACCCTTCAATCTGAGACACTCAAATATGACCACTTACTTTGCCTGATTAAATCTGTCCAGTGATGGTAAACACTGTCCATTTCACATTGCCAGTTTTTTTTTTTTTTTTTTGCGGGGGGGGCAGTTTTTATTAATTAGGCTCTCACTAATTTGTAAAAAGTAAGCCCCTTCTGCTGTTCCCTTGTTTTTGCACTCGGGGTCGCCACAGGAAATCCAAGGTGGATCTGCATGTGTTAGTGGCACCTGGTCTGTTGTGTTTGTCAGTTCGTTATTTGACTGGCATCCATTCATCAACATTCTGATCAGATCTTTTTTTTATTCAGTACTTCTTCCTGGTCTTGTGTGGATAAGCAGGGAACAACCGAAAATAAAGACAGTTGTCATTCATTGTTCGTTGGGATTCGCTCATTAACAGATATCACATCATATGTACGCTGGTGCTAACTGAGCATAATACAGATTTCATTCAGAAAAGTTGGTACAGTATAGAAGATGCAAATATAATAATAAACCCTGCAGTGATTCTTCTTTGACTTTTATTTCATTGCAGACAGTGTGAACCCAAGATATTTTATATTTGGTATGGTCATCATTTCATTTGTTAATATACATTCATCCCTGCATTTCAGGCCTCCAACACATCACAAAAATGTAGGGATGGGGGAAATTTAGGGATAGTAACAAGATACAAAAAAAGTTATTTAAAAATTTTTCAATTTCTATTTTCAAAAGTGATGTAAGCAGGTGACGGCAATCACGGTTTCGTACAAAAGCAGTATCCATAAAAGGCTGTCTATGAGTTAGGCTGTCTAAAAGTTTGAACTGGGGTCGAAGTCCTTCTAACTACATTCAGAGTATTCTGATCGTGTTCGAGGGAACCTCAAAATGGATCAGGCACACCAAACCCTGCCAGCATGATTGTGCCCCCCCGGTGCATCCTGTTTGGGGTGTGCAAAGGAAATATTGTAATGTTCAAAGTCTGTGGCACACAATCATTATGTGCACTAGATGTGAACATTGTGCAATCACACCAAATACACTGTGTCACAGCCAGTCAGTGCGCCTCAGAGCCACAGCTGTCACATCCATAATCAGTGTTGCCACAGTTACTTTGAAAAGTAAAGTAATCCAATTACTGATTACTCCTTGAAAAGTAACTTAGTTACTTTACTGATTACTCAATTGGAAAAGTAACTAAGTTAGATTACTAGTTACTTTAGTTACTTTCCTCAGCTGCCGACAACAACCCTCTGCCACCTCAACATGACAATGATACCTGTTTTGCCAAAACTCACTTTATAGTCACCCTTTTTTGGCTTCAATGAAAATAAATACTTGTTTTATAAAAGTAAAATAAAGACCTCTTTCTTGACCTCATATTTAACTGTTGACAGCACTGTAACAGTAAAACTTGCAATTTCTAACCTACATTGTTTATAAATGTAACTATTAAATTCATTCTAACATTTAAATTCTCTCTAAACATTTTACTTGTCGAAATTATTATTATTTTAAGTAGTATTAGTAGTTGTAGTAAAAAAACGACTTCAAAACTGGACCTTTAATCCAGGGGTGTTGGGGGGGCACATCCTTGCCTAACGCCCCATTCTATCTGGATTCACCCCTGCTTTGGTGTTTGAGCACAAAGAATAGATAACATTTATTTATGCAGAAAACATGACCAGATTTACAGGTAAGAAAGTTTTATTGTGTTTTCACATCATGTGGTCCTCAGAAAGAGAGTTTAGGTGCATTTGAGTGGAAAATGGTGTTAGTTGTTGACACGTCGCGGTGGATCAGCTGTTTTTAGCAGCAGATACAGAGCGGCTCAGCTTAGAATTCTAAATAAAGGAGAAAATAAAGCATAAAAATGTCTTTGTAAAGCTCAGTGCATGTGTGCTGTTGTCACCGTGCTTTAAGAGGTGAGGACGAGTCGTAGCTGCTGCAAAAAAACGCGGATGAAAAGCTCACAGCTCACTTAAAGTGGGCAGTTCAGTCAAACCCCGACCCCCTGCCCACGGACCAAGTTTAATGCTGCTATCGACCCACAATGTAAAAATAATAGTAACGCACAGTGACTTGGAGAAGTAACTTTAATCTGATTACTGATTTGGAAAGATTAACGCGTTAGATTACTTGTTACTAAAAAAAGTGGTTAGAGTAACGCGTTACTAAGTAACGCATTACCGGCATCACTGTCCATAGTAGAGATTACAGGTACAATGACATCCCCACTTATGGGACAGATAATGTACCTGTATTACTGTGTGTAACATGCGTGGCGATACATCCTCTGACACATGGTGGACTGACAATGAATGCGTGATATCATGCTCATTCTGGACATTACACCGTGATCACAGGCGCCACGCGTCAACATGTCTCTGTGACCCTGTACACAGGTTCACTGCATTGCACCATGACTGGTGGCTATTACCAGTAATAACGGCTGTGGGTGTGCACATCGGTGATCAAATGTCCATAATACTCCAATCTTACATGCAATATAGTGAAGCAATTGTCTGGGGACCCTGGTTTACATGTAATCGGTCCATGGGTTGGATGTCATTCGACACCCAGCAGTGTGACACTGCAGGTCTTCAACAGAACAGACCACAGCGATTGCCCTGCCACCCCCCCTCACTTACCTTCCACCCAGACCTCAGGTGGCATGTACGGCATTGGAGGGAGATTCTGCATATTTCTGCTGCAGTCTGATGGAATTGTGGGGTTTCAAACTGTTATTTTAATTCTTCGAATTTTTCATTTTATTCTGTTTTAATTTTTCGTGTTACGTGTCCGCATTCAACCTGTATTCTGGGTAGTTGACCTGGATTCAGGAGCTGCTGCACTCCGAATGTGCACAAATCACCCGGGGCGGAGTGATGGGTGGGCCCGAATGTGCACAGGCCCAGCCAGATTGACAGATTGCCCACCCAGTGAGATATATGATTTATTTTTAAATATAATTTGCTTTAAAGGTTTCATGATATTTTTTTCTTGAACATTTAGAATTGAATATGGCCTACACAAAAAAATAAAAACAAACTTCATCTTTCACGTGATTGACTGATGTCTCACAATACTTAAGTTCAATAGCAATCAGAAGGCGGGTTATTTGGAGCAGGTGGATACAGCTGTTGACCAATGGCTCAACAGTTATCTTTGAGCCAGTTTTTCAAAAAACCACATTGTCTACAGACTGAAGAAAATTTGGATCATGCTGTGCAAGAGGCTGGTCATTACGAGGCATTTATTGGATCAGGGAATGAGGGAAAAATGTCCTCATTGCCATCACAGGAGAGTCATGCTAGCTTTTGTGCTAATGAACTAGCTCCAACCCACAGACCGCCACTGGTGGTATCTAATGAGTCAATCTGGATACCTTTGGATTTATCATCAATGGAGGAACCAGCCACTCAACCAAAGTTGATAAGATTTCCAGCTACTATTGTTGTTGGCAGTTTCCTCGCTTGCGAGTATAGTGGGAAGGCCTTTTTTTTTTAGTTTATTTTCTACAAGCCCTCTGGTGGCTGAAAAGTCTGATGTGGGATGCACAAGACCTGTTACACTTGGGGCAAATGAACACTTGAGTAGGCTGGGCTTGTGCTGCTGCCCGCTCTTTCTGTCTTTGATGCTTCTGGCGTGAGGCCTCTTTCTGCCTCAAACTTCAGGCTGGCGGATTTGATGCTGGAATGCCAGCTGAGTCTATCTGTAGCTAGATGCTGCCATGACTGATGCTGAATGCCTGCAAGGGAGAGGTGTTTCTTCAGCTGGTCCTTATAGCGCTTTTTGGGGGCCCCTTGGTTTCGTCTCCCTTCCTTGAGCTCGCCAAAGAGAATTAATTTCGGCATGCATGTATCATCCATCCTGGCTACGTGACCCGCCCAACAAAGCTGTTGTTTGAGTATAATAGACTCCATGCTGGGCAATTTGGCTCTGGTAAGGATGTCCTCATTTGAGACGTAGTCCTGCCACTTGATCCCGAAGATGTTTTGGAGACAACGCTGATGAAAGCGTTCCAGTAATCTGATCTGCTGGCGATACAGAACCCAGGTTTCAGCTCCATACAGGAGGGTAGGGACCACAATGGCTCTGTAGACCTGCACTTTTGTGGAAAGGCACAGTGCATGATTCTGCCAAACTTTCTTTGAGAGTCGACCAAAAGAACTGCTGGCCTTGGCAAGGTGACTGTCTAGGTCCTTGGCAACAGATGCGTCGTTTGAGATAACACTACCGAGATACGTGAAGTGCTCTACTGCATTCAGGCTGGTACCCTCGATGTTGACTTGGGATGGGGTATATGCTGTATGGGGGACCGGTTGATATAGCACTTCTGTCTTTCTCAGGCTGATGGTGAGGCCGAAGGCTCTTGCTGCTTCAGCAAAACAGTTGACAATGTGCTGCAAGGCTTGCTCCGTGTGGGTGACGAGGGCGCAGTCATCTGCGAAGAGCAGCTCCATGATTAGCTGTTCTGTGATCTTAGTGTGGGACAGAAGGCGCCGCAAGTTAAACAGACTTCCGTCGGTTCTGAAGCGGATATAGATGCCGTCTGTCAAGTCTTCTTTGGCCTCACGAAGCATCATGCTGAAGAAGATGGAGAACAGAGTGGGCACGAGGATGCAACCTTGTTTGACGCCATTTGAGATGGGGAAGCTGCCGGACAGAGTCCCGTTGTACTTCACTTGTCCCATCTGGCCTTCATGCAGCTGGCGGATGATGGTGAGGAGCTTTGGAGGGCAGCCAAGGCATGCAAGAATCTTCCACAAACCCTCACGACTGACGTGTCAAAAGCCTTGGTTAGGTCTATGAAGGCTGCATAAAGGGCCATGTTCTGTTCTCTGCACTTCTCCTGGATCTGTCTCAGGACGAAGATCATGTCGGTGGTTCCCCTGTTGGCCCGAAATCCGCACTGACTCTCGGGAGTATTTTCATGCGCTATGGTAGGGGTAAGCCTGTTGAGCAGCACTCGAGCCAAAAATCTTACCTGCTATTGAGAGGAGAGTGATGCCCTGGTAATTAGAACAGTCGGACTTGTCGCCCTTGTTCTTGTACAGGGAGACAATGACCGCATCCCGAAGGTCATGTGGAACCATTTCCTTTTCCCAGCAACTGGAGAAGATAATCTGAATCTTGAATCCAGCTACTATAATAGGTGGAAAAATCGCGGTCATTCAATGGCAACTGGTATGGGAAGTACAAATGGACTGAATGCAGTAAAGAACAAGATGCAGTATTTTGTAAAGCTTGCAGACATTTTCTGGAGATGAACACAGAGACAACTTTTATTAGAGGTGGCTACAAAAAATGGAAACGTCTCGGAGATGCCTGCGACAAACATGAGTGTAGTAAGCCGCATGCCATTGCGCTAACAAAACTGGCATGATTCAGGAGCAGCCATGGTGTTGTGTGGGCTGCTGAAGAGGAGGTACTGCTGGCCCACCACCACCAGATGGCGCCCTGCTTGAAGTGCGGGCTTCAAGCACGAGAGGGCGTCATAGCAACCGGGAGTGACAGCTGTCACTCATCATCAGCACCAGCTGTCACTCATCCACATCACCACCACCATAAAGGTCGGACTGCAACTCCACCTCCCCGCCGAGAAATCAGCTACCAGAAGAGGTAATTTCTCTGCTAAACTTAACTCTGACTTATAGTCTGATACCTTTTTGCAGCCATTTTCCTGTAGTGGTGC
Source organism: Thalassophryne amazonica (assembly GCF_902500255.1). Taxonomy (NCBI): domain Eukaryota; kingdom Metazoa; phylum Chordata; class Actinopteri; order Batrachoidiformes; family Batrachoididae; genus Thalassophryne; species Thalassophryne amazonica. The sequence goes on along the minus strand of NC_047108.1, from coordinate 49,457,577 downwards.
CTTATCTGTGGGATTGGCGTTTGGTGTGATCAGCGACGGCTTCGCTTCACACCCCAACCAGATAAGTGGTTAGACAGGAGCTGCACGAGTGTGTGATTGGAGGTGGAGGTGCTCCCTCCCAAAAGAACACAGACTGTGGGATTACTGAGTGTGCGAACTCACACTCATCTATACTGTTTCTGTTCTCTGCCAGCAGTACCAGGTCTGACAGCTGGAGACGGTGGCCACCTGGGGATCCAGGACTTGGCGGCTCCGGTGTTCTTCAGATCCGTTGGCGGTGAAGGCCGTGTGGGATCCGGCTCGGTTCTGGACGGACGTCTCCTATCCTCAAGCCTGCCCACACGTCACTCAACATATAATTGTTTGTAGTACCAAAACTGTATTTGTCTGTATTCCGTTGTGCACTTCACAACATTAAATTGTTACTGTTTGGCTTATCCATTGCCCGTTCATTTAACGCCCCCTGTTGTGGGTCCGTGTTCCTACATCTTCACAACACATGGACTGCAAAGCCGCAGGACAGTGTTGAACCAGCTGCACGGTGATGCGCCGGCATTTGTGGAGAGAAACCGGGAACATGTTAAAGTTGTCCTGGACATCGTTATATTGTGTGCCAAGCTTGAAATCCCATTCAGGGCCGACAGAGAAACCGGAGATGCTCAACAAGGGTAATTTTTTGGAGCTTTTTAAGTTTGTCTTAAAATATGCACCAGAAAATGAAAACTGACTGAAGGAACTGCCACGAAATGCGACATTGATGAGCCACCAGGTTCAGGATGAGCTGCTTGAGGCTGCAACATCAATCCTGTTTTGTAAGATAAAGGCTGAACTGCATGGACAATATTTTGCAATACTTGCAGATGAGTATAAAGATCTGGTGAAACAAGAGCTAATTGCTGTTTGTGTCAGATTCCTTCATGGAGGAGTGATCAAAGAGTGGGCAGTGGGCTTTGTCAAGGCCGTGGATTTGTCTGCCCAGGGACTATCACAGAAGATCCAGGAGGTCCTTCATCCACTTGACCTGGATCCTACTGTCTGTGTCGGGTTCTGTTTTAATGGAGCATGTGTTATGTCGGGACACAGGGCCGGAGTTCAGGTTGTCCTGAGAGAACATTTCCCTCAAGTCATTTATGTACATTGTAACTCTCATCGGCTTAACTTAGTGTTGTGCAGCCAAAGAATCTGGGCATGTCAGTATCTTTTTCGACGTTGTGAATCAAATACACAGTTTCTTCACGGGGGCTCAGCAGCACGCTTGGTTTATTGAGATCCAAAAGGAAATGCACCCCGACCGTCACAGCATGGAACTGGAGCAACCGAGTGACACCAGATGGAGCCCAAAATCTGGGTCGGTCCACAAGATACTGAAATTGTTGGATGTTACTGGAGGCTCTAGCTGAAGCTCTGTGGAACTGTGTTCTGGACAGGCAGATATTAGAGTTAAGCTGCTGATTTAAAGAGGACACATTTGGAGTCATGAACACATTGGCCTCTTTTGCACCTGGATCTGCCACGTTTGGCGACAAAGACATTTTAAAGGCTCCGTGTGACTTGTGTGGGATTGAAATAGCTGATGCCGAACATACTGTGTTCACTCAGCACATCAGAAGGAACACTGATCGGGGCAACTTCCCAACACTGATGGAAATACTGGGCAGCTGCCTTCCGGACATTTTTCCCAATATGAACAGTCTGTTAAGAGCCACCATAACGCTCCCTTTAAGCTCCTGCAGCATCGAGAGACTTTTCTTCACAACAAACAGGATCCAGATGCGCCTGAGATCATCCATGCTGTCTGGATGCCTCAAAAACTTGACACTTGTCATTTGAATAAGAAATGACTGACAGTTCGGATTATGATGACATAATCAATGCGTTTAACTTAAAGCCCAGAAGACTCCGCCTTGTGTAAAAACTGCCGGTAAGACACTGACTTTATTTCATGTATTCTGGCCCACTGTGGCATGTTATGATCGTGGTTGTGTTAGTTCCGCACTTCAGCCCAGGTGAGCTGATGTAGAGCTGTCCGAATGTTGCTCCTGGTCTGGAAATGAGGAAGAAAATTTAAGATAAAATGAATGAATGATGTTTGTTTGTTTGTTTGTTTTAGGGGGTCAAAGCTCTGATCTTTATTGGTACAGCGGACTAGTTATAACAGTTAGGAGAGATCGGCGCTGTTTGTAACAGTAATATTCGGGTTAAGGTCATTATTATATACCTATAAATGATACGCCAACGTGATTGGATAAAACACTAAAGAATAAATAGCAATACACCCTTTTCGCAGACGGGTAATATTTTTCATACCACCCGAGTAATCAGCCAATCAGGTGTCACATGCAATTCTTTCCGCCTCGCTTAGAAAACAGCGCTTGGAACTTGAGGTGGATGGATGATGAAAAAAGCAAAACACCTTTGCAATTTATGTTGCTATTTTAATGAATTTCTTCATTTACAGCAGCTTCATTAAACAAACGTACTCAAATGATTATCAGCACGACGGCAAGCTTACAGGCTAACCTCCGCTAACACTAGAAGACAGTTGCCAGTTATGGCTTCTGAAACAAGGGAGGAAAAAAAAAGAAACAGCACCGTTCAGCTGAAACATTAGTGGACGTAAAATATTCTGTCTGTTAAGAGCTTCACCTCTTGTTCCACGTGTGTATTTCCCACCGGTGTCACGTACTTCCACTAATGCTTCAGCTGAACCGTGCTGTTTCTTTTTTTTCTCCCTTCTTCAGGATGTAAAGCCATATTCATTGGTGAACAACTTCATAAATGATAATATTCCGGTTTCTGAATCATTAGGAATAACCCGTTCACATGCTTAAGCAGACAGAGTTACTCCTGTATACGAGGTCTGTTAGAAAACTATCCGACCTTTTCATTTTTTAAAAAAATTATATGGATTTAAATCATGTGTGCTTGCATCAGCCAAGCTTGAACCTTCGTGCGCATGCCTGAGTTTTTTTCACGCCTGTCGGTTGCATCATTCGCCTGTGGGCAGGCTTTGAGTGAGCACTGGTCCAGCCCCCTCATCGGATTTTCATTGTCAGGAAAATGGCTGAGCGATTGGAGCAGCGCTGAATCAAATTTTTCCAGAAACTGTGAGAGACAGCCAGGTGGAAACCATTTGGAAGATTCAGACGGCTTTCGATGAGGATACTCTGGGCATCACACAGATTAAGGAGCGTTACAACCGGTTTAAAGACAGTGCACAATGGCCGAGGGCGCGCCGCGCTCCGAGGGGCCATCGACAGGCTGAAATGACCAGATGATTTCCAAAGTGAATGCTGTGTTGATCTGGGACGTCGTCTGACTACCAGAGAAATTGCAGAAGAGTTGGACATCAGCACTTTTGCGGCACATTCCACTGTTACAGGAGATTTTGTAATGAAAGACGTGTGAAGGAATTCGTGCGTCAGGACGGAGCCGCAATGGCGCGCAACAAAAAGCACGTCCGTGTTGGAACTCTCACAGGACAAGTTGTGACATGCCCAGCTGTTACACAATTTCTCGGATACTCACTCGACTGAAAAGCCACCGAAAGCCGTCTGAATCTTCCGAATGGTTTCCAACACGGACGTGCTTTTTGTTGCGCACCATTGCGGCTCCGTCCCGACGCGTGAATTCCAAAGCATTTAATTAAGTGGTTTGGTATACTTAATTTGCTTTGTCCTCTACACTGTTAATTCATTTTTACCAATTTAATTTAAGGGTTTTGGTGTTATTAGTTAGCCATATTATTTAAGTTATTCGAGCTTCTTTATTTTGCCTCCATTCCACTCAGTAATGTTCATGAAAATTATTACCTTAGTTTTCTCTCTCTCTCTCTCTCTCTCACACACACACACACTCTCTCTCTCTCTTTTTTGGAAGGTGGTGTGAACATTGTAGTTTGTACAAAATGTTCGTCATTTGAGGAATTTTTCCATATTTTTCCATGTTTTTCCCCATTCAGCTGATTTGTACGGCATTTGCGCTCATTCATGCCGTTTGTGTGACGGGGCCCTTATATTTGCATCACGTATGATTGAGTTTTGACACCTGTGAAACTGATCATTGGCTCTACCTGTCCGACTGTTAAAAATTAAAATGGCTTGTCTGCTTTTTCAAGAGTAATGTCAAAGGAGTATTTATGATGAATTTGGTGCTTGTATCAACATTTGAAACATTCCTCTGTACATATTCTGTTATCTGCTGCAATATTTGTAGATATTTGTGGTGTGTAAATGTATTATCTCACAAAATGTCTATAATAAACCATGACTAATTTAAAGACTGCCTTTTTTTAAAGCTAAATTTGTATACGTTTACTGATATACGAGGTCTATTAGATAATAAACTGACCATTTTATTTTTTCAAAAACTATATGGATTTGAATGACATGCGATTACACCAATCATGCTTGAACCCTCGTGCGCATGCGTGAGTTTTTTCACGCGTGTCGGTGACGTCATTTCCCTGTGGGCAGGCCTTGAGTGAGATTTGGTCCCGCCCTCTCGGCTGAATTCCTTTGTTTCACACGCTGCTCGAGACGGCGCGCGTGAGGAATATCCGAGTGGACACTATTCGAGAAATTAAGCTGGTTTTCGGTGAAAAGTTTAACGGCTGATGAGAGATTATGGGGTGTTTCTGTCGGTGTAAGGACTTCCCACGGAGCGGGACGTCGTGCAGCGCTTCCAGGCGCCGTCGGCCTGTTTCGACCTGAAAACATCCTAATTTAAGGCTTAATTCACCCAGGACGTCGTGAGAGAACAGAGAAGATTCAGAAGAGGCCGGCATGAGGACTTTATGCGGACATTCCACTGTTTAAGGACATTTTTTAATGAAAGACGTGCGCGCAAATTTGCCGAGTCGTTTCCGTGACGACTCTGCAAATCTGTGTGCGCCGCGACAGGAAAAACACCTCCGTGTTGAAAACCATTTGTAACTGAGAAATTGTTTAACAGCTTGGGCATGTTCCAACTTGCCCGTTAAGGTTTCCAACACGGAGGTGTTTTTCCTGTCGCGACCCCCCGCGGTCGGGTCCGGCCCGACATGCGACTCTGCCCGCACGTTCCTTCATTACAAAATGTCCGTTAACAATGGAATGTCCGAATAAACTCCTCATGCCGACTTCTTCTGAAAGTTCTCTCTTCTCTGACGACTTACTGGGTCAACAGAGCCTGAAATGTGGAAGTTTTCAACTTGAAACGGCGAGACGCTGCCGCCTCGAAGCGCAGATCGCCGTCAGGCACCGTGGGCCATCCTTACGGCGACACTACCAGACCAAAATCTCTCATCAGCCGTTAAAATGTTTACCGAAAACCAGCTGAATTTATTGAATGGTGTCCACTCAGTTGTGCCTTACAGTTTTGAAAAAATTTTGATCAAACAAAGCAGCAGTCTCTGAGCCATTCCTAAACAATGAAAAAAATCGACGAGAGGGTGGGCGACTCCTCACTCAAAGACTGCCCACAGGCGAATGACGTAACCGACAGGCGTGAAAAAACTCTTGCATGCCCACGAGGGTTCAAGCATGTCTGATGTAATCACACGTGATTCAAATCCATATGGTTTTTGAAAAAAATAATAAGGTCGGATACTTTTCTAATAGACCTCGTAAAACATAATGTGCTGATCTTATTCTCATCTTAGAGTCAAAATTTCACTTTATTGCAGTGTTGATAGAATAATGGCCGAACTGTTTAAAATGTATTACCAGTTCTTCAAGCCTACCTGCCAAATGAAGTTTTTTCCTCAAACATTGCAATACATGATCATACATAATTTCCCACGCTTGCTTCATCGTAGTTTAGTCCAGTATGAAACCCATGGACATCGTAATGTTTGGGGAGGTGATGGTCTAGTGGTTAAGCATTGGGCTTGAGACCAGAGGATCCTCTGTTCAAATCCTAGCCTGAATGGAAATTCTCAAAGGGCCCATGGGCAAGGTCCTTAATCCCCTAGTTGCTCTCGGTGTGTAGTGAGCACCTTGTATGGCAGCACCCTGACATCGGGGTGAATGTGAGGCATTAGTGTGTAAAGTGCTTTGAGTGTCTGATGCAGATGGATAAGTGCTATATAAATGCAGTCCATTTCAATGTTTATAGCTCTCTTGTGACCAGATAAAAAACTACAAGGTCAAGGCATGGTCAGATGTCTAATTATGAGGATGAATATACATTACAGTGATGCAAATAAGACGAGACGACGAAAAGGAAGCAGAGACTGGGGACTCAGAGGCAGACTCATCCATTACCCAGGCCGAAGTCACTGAGGTGGTTAGAAAGCTCCTCTGTGGCAAGGCTCCTGGGGTGGATGAAATCCGTCCTGAGTACCTTAAGTCTCTGGATGTTGTGGGACTGTCTTGGCTGACACGCCTCTGCAACATCGCGTGGCAGTCGGGGATAGTGCCTCTGGACTGGCAGACCGGGGTGGTGGTCCCTCTGTTTAAGAAGGGGGACTGGAAGGTGCGTTCCAACTACAGGGGGATCACACTCCTCAGCCTCCCCGGAAAGGTCTATTCCAGAGTACTGGAGAGGAGAATTCGACCGATAGTCGAACCTCAGATTCAGGAGGAGCAGTGTGGTTTTTGTCCTGGTCGCGGCACACTGGACCAGCTCTACATGCTCCATCGGGTGCTCGAGGGTTCATGGGAGTTCGCCCAACCAGTCCACATGTGCTTTGTGGATCTGGATAAGGCAATCGACTGTGTCCCTCTGGGGCACCCTGCGGGGGGTGCTCCAGGAGTACGGGGTCCGGGGTCCTTTGCTAAGGGCTATCCGGTCCCTGTACGACCACAGCAGGAGCTTGGTTCGTATTGCCGGTAGTAAGTCAAACCTGTTTCCAGTGCATGTTGGCCTCTGCCAGGGCTGCCCTTTGTCACCGGTTCTGTTCATTATCTTTATGGACAGAATTTCTAGGCGTCTGGTTTGGGAACCGCAGAATCTCGTCTCTGCTGTTTGCAGACGATGTGGTTGGTTCTGTTGGCTTCGTCAAATCAGGACCTTCAGCGCGCAATGGGGCAGTTTGCAGCCGAGTGTGAAGCGTCTGGGATGAAAATCAACACCTCCAAATCCAAGGCCATGGTTCTCGACCGGAAAAAGGTTCTTTGCCCTCTTCAGGTCAGTGGAGTGTCCTTGCCTCAAGTGGAGGAGTTTAAGTATCTCGGAGTCTTGTTCACGAGTGAGGGACGGATGGAGCGTGAGATCGATAGACGGATCGGTGCAGCATCTGCAGTGATGCGGTCGCTGTATCGGACCGTCGTGGTGAAGAGAGAGCTGAGTAGGGGGGCAAAGCTCTCGATTTACCGATTGATCTACGTTCCGATCCTCAGCTATGGTCATGAGATTTGGCTCATGACCGAAAGAACAAGATCGCGAGTACAAGCGGCCGAGATGGGTTTCCTCCGCAGGGTGGCTGGGCGCTCCCTTAGAGATAGGGTGAGGAGCTTGGTCACTCGGGAGGAGCTCAGAGTCGAGCCGCTGCTCCTCCATGTCAAAAGGAACCAGTTGAGGTGGCTCGGGCATCTTTTCCGGAAGCCCCCTGGATGCCTCGCTGGAGAGGTGTTCCAGGCAGGCCCCGGGGAAGACCCAGGACACGCTGGAGGGACTACGTCTCTTGGCTGGCTTGGGAACGCCTTGGGGTTCCCCCGGAGGAGCTGGGCGAGGTGTGTGGATCGGGAGGTCTGGGCAGCTTTGCTTGAGCTGCTGCCCCCACGACCCGACTCCGGATAAAGCGGAAGAAAATGAATGGATGGATGGATGCAAATAAGTATTTGATCCACTGTCGATTTTGCAAGTTTTCCCACCTACAAAGAATGAAGAGATCTGTATTTTTTATCGTAGGTACACTTCAACTGTGAGAGACAGAATCTAAAAAAAAATAAAAAATCAGAAAATCACATGTATGATTTTTAAATAATTAATTTGCATTTTACTGCATGAAATAAGTATTTGATCCACTATAAAAACAGACGTTAATATTTGGTACAGAAATAATTCTTGGTAATTACAGAGGTCAGACGTTTCCTGTAGTTCTTGACCAAGTTTGCACACTGCAGCAGGGATTTTGGTCCACTCCTCCATACAGATCGTCTCCAGATCTTTCAGGTTTCGAGTTTCAGCTCCCTCCAAAGATTTTCTATTGAGTTCAGGTCTGGAGACTGGCCAGGCCACTCCAGTACCTTGAAATGCTTCTGACGGAGCCCCTCCTTAGCTGCCCTGGCTGTGTCTTTGGGGTCATTGTCATGCTGGAAGACTCAGCCACGACCCATCTTCAATGCTCCTACTGAGGGAAGTGGATTGTTTTCCAAAATCTTGCGATGCATGACCTCATCCATCCTCCCTTCACTACGGTGCAGTCGTCCTGTCCCCTTTGCAGAAAAGCACCCCCAAAAATCATGTTTCCACCCCCATGCGTCACAGTTGGGACGGTGTTGTTGGGGTTGTTCTCATCCTCCAAACACGGCGAGTGGAGTTGATGCCAATAACCTCAATTTTGGTCTCATCTGACAACATGATCTTCTCCCATGCCTCCTCTGGAACATCCAGATGGTCACTTGTGAACTTCAAACAGGCCTGGACATGTGCTGGTGTGAGCAGGGGGATCTTGCTTCCCTGCAGCAATTTAAACCATGACACCGTAGTGTGTTACTAATGTAATCTTTGTGAATGTGGTCCCAGCTCTCTTCAGGTCATTGACCAGGTCCTCCCTTGTAGTTCTGGGCTTTCTCAGAATCATCCTTACTCCACGAGGTGAGATCTTGCATGGACCCGCAGACCGAGGAAGATTGACAGTCATCTTGTGTTTCTTCCATTTTCTAATAATTATGCCAACAGTTGCTGTCTTCTCACCAAGCTGGTTGCTTATTGTCCTGTAGTCTATCCCAGCCTTGTGCAGATCTACAATTTTGTCCCTGGTGTCCTTAGACAGCTTGCTGGTCTTGGCCATAGTGGATAGGCTGGAGTGTGACTGATTGTGTGCACAGGTGTCATTTATACAGGTAAACAAGTTCATACAAGTGAAATTAATACAGGTAAAGAATGCAGAATAAGAGGGCTGCTGAAAGAAGAACTAACAAGTCTGTGAGAGCCAGAATTCTTGTTGGTTGGGAGGTGATCAAATACTTATTTCATGCAATAAAATGAAAATTAATTATTTAAAAATCATATAATGTGATTTTCTGAATTTTTTTTAGATTCTGTCTCTCATAGTTGAAGTGTACCTATGATAAAAATGACAGACCTCTCCATTCATTGTAGGTGGGAAAACTTGCAAAATCGACAGTGGATCAAATACTTATTTGCCTCATTGTATGTGCATTTCAGAGGTCTTTATATGTAATGTTAGGAGTCAAACTTATTATAATTGCTCTTGTTGTTCAGTGACATCACTCAATTGCACAGTGTATCCAGAAAGTACTCACAGTACTTCACTTTTCCACATTTTATGTTACAGCCTTATTCCAAAATGGAGTAAATTAATTTTTTTCCTCAAACTTCAACTCGCAGCACCCAATAATGACAACATGAAAAATGTTTTTTTTTTTTTTGGAACTTTATTAAAACTAAAAACTAATTAATCACATGTGCATAAGTATTCACACCCTTTGCTCTATATTTTGTTGCTGCACCTTTGGCAGCAATTACAGCCTCAAGTCTTCTTGAATATGATGCCACAAGCTTGGCACACCTATCTTTGGGCAGTTTTGCCAATTCCTCTTTACAGCATCTCTCAAGCTCCATCAGGTTGGATGGGGAGAGTCAGTGCACAGCCATTTTCAGATCTTTCCAGTCTGTTCAGTCAAATTCAGGTCTGGGCTCTGGCTGGGCCACTCAAGGACATTCACAGAGTTGTCCTGAAGCCACTTCTTTAATATCTTGGTTGTGTGTATCATTGTCCTGTAGAATGAACCGTCGCCCCAGTCTGAGATCAACAGGGCTCTGGAGCAGGTTTTCATCCAGGATGTCTCTGTACATTGCAGCATTCATCTGTCCCCTCCATCCTGACTAGTCTCTGAGTTCCTGCCGCTGAAAAACATCCAAGCAGCATGATGCTGCCACCAGCATGCTTCACTGTAGGCAGTGGTAGGCACAGCTAACCAAAACGTTAGCTTCGATAACCACTAATCCGGTAACTTAAAAGTTAACTTTTACAACGCTAAACTGATAAATCGCTAAAAAGTTACAGCTAATCACTAACTTTGAGTATTGACTCTGATACACTGACAAGCCACTTTCGAGTTTAAGCACCTCCAACGCTTTTGAGTAAAATCAAAGGCGATCACAAACTCAACATGAGCAACGGGTCAGAGCTTCTGTCTGCGGGTGCTGTGCCCACTGCTGTAAGGATGTGTTATTTACCTACAACATGGAACAGCACAGACGTGTGGCAGAAGACATTAAAAGTAAGGCAGTTTTCACTTATGGTTTGATTCATAAACAAAACTAATTCCAGACAGTTTATCGTCATTAACATCAACTCTGTCATTGTTACAAAGTGAAAATATCGCACATATCTTTTAGTTTTAAAGTAATGCGCTAATTCTGAAGGTTTGAGCATATATGCAAATATGTCATTTTCATTTGTTAAAAAATTTGTAAAACTGAAAATTCTGTTTGTTAAGTGTGATTCTGCACAAAACTGTGGTTGTTGGTCGTTATTCACACTTCCATCCAGTAGATGGCAGTGTTCTGTGCATTTTGACCCACTTAAAGAGAATTTTCAGTTTTGCAAATGCCTTTTTTTACAAATGAAAAAAGGCAATTTACAAATACACATTTATTTGTAAAAAAAAAAAAAAAAAAAACCAACATACACATTACAGTAACTTGTGTGTTGGTTTTTACAAATAAATAAACCAACTAACCAGTGATGACAGGAGGCTCATTTTCCCCCAATGCCTTTCGGTATCTGTGTGTGTTAATGCTCAAACTTTCAGAATTAGCACATTACTTTAAAACTAAAAGATGTGTGTGATATTTTCACTTTGTAAAAATGACAGAGTTGACGTTAATGTCAATAAACTGCCGGGAATTAGTTTTGCTTATAAATCAAACCATAAGTGAAAACTGCCTTGCTTTTGATGTCTTCTGCTACATGCCTAGGGCACTGTATGCTGAGTGTAAATTACTTTTTTTTATAACAGCCTGGCAGCCAGGCATCTTCTGCTGGGTTAGGGTTGAGCTCAGCTCCGTACAGCTGCCTGAGTGCTGCAAAACATGTAACAGATAGGAACTAACATGTATGGTTTTAGGGTTTACAAACACTTTTGACCCTTCAGCTTTACTAACTATTCCAGCAAAAAAATGTCAGTGAACTGAGAGTTAGCAGAACTCCTGTCTTGGAGGTCTACAGACGATTCCTTTGTGTTCATGCTTGGTTTGTGCTCTGACATGCACTGTCAACTGTGGGACATTATATGTAGACAGGTGTGTGTCTTTCCAAATCATGTCCAATCAACTGAATTTACCCCAGTTGGACTCCAATTAAGGTGTAGAAGCATCTCAAGGATGATAAGGAAACAGGATGCAGCTGAGCTCAATTTTGTGCTTCATGGCAAAGGTTGTGAATACTTATGTACATATGATTTCTTTCTTTCTTTTTATTTTTAAATAAATTTGCAAAAAAAAACAAAAAAAAAAAAAAAAACAAACAAAAACAAAAATGTGGTCATAATTTTGAAGGGAAAAATGAATTTCATCCATTTTGAAACACAACTGTAACATAAGAAAATGTGGGGAAAAAGGGAAGCGCTGTAAATCCTTTCTGAATGCACTGTATATCCAGAGTCTGAGGATCAGGATTGATGTGTTGTTATTCTAAAGTCCATCTCATGTTTTCCAAAGAGCCTTCATGGAAATGACGAGCATTGCCAGAGCAGGAATGCATGCTCCCATATGGATGGATTAGATTCCCTTTTGATTGCCCCAGTGAGCACAATGTGCACAAGCACAGATCCGTCTTGTGCATGTTGACACTCAGAGCATCAACCTCATCCAGTGCTTGGTGTGATATTTCCCATTAAAGTTTACAGTCAGGCAGGCAGAAACAGAGGGCAAGGTTCCATCATGATGCAATAAATAATCACATCTGCATGAAAAATGTGTCTGGTTCTGTTCAGGTTACCAGATTAAATTGAATCAGACTTTTTTTGTTTGTTTTGCCAGATCAGATCTGATTTTACTGTCAGTTCTGGATAACTTACATGTGTCCCTTAATCTGGTTCACCTCTGATCCCTGGAGATGTGACTACTATAGAACATAAAAAAAAACAGATTTCATGATGTGTCACACATTGGCCTGATTATAGTCAAGTAGGAATAACATTTAAGGGCTCCTTTGACTTAAATATATGCACCACAAGTTTCTATTTATTATGTAATGTGCACAGGTGTTTGAGACGTACATCAGCAGTAGCACAGAGATGGTTGTAAATCTGTCATATTACACATTCTCTGTGCTACCAGAGGACAGTACGTCTTTGTTACAGCCCAGGATCCAGTGCCAAAATGCAACATACAACAGCTCAGCTTCATCACAGTAAGATGGGATGAAAGGGAACAGAAAGTAAATGGCCTCCTGTTTTGGAAAGAAATCATAGAGCTCACCATCAAAGTGCTGAGCAGCAACTTAGTTTGATTATGTGAAAGAGTTGTGTGTGTGTGTGTGTGTGTGTTTGCATAACAAATAAACTTGCATAATCTGTTGATTCTGTAAGAAAGAGCACAGGTGCAATAGAGGGTGCCCCTTAGTGACCACCAACTTAAACATTATCTGTGGCATTTTGGTTCAAGGTGTTATGAATGGCAGTTTAAACATTACTCTGGCAAACAACTGTTTATTTGTGTCAAGTTTTATATAAGGATCCCAGATAACGAGTGCCAAATTGCGTGGGCAGTCCAAACTTGTGCATGTTGACATGGGCACATTTTTGCATGTGATTTACTAAAAATGAGTGCACAATTGACAGTTGGCGGTAACTTGACGTAAGTAGTACGTAAATGAGGATTTTGAGAGTTTTTATTGTAAACACAACACAAAAACAAGAGCAATCAGAGATGTCTCACATCCGCCAATCCGGATCAGAATCACCTCCAAAATTCACAAGAGTCTTCCATGGCTGAATGTTTGGTTAGAATCTGTTAAGTAGTTTTGACGTAATCCTTCAAAGGGTATATAAAGAGCAATCTTGATCCAGAATCCAGATCCGGATCCAGATCCCCTCCCAAATTCAGTGGAGTCTTCTATGGCCTAATATGTATCTGTGATGCAAATTTTGTGAGAATCTCTGAAGTAATCCTTCAAAGCCTGTATAATGTGAAAGTTGATCCAGAATCCAGTTCACCTCCAAAATTTAATAGTGTCTTCCATGGCCTAATATGTATCTGTAGTAAAAATTTTGTGAGAATCCGTGCACTAGTTTCGACGCAATCCTGCTAGCAGTAATCCTTCCAAGCCTATATAAAGTGAAACTTGATCCAGAATCCAGATCCGGATCCGGATCACCTCCAAAATTCAGTTGAGTCTTCCATGCCCTAATATCTATGAGGTCTATTAGAAAAGAAACCGACCTTTTTATTTTTTCAAAAACTATATTGATTTGAATCACGTGCGATTACATCAGACAAGCTTGAACCCTCATGCGCATGCGTGAGTTTTTTCACGCCTGTTGGTTGCGTCATTTGCCTGTGAGCAGGCTTTGAGTGAGCACTGGTCCACCCCTCCCGTTGGAATTCCTTTGTCTGAGAACTTCCTGAGAGACTGGCGCTTTGCTTGATCAAAATTTTTTCAGAAACTGTAAGGCACATCCAAGTGGACACCATTCGAGAAATTCAGACAGTTTTCGGTGAAAATTTTAACGGCTGATGAGAGATTAAGGAGTGTTACTATCGCTTTAAGGACAGCCCACGGCGCCGTACGGCGCGGTGCGCCCCGAGCCGCCATCGTCAGCCTGTTTCAAGCTGAAAACTTCCAAATTTAAGCCTCTGTTGACCCAGGACGTCGTGAGAGAGCAGAGAAGTTTCAGAAGAGGTCGGGATCAGCAGTTTATCCGGACATTCCACTGTTAAAGGAGATTTTGTAATGAAAGACGTGCGGACGGATTCGCGCGTCGGCACGCAGCCGCTCATCGCACGGCGCCACAGAAAAACACCTCCGTGTTGATAACCATTCGTAAGATTCAGGCGGTTTTCGATGGCTTTCAGTCGAGTGAGTATCCGAGAAATTGTTCAAACTTGTCCTGTGAGACTTCCAACGGAGTTGTTTTGCTGTGGCGCCGCGCCATGAGTGGCTGGGTGCCGACGCGCGAATCCGTCCGCACGTCTTTCATTACAAAATCTCCTTTAACAGTGGAATGTCCGGATAAACTGCTGATCCCGACCTCTTCTGAAACTTCTCTGCTCTCTCACGACGCCCTGGGTCAAGGAGGCTTTTCTCAAATTACCTTATTCAGCTTTTTTTTACAGGAATGTACGAAAGTGTATTGCATTCACTAGATGAAAAAAAAATTTGACCGCTCATCTCGTAATTACAAGAAAAGATCTCATAATTACGAGAAAAGATCTTGTAATTACGACATCAGGATCTTGTAATAACGAGAAAAGATCTCGGAATTACGACATTAGGCTATTTTTATGTTTATTTCTTGTGTGCACTGTTGGCAAAGTAACTTTGGAAAGTTACTTCATTAGTTACATTATACTGTTATACTATTTTACAGTTACTTTATCCAGTTACCTCATTAGCAGCTGCGGACAACTTGTCGGCAGCTGCTGAATGTAATTAATAAAGTAACTCATAATCTAATTTGGTTATTTTTAAGATTTGGTACTCAGAAAAGTAACTTTTAGTTACTTTGCTGATGAGTTGCTTTGCTGATTGCTCAATCTTAAAAGTAACCAAGTTAGATTACTAGTTACCTTATTAGTTACATTACTTATTAGATGCAAGTTTTCGGCAGATTCTAATAAAGTAAATGCATAAAGCTGCTAATGAAGTAACTGCATCAAGTAACTGTATAAAGCAACTAAAAAAGTAACTAAAAAAGTAACTTGTCAAAGTTACTTTCACAACACTGATTTTGTGTATGTGTGTGTGTGTGTGTGTGTAATCGCTTCCGTACTTCCAGTCAAAGTCGTACTTCTTGTCTTCCAGTCGTACTTCTTGTCTTTCCTCAGGAATTTTTACGCTTGTCTTTCCTGAGGCGAGGCACGGGGCCCACAGACTGACATGCGCCTGGGTGGAAGTGAGCCCCACTTTGTCCCTCAGTGGTCTTTGGGTCTGTGTGAGTGAAAGCTGGAAGACGCCCCGTGCTCCTCCCTGGACATTCATCAGGGAGCACTTCAGGGGAAAATTCACACTTTGTGTTTGATTACAGTGTGTTATCATCGGCTGAGCTCAGCCCGCCTCTTTACTGAGGGACTGGAAGCACGGAAGTACGAGGTCTGTCCGTAAAGTATAGGTCCTTTTTATTTTTTTCAAAAACTATATGGATTTCATTCATATGTTTTTACGTCAGACATGCTTGCACCCTCGTGCGCATGCGTGAGTTTTTCCATGCCTGTCGGTGACGTCATTCGCCTGTGAGCACTCCTTGTGGGAGGAGTCGTCCAGCCCCTCGTCGGAATTCCTTTGTCTGAGAAGTTGCTGAGAGACTGGCGCTTTGTTTGATCAAAATTTTTTCTAAACCTGTGAGACACATCGAAGTGGACATGGTTCGAAAAATTAAGCTGGTCTTCAGTGAAAATTTTAACAGCTGATGAGAGATTTTGAGGTGATTCTGTCGCTTTAAGGACTTTTCACGGTGCGAGACGTTGCGCAGCGCTCTCAGGCAGCGTCATCAGCCTGTTTCAAGCTTAAAACCTCCACATTTCAGGCTCTGTTGATCCAGGACGTCGTGAGAGAACAGAGAAGTTTCAGAAGAAGTCGGTTTCAGCATTTTATCCGGATATTCCACTGTTAAAGGAGATTTTTTTTAATGAAAGACGTGCGGGGCGGATTGCAGCGTTGGCTCGCAGCCGCCGCGACGCTCCGCCACAGGAAAAACACCTCTGTTGGAAGCCTTGAGGACAAGTTGGAACATCTCCAGCTGATAAACAATTTCTCATATACCCACTACACTGAAAGCCATCAAAAGCCAACTGGATTTTAACAAATGGTTATCAACACGGAGGTGTTTTTCCTGTGCCGCCGCGCCGCGTCGGCTGCGTCCCGACGCGCGGACCCGTCCGCACGTCTTTCATTAAAAAAATCTCCTTTAACAGTGGAATATCCGGATAAAATGCTGAAACCGACTTCTTCTAAAACTTCTCTGTTCTCTCACGACGTCCTGGATCAATAGAACCTGAAATGTGGAGGTTTTAAGCTTGAAACAGGCTGACGACGGCGCCTGAGAGCGCTGCACGACGTCTCGCACCGTGAAAAGTCCTTAAAGTGACAGAATCGCCTCAAAATCTCTCATCAGCTGTTAAAATTTTCACTGAAAACCAGCTTAATTTTTCGAACCATGTCCACTTCGATGTGTCTCATAGGTTTAGAAAAAATTTTGATCAAACAAAGCGCCAGTCTCTCAGCAACTTCTCAGACAAAGGAATTCCGACGAGGGGCTGGACGACTCCTCCCACAAGGAGTGCTCACAGGCGAATGACGTCACCGACAGGCATGGAAAAACTCACGCATGCGCACGAGGGTGCAAGCATGTCTGACGTAAAAACATATGAATGAAATCCATATAGTTTTTGAAAAAAATAAAAAGGACCTATACTTTACGGACAGCCCTCGTATATACATAAAACAATTTAGACACCTGATCTTTTCTCATAATTACGAAATCCTGATGTTGTAATTATGAGATCTTTTCTCGTAATTACGAGATCAGCGGTCAATTTTTTTTTTTTTTATCCAGTGAATGCAATACGCTTCTGTAGGAATGTGAGCATGTAAAAGCATAAAAATATGGACAAATGACGGGAAACATACAAAAGATTTTTGGTCAAAACAGAAAATTTACAACATATTCAAATATATTTATTCTGTGTATCTTATGAAATTAATTAACATGAGCTATACAGTGAAACTTGTTTTCATAGCTTAAAGACATTAACACCATACAGTAGCATTGATATCCTTGAGTCAAAATGTGACATAGTACATGAACAAAGAAAGGTATTCTGTGGAAATGATAATCTGTAAAATTTGAAATTCCACTGAAAGATCACAGGCACCAGAGCTGTGTCTGATTTTAGTGGTGATGTAGTTTTCTGTGAGTCACAAATCTCTTCTGGACTACAGCACCAAACAGTAAACAGAACCTTGACATCCTCACACACAGGTACTGTACTTTTGCACATGATTCTGGATCTCCTCTCGCGCTACAGTGGCGTTTCTCTCCAGCTCCGCCAGCTCTTCACGCTGCTCCTGCATGCGCTGCTCATTACTCTTGAATTTTTTCTCCAGTTCTGCAACAACACAAAAAAACAGAGATCAAACAGGGAAAAGTTAAGGAAAGTCTACACCTGATAACATATTAAATTAGACGGCCCTCGATGACGTGCATAATGACACAGTGGTTGAGGAATTACTCAGATCTTTTATTTCAGTAAAAGTGCTGCAGTAATGCCCAATGTAGAAATACTCTGCTACAAGTAAAAGACTTGCATTGAAGATTGTACTTAAATAAAAGCACAACAGAATTAACATCAAACTATGCTTACAATACCAAAAGTGAAAGTATACATATTCATTCATTCATTCATTTTCTATACTCTCTTGCTTCAATCAAAGGTCACGGGGGGCTGGAGCCTATACAAGCAGACATCAGATGAGAGGCAGGGTACATTCTGGACAGGATGCCAGTTTAGAGTCACCTTGACACATGCACGAATTTGATCCCTGTACTGCTGCGCAATTCGTCGTGCCAATGTGACCCGCTTTGTCTTACTGGACGCCACACTTTGTCTCGCTTGATGCCACTTCATATAAAATAATCATTTCATAGCCAGTGACACATTTGCTCTCAGAATGCGGCTGATGAAACCATCTCTTATCACTCCCAGAATCACAGAGCAATTATCTACAGCTGCAGGTTGTCTCATGCACATCGTGTGGTGGAGAATGCATTTGGAATCATCTCAAAGGTAATGATTTATAATGTTTATGGGTGATTCTTTAACTATGGGCACTATTGGCCTTGTAAATGTAATTTCCACCACACCATTGCACCACCAATATAAAGCACCTTGGGACAACTGTTTGTTGTGATTTGGCGCTATATACATGTGCTCTGATGTCACTGTTTATCTCCATAGAAACTACCCAAACAATCTTTCATACAAACTGTTTAGGGACATTACAGTGTTGTGGTGGAAATTACGGCAATAGTGTGGCACAACTACATTTTGTTTAAAAAAATCACAACAGTTGTATGACATTGAATACCCCAATTATGTTTTGATTATTTTACTGATATTTTATTCAAAGATATTTTAAAACATTAGAAAAAATGTTTCTTTACCATTCATTTTTATCATTGAAGATCAAAAGTGTGGGTGTGGGACAAGCACAAAACGGCAATATTTGCATATAATGATGCTGAAAAAAGGTGAAAAAGTCATCATAGACTACTAGAACAAATTTCTTAACACACTTTCATTGTAAAGATAACTATAAAAGTGTGAAATTTCCCCTTTTTTCTGTTTTTCATACAATATGATCAAAGGACATAATAAGTGCCCGTAGTCTAAGAATCACCCTTATATTGTAATGGCTTGGTAAAACAGTTGCATTTTCATTCCTTCTTGTGAGTTAGATAATGTATCTGTAAAATTATGTTTATTATGGAAGCAACATCTCGTCAATCGGTCAGATGCCCTGTGCACAATGAATTGCAGTAACACGCAGTGTTTTTGAATAGTTTGAGCAATGTTCACTATTAGTTCACAAAATTAATGCGTGCCAGAAGTTTTGAACATTTAGCACCCAATAGTCACAAGAAAACAAAACAACAACAACAACAACAAAACAGGATTCAGCTAAATGGGCTTGTTTTTGTCAGCCCAAATTGTCTAAAGCATCAGTTTCCATTTGCCTTCATACAGTTGTATGCAAAAGTTTGGGCTCCCCTGATAATTTTCATGATTTTCCTTTATAAATCATTGGTTGTTTGGCTCAGCAATTTCAGTTAAATATATTATATAGCAGACAAACACAGTGATATTTGAGAAGTGAAATTAATTAAGCTTATAGGATTTACAGAAAGTGTGCAATAATTCTTTAAACAAAGTTAGGCAGGTGCATAATTTTGGGCACCCCAACAGAAAAAATACATCAATATTTAGTAGAGCCTCCTTTTGCAGAAATAACAACCTCTAAACACTTCCTATAGCTTCCAATGAGAGTCTGGATTCTGGTTGAGGTTATTTTGGACCATTCTTCTTTACAAAACATCTCAGGTTTGTTGGTTTCTGAGCATGGACAGCCCACTTAAAATCACACCAGAGAGTTTCAATAATATTCAGGTCTGGGGACTGAGATGGCCATTCCAGAATGTTGTACTTGTTCATCTGCATGAATGCCTTAGTAGATTTTAAGGAGTGTTTAGGGTCGTTGTCTTGTTGAAAGATCCAGTACAACTTGAACTTTCTCACTGATTCATGAACATTGTTCTCAAGAATCTGCTGATATTGACTGGAATCCATGTGACCCTCAACTTTAACAAGATTCCCAATACCTGCACTGGCCACACAGCCCCATAGCATGATGGAACCACCACCAAATTTTAATGTAGGTAGCAAGTGTTTTTCTTGGAATGCTGTGTTCTTTTTCAGCCATGCATCCTGCCCCTTGTTATGTCCAAATAACTCTATTTTAGTTTCATCAGTCTACAGCACCAAATTCCAAAATGAAGCTGGCTTGTCCAAATACGTTTTAGCATACCTCAAGCGACTGTTTGTGGCGTGTACGCAGAAAAGGCTTACTCTACATTACAGCATCTCCTTGTGCACTGTATAGTTGAACAATGCACAGAGACACTATCTAGAGCAAGATCATGCTGTAGGTCCTTGGAGCAGGTCTGTGGGTTGACTATGACTGTTCTCTCAATCCTTCTCTTGAGCTTATCTTAGATTTTTCTTGGCCTGCCACTTCAGGCCTTAACTAGTACTGTGCCTGGGGTCTTCCATTTCTTCACTATGTTCCTCACAGTGGAAACTGACAGCTGAAATCTCTAAGATAGCTTTTTGTATCCTTCCCCTAAACCATGATGTTGAACAATCTTTGTTTTCAGGTCATTTAAGATTTGTTTAGAGGCTCCCATGTTGCAACTCATTAGAAGAGATGGAAAGATGGGAAACATTTACAAATGGCCACCTTAAACACCCTTTATCATGATTGGATTCACCTGTGTAAGGAAGTCAAGGGTCAATGAGCTTACCAAACCAATTTTGTGTTCCAATAATTCGTGCTACATGTATTCAAATCAATAAAATGACAAGGGTGCCCAAATTTATGCACCTGCCCAATTTTGTTTAAATAATTATTGCATACTTTCTGTAAATAGTAGAAACTTCATTTCATTTCTCAATATCAGCATGTTCATCTGCTATATGATATATTTAACTGAAATTTCTGATCCAGACAACCAATGATTTATAAAGGAAAATCATGAAAATTATCAGGGGTGCCCAAACTTTTGCATACAACTGTAGTGTGCATAGAGTCACAAGTGCCTGGCACACTCCCTTAATTTGCTCAGTATCTGGGCTGATTTCTTGCTAGCCCAACCCCCTGCTCCAGGAGCTTCCATTCATTTTCATGGTGTAGTGAGTGACAAGTGTCATGGTAGGCCTTCTTGATTTGGTCAACTTTTGGGCTAACTTCAATCAGCCCAGAGGCCTGAATTTCGACAAATGACAGCAGACGTTAAGAGTGTTGTGAGCGTGTGATGACGGGGGGGACCTTAGCAAACAAAGTGGTAGTTCTTTTTGTAGAATCCTTGTGTACCACTGAGATGCCTTTGTGTCAAATGAATGATTACTTTGGGAAATTCAGATGAGGACTATCACTTGCATTGTGAGGGAACATCAGGCCATGTGGCACGTTTTTCTTGGTATGATCCAGTGTAAGGGTACGACCATGATTCATATGGCTGTGGCAGACGGATGGCTACTTTCAAGAGTTAAAGATGGGCCATTTGTCTGCTTAGTGATTGCCACCCAAGACCTAATATTGTTACCTAATATTGTTACCTCCCTGCAAATACACAAGTGATGGTTCCTGTTTGCACTCACTGTGTGGAAAAGGGGGAGGGGGGTGAGTATGTATGTGAATATATATATATATGTATATTATACATCTTTTAATAAAAAAAACTGATCACAAAAAGGATCAGAATGCAGTAAGATGTGATGGTCTGTCTCTTCTGGATGCCCTCAGCATCCGAGAAAACAGAGACCATGAACTTTCCAGCAGATGAGACAGCTTGGACTTCCTTTGATGGGAGAGAACCCACGTTTCCATTACTTCAATTGTTTGAACGCTGGTTCGAAGTGATGGACCAAGGTCTCGTGTATGGCCAGGGATTGTCGCTTGACGTTATCCAGATCTGCCTCAAAAAGCAAAAGATTCTCCCTGGACATCTGGAACCTTGAGCATTTCTGAGTGGCCATGAGAAGCTTTGGGACCTGACGTGCTAAAAGTTTTATCATTCCCTGTTCTTCCATCAGAATGAAATTAACTCTCTCCTGGGAAATGCCTACAGTACTGGCTATGTGATGCTCATTTACTCTTCTGTTAGTGAGGACCATAATCATGAATCTTCTGGATCATATTGGTCGAGGTGGCAGTTCTGGGTCTTCCTGATACTGTTCTATCTTCAATGCTTGTTCTGCCCCTCTTGAATTCAGCTGACCAGCGTTTAACTGTAGCACAAGATGGGGCATCCTCCCTGAATGTCATCACCATGTCCTCATGGATCTCCTTTCGGAATCATTCCCTTTTTCATGAGATAGTGAATCACAGCACGCCCATTAGCTTTGTCCATTTTATCAATCTGACACTCCCCTACTCACTTCACTGAAGTATTGTGTCTGCAACATTGCACCCAGTGAGCCAAACTTTCACACATTCTCAAGAGAAATGTTGGTTTCTCAGAATGCTAAAGATGCAGAACCATGCCCTACTTTTTCTGGGTCAGACTGAAAGAGTTTTCATTCACCCCTTACAATGACAGCAGTTTAAACAGCTTTTGGCTTACTCACTCTTTAGTTTGTCTATCCCCTTGTTGGCTTTCTTGAGAAGGTCTTCTGCCTCCTTCTTCATATCCATAGCCTTCTGGTTGACATTTCCCATTACTCCAGACCCACTAAGAGAGTCCACCTTCTTTTGCAGCTCGTCGTACTGCTTCTCTGTGTCATTAAGACTCTGACAAACAGGAGAACATAAGCCACAGTGGCAGTGCAACTAATGCAGGAAAACAAATGGCATTTTCCCATCATCCACATCAGTTCAACCAAACACAATAAAGGTACGTAACTCACCTGAACCAGTGAGGATGCCAGCTCTGTGGCATTGTTTGCCAGTGCTTTGGCATCCATTGCCATCTCCATATTCTGCGCTGTTTTATTCTTGAGAGCATCCAAATCCACAGAGAGATTCTTCAAACGCATTATGATGTCCATCTGCTTGTCATCCAGCTGCATCAGCCTCTCTGCCACCTACAAAAAATGTAGGTGGCATAAAAAAATGTAGGTGATATAAACTTGTCAATACAATTTCATTTACATAACACACAACCTTACTTCAACGAGTGGACTCAACATGTTTTGCAATGAAACATGAAATCCATTGAATGCAAAGTATAAACATGCTCGCACGCACGCACATACTCACAAACCAGGTAGATTTAGCAGAAAAGCAGGCGAAACATTTCCACTGCAGGTTACAGTTGAGGTCACTTGATATTTTTAGCCATCACTGCACTTTCACACCCATAGCTTGTCTGTTTGGTATTCAGACCAGGAATAAAAATGCTACAGTGTTGCACTTTTCCCTCGGTTAAGTTTATTTTCACATGGCAGTATTTGTAAATTGATTTTTAAGATTTGTAAGTGATTTGTAAGTACTTTTTAAGACGCTGAATGTGGCCAGTAAGATAGTGGGCGTGAAGTTCAGTAGTCTTACTGAAATTCTGAACAAACATATCCAAGAATGACACTGGGTTCTAAATTTGTGTTTGAACCTCCCATTCTCGGAAACACACAATGCTTTCAAACAAACAGTACCTCATCAGTTGCATTTCTTGTGCTGTTCAGGTTCTTAATGGCCTCCTTCAGTGCCGCTGTTGCCTTCTTGATAGCCTTCTGAGAAGCATCCACTGCCTGCTTGGTACTGTTGGCTCTGTCCTTCACTCTGTCTGCTTGGCTCCTACACATTGACAACAAACACTACAGTTACACCATGCTGACAGGCAACAAACTGAACCATTTACTAGCCACAGCAGGGAGTGCATGAGGGAATCAGGATAGGAAAAAAGATTCAGAGTGGTATTTTGACAGTAAAACACAAAATCACTGTGAAATGTACTTAATTTAAGCTGTAATTAACTGTAAACAAAAATATATCATGACTGAAAGCAGTGGCACAAACAGTCTGTTTTATTGCACTGTAGCTGGGACATGGTTTTGAACAGAGATGATTGTTCATGTACAGCTACCACACAGTGTTACCTGTTCATGCACCCATGAACAATTATTCAATTATCTAAGTTCTGTTTAGTTGCAGACCCAGTGAGAAAACTGCACTGCACTATGGCAAGTACATCAGACTGATGCACTCTGGAGTGGCTTTCGCAACCGCTCACCAATGGAGCCTTAGCAGGATCACTAGGTATATTCCCAGAAAAGATAACTGAACAAGACCACCTCAAAGTTTTTTTCTGGTAAGGTTCTTTGGGTGCGTCATCACAGAGCAGGTGGCATGAAGCCTTCTGCTTCTCAGAGAGAACATAGCCTCCCTACATGATGACCACTGAATCTACAAAAAGCTGCAAAACATCATCACTGAGTTGACTGGACAGAGCCATCCTTAGTCCTTCTGAAACCTCTTATTCAAGAAACCAGAATCTTTACTTGTATGTAGCAGATGTTGGACCATTCAAGATGCTGGTTCCAGCTGGATGGCTGTAACATAGAGGACGTGACTGAGCATGTTGTTTTTGCACAGATTCATACCTACAGCAAATATGACCTGGCTCCAGTTGCAGCAGCCCTCTGATGTGCCTTGACAGATGATCATCTGACAGTGTAAACACAATGGTCTGTGAAGGATCAGATACCTGCAAAGACCTATGAGCCTTGAAAAGACTCCCAGACTGTACCAACTCTGCTTGCAACACGGTGGTGGCTTCTACTTCCTAGTGAGAAAGTACTTTTTCACATTTGTTAGCCTGATGTTTGTTCTCACATCTGACGCACCAATCTAGTACTCCAATCTAACAATGTTTGACATTTAAGTATTGTTTCCCAGGCTCTGTTTAATATTATGTCTAAATCACCAAACTTGAGGGTGTCCAGTTTGTTGATGTCAAATTTGCATCTCTCCTTCATGGATTGTCCCATCAGGGTCAGGGGAGAGTTACTGCCCCAAGTGTAGATTTTCAAGTATCTCAGGGTCTTGTTCACAAGTGGGGGTAAGATAGAGCATGACGTCAGACAGATTGGTGTTGTGTCCGAGGACCTGAGAACACTGTGCGGGACATCCATGGTGACCAAAGAGCTGAGCCAGAAGACAAGGCTCTAGATTTACCAGTCGATGTATGCTCCTATCCTCACCTATGGTCATGAGCTTTGGGCAATGGCTGAAAGAACAAGGTCGCAGATACAAGCAGTGAAAATAAGGTTCCTCCATAGGGTATCGGGGCTTACACTCAGGGACAGCTTGAGAAATTGTAATATCTGGGAGGGTCTTGGAGTAGAGCTGCTTCTTCACATCAAATGGAATTAGCTAAGGTAGTGAGAATGCCCCCTGGTCATCTCTTTAGGAAGGTCTTTCAGCGCATCAAACTAGGAGGAGACCCCAGGGAATACCCAGGACATGCTGGAGGTGTTATATTTCCCATTTGTCTTGGGAACACCCCAAGATCCTCCAGGAAGGGTTAGAGGACTTGGGTGAAGATAAAGGAATCTGGGATGAGCTGCTTCTTCTGCTGCCACTGTGACCTGGACCCAGATAAGCAGTATAAATTAAATGAATCAACCAATCAAAATCCTAAAAGAGACTATCATGCTTCAGGATGTTTCACTCATGTTTCACATGGTGCAGGAATGACATAAGGCAGGGGTAGGCAACCTGTTCCAGAAAGAGCCATGAGGGTGCAGGTTTTCTTTGCAGCCACTGACTCCACCAGGTGATTTCACTGATTAATATCACTTTGAGCAGATGGAATCAGTTAATTAGTGAAATCACCTGGTGGAGTCAGTGGCTGCAAAGAAAACCTGCACCCTCATGGCTCTTTCTGGAACAGGTTGCCTACCCCTGACATAAGGCCATGGAGATTTACTCTGGAAAGATCAGCATATTTTATCCTCAGACACAGGGGCTAGCAGAGCAATTTAATAAAACACTCAAAATTATAATAAAAATATTTGTGAGTGAGGATGCCTATAATTGACAAATAAAGCTAAACCCTCTGTTGCTTGGATGGAAGGAGTTGTCAGTTTCTATCAAGGACATCCAGGTCCTGATTTTAAAAAATAATAATAGGAGAAAGGTCCAAATCAGATCAAAAATAACGAGCAATATGTGCTGGACCTGAAAGTGAATCTGCCTGCACAAGATTCAAAATCCTACTGCTACTCCTCATACTACTCCCATCTTGTAACTCAAAATTACTCATCAGGTGGCAAGGGCCGTTTGCAGACCGTTTGCAGGGCCGTAGCTAGACACACCTTACACAGCACCACATACAGACATTCCCACTGAGTGACAATAACACAAACTGTACTGACTAGCTGAGTATAAAAATACAGGTTAGGAAGCAGAACTAGACTTGATGACCTCCTGTGGTAGAAAAGTCACACGGCTCCTTGTGTCATCTCATTTCACAAGATTCCAGTGTAAAGTTTTTACTGTTATCTTTGCTTATGAAAGACACCTGGAGAAAATCTGATCTTTCAGATCTGACCTATAATTCCTGTTGTGAGGATGTTTGTCGGCGCCTGGTGTTATTCCGTCAACTGGTAGGCTGAAATGGGTCAGACTGCTTCCAAACTGTGTGTGTGAAATAATGCCATTAATTATTCTAAGTCTATACAATACAGAATGTGAAACAATAAAGTCAAAATTAAAATAATCAATAATCAATATCTTAACACAAGTTGGGTCATTTTACTGCAATCATACAGACAAAAGGAATCAGTGAGCAAAAAGTAAGTCCCTTCGTTGCTTTACACTGGATGCCCTTCCTGATGTAGCTCCATTTTACACGGAGAAATGTGGCAGGGGTAGGGCTTGAACCGGTGGGTAGGTGATAATACTGCTACAGACTTGCATTGCAGGGGGTTAGAGGGATATATCCAGGATGGGGGTAAGATATCCTAGGACAACTAGGTACATATTGTCCATCTAAAAACTTACATTTTTGCATATTTAAACAATGCAATACATCCATCTTGACATGAGTCAAACCTCAGACTGAAGAGGAACAATGCGGGTTCCGTCCTGGTCATGGAACAACCGACCAGCATTTCCGGTGGATGTTGGCCTTCGCCAGGGCTTCGTTGGCCTTCGCCTTCTCACCAATCCTGTTTGTGACATCCATGGACAGGATATTGAGATATTAGTTGGGGGGAGGAGGGTTTCCCGTTTGGTGGGCTCAGGGTCTCATCACTGTTTTTTGCAGATGATGTGATCCTGTTGGCTTCATCAGCCTGTGACCTCCAACACTCACTGGATGGGTTCGCAGCTGAGTGTGAAGCGGCTGGGATGAGGATCAGCAGCTCTAAATCTGAGGCCATGGTTCTCAGCAGAAAATTGATGGATTGCCTACTCTGTGTAGGGAACACACTCTTGCCCCAAGTGAAGGAGATCAAGTACCTCGGGGTCTTATTCACGAGCGAGGAGACAATGGAGCATGAGATTGGCTGGAGAAACGGTGCAGCAGGGGCTGTATTGTATTCGCTCTACTGTACTGTTGTGACAAAAAGGGAGCTGAGCCAAAAGGCGAAGCTCTTGATCTACTGGTCAATCTGCGTTCCTACTCTCACCTATGGTCATGAGGGTTGGGTCATGACTGAAAGAACTAGATTGCCGGTATAAGCAGGTGAAATGGGCTTCCTTAGGAGGGTGGCAGGTGTCCCCCTTAGAGGTAGGGTGAGAAGCTCAGTCATCCATGGGGAGCTCAGAGTAGAGCACCTGCTCCTTCGTGTTGAAAGGAGTCAGTTCAGGTGTCTGGTAAAGTTCCCCCCTGAGCGCCTTCCTAGGGAGGTGTTCCAGGCACGTCCATCCGGGAGGAGATCCTTGGGAAGACCCAGGACTAAGTGGAGAGATTATATCTCCACACTGGCCTGGGAACACCTCGGGATCCCCCAGTCAGAGGTGGTCAATGTGGCCCGGGAAAGGGAAGTCTGGGGTCCCCTGCTGGAGTTGTTGCCCCATGACCCGATCCCGGATAAGCAGTTGAAGATGAGTGATAAGTGAAAATAACAACAAATATCCTGAGCATTTTAAAGTATGAACAGAAAATCTGATGTTGTTTGTCTTTCAGCTGCCCGGAGTGTTCAGGGTCCCCACAGTGGGTCCAGTACAGATTTGCATCTGGATTTTGGCACAAGCCTTATGCTGGTTGGCATTCCTGACACAACTCCAGTTCCACATTGAGAATCACACACAGTCTCCCAAAGAGGTGCCCCAACCAAATGTGCATCACAATCTACTCTGCTTCACTTCTGACCTCTGACAGGATCAGGTACACGCAAAGCAGCATGACTGAAAAGAAAAAAAAAGCTAAAATATTTAATACCTGCAAAAACATTTTGTTAGTGTATACGATATTTTTGTTGTATTTTATATTCGCAAAAATGGCAAATTTTCTGCTTTCTACTATGGCTTATTTCTTTATGTAGTGACTGCAAAACAAACATACCTGCCATTTTTGAATAATAATATTTATTTATTTATTTTTTGCCAATATACTTGTTTGTGCAGTGGTGGAGAAACTGTCCAACATGCAGAACGTGGTGAAAGCTCAGGATGCTGAAGCATGGTCGTACACATGTCAAGCATGGAAACGTTCAACCCAGTAAATTCAAATATGTTTGAGTCACCTCTCCAACTGGGAGAGGTGAAAGTTTCAAATGCCTTTCATCTGTACCAACAGAATATGATACTACTTATGATACTGAACTAATCTATAATGAAGTATCACCAACATTTTTTTAAACAAATGACATATTTCTGAGTCGCCCATCTGTATAGATAGCACATACATATAATCAAAATGTTTCAACTTATTATGTTTTTATGACTGATGGCGGCATCAAGGTTTTGACCGTGAACTATTTTTATCCATGTCACAAAGATCACAGAGCATTCATATGGTAACTAAGATTTTGGTCCAGAGAGGATGTGTATCCAATATGAAAGAAATACCTGCTCGTGTTGATGAATTGTTGTCACAAGAAGTGTGACGGACACACAGAAGCATTTATGAATGGATACAAACCATTTTACTGTCCTCCTTCTGGAGGGCATGGGAGAATAACTGATGAACTTTGCTGCCCTAAAATGGTCCAATTTCTTGGGTCCCTCCCCAACACTTACTTGACAGCTTTAGCTTTGCTGAGCAGCTCCTTGGCTTTGTTAACTTGCTCTGATGTTTGGTTGACAACCCCCTCAATGTTTGTGAGGTTGGAAAGGCTGCCTTTTATCTGTTCGACCATTTTGTTCAGACTGGTCTTATTGACCGGTAGGGTGATGGACAATACCTGTCGAGCCACCTTCTCAATGCTTTCTGGATCTGCTCCTTCCTCTGCACATCAAAGCAGAAAAAGAGGAGAAAATAGATGAAAAAGAAAATAACACCCACAAATACATCCTCAACAATATTTCTGTGAGAGCAGAGGTTCAGATGCAGGTGAACTCAAGTTGGACATAAAAATCATTAAAATTTTGCACCAGTCAAAGTAATTAATAGCAACATACCAGTGAGGAAGTCTCTGATCTTCTTAATAAATTCTTTGAGCTTCTTGCTAGACTTTTCAAAGTGCTCCTTCTTTTTCTGAGCTTTTGCTAGAGTGGTCATAGCCTGGTTCTTCACATCCTGCGTCAGAGAGAATATATCCTGCAGCTGGACAAAGAAAACCACTATTTGAGTTTAAACGATAAACCTTGCAGGTGAGATAATCTGTGAAGGTAGAAAACAGGATATATCACCCTTTATGGATAAACAACTGATCAAATACAGAAAATAGAAAATATGAAAATATACAGAAAATATGCCCAAACATAATTTAAGCATTTCACCCTATATGTCAACAATCTCAAATCCATTCCGAAATCCATCATATTAAAATTAAATAATAGTGTTTGAATATTTTAAAGCACCTTTCTTGCTACAGCTTGCAGCTCCTCATTGGCAGAGGTCAGATTGTTGGCAACATTCTTGGCATGTTTCAGTGCTGCTACTGAGGTGCCCACGGTCCCATTACAGCCTTCACCACCACAAACAGGATTACCTTTGTCATCAAGGCAACCGGCACCACCACATTGACTGCCTGGACAACTGCCATTGACGCTGGTATTGTAATGGCTACCGCACACCTAGGTGACGTAACATAACAGTTCACATAATGAACAAGAAAAGAACAAGAAGGAACAGTCGTGAGCTGAGCATCTGCAGTGGAAATTTGTACCATGACTTTGTCGGCTTATTGTTGACTTGATCACTTTGGTTGATAAATTTTTTTCTTCATCTAAAAAAAAAAAAGCTTCCCAAAGTGGGATGGCATTTTTTGCTTTCATGTGCAAGGTGTTCCCTGTGTGCAAAGTATAACGGGTAGACATACTGCCAACACTGCCTACCTTGTGACTGAGATGCTGGATCTTCTTATCCATGTCATCAGCTTTATCTTGCAGCTCCTCCAGCGATTTGTTCTGAGCAGCTAGATCATGGAGGAACTTGTTGTTTTGGGCATTCAGAAGGCCTTTGGTGACTGCACGGGTTTCTTTGGACTGTTCAACAGGACTAGAAGAACCAAACACTGAAGCGTTGCATTTCATCTCAGCCTCCACTGACTCCTGGTAGAACTTCTTCACATTGTCATACTGATCTGTGAGAGAAACAGTCAGTACAATGTGTACTGTGCAGCAGATACTGCAAGACAAATTCAGGCTGGCAGGGGAGTATCTCTTATAATTTGTAAATGAACAAAGTAGACAACATGGGAATATGAACATTCTCTTCAGCAGCTTGTCGATATTGACAGCAAATTCACTAGAGCCCCATTAACGTGTCTCAGCTATCCTATGTCATCCACACACGAAATCTCCATTGTGTAGTAGTAACAATAATAACTGCCAATAAAACACAATATTTCTTTCCTCAAACAACTGTATATTAACCATTTAAAACTAAGTAATTACAAATTTATCTGTGTCATTATTAACAAGACCTTATAACTGCAGACAGCAGCTAACAGAGTTGATAGCAGGATTTAATTAAACTGCCATCACACGGGGTGTTCTGACCAGATGTGGCAAACGTAATTTTTTTATAATGTGTTTTTGGCATATACCTGGTAACGTGCGACTTTTTAAGAACATAAAACATTAATAATAGCTTTTTTGTCATTCACTCTACTTTGTGATAACAGATGAAATAAGTACGGGTTCAAGCATAGATTTGTAGACGACTGGAGATTACAAAGGACTCAAGCTGTGACGATACATTCAGCTCACAAGACAAGACAGTACAAGACAAGACGGTACAAGACAAGATGGTACACAATATTGGGTTGTTGGCAGCTGCTAATAAAGTAACTGTATAAATCTGCTAATAAAGTAACTGTATAATTTCAATTTCAATTTATTAATTTGTATAGCGCCATCTCACGACAGAGTCGCCCCAAGGCACTTCACATAACACACAATTCATAACAACAGAGCAAATTAAAATCAACAAGGACACAATAAAAAGGTAAAACACAATAGAATAAAAAGATATTACAAGGCAAACATAAAAACAGAATAAACTGATGATAAGACAGTCTAAAAAAGTGGGTCTTCAGTCTTGATTTAAATGTCTCCACCGTGTCGGACTGCCTTATAGCTGCAGGTAGATCGTTCCAGAGAGTAGGGCCACGGCAGGAGAAGGCTCTATACCCCACATACTTCTTATTCACCCTTGGAACACACAGACGCTCTGCACCCTGCGAACGCAAGGGCCGCACCGGTACACAGGGCTTGACCAAGTCCACCAGGTAGGAAGGAGCCAGTCCGTGAACAATTTTACAGACCAGAAAAAGAACTTTAAAATCAGATCTGGCAGAAACCGGAAGCTAGTGAATGAGTGTAATGTGGTCAAACTTTCCACTTTGTGTGAAAGGTCTGGCAGCAGCATTCTGCACTAACTGTAGACCACTAATGCTGGACTGCGGCAGACCAGAAAATAAAGCATTACAATAATCCAATCTGGAAGAGATAAATGCATGTAAAATCTCAGCATTAGCCATAGACAGGATGGGACGAATCCTCGCTATGTTTCGCAGATGGAAGAAGGCAGTCCTCGTAATATCTCTAATGTGGAGGTCAAAGGACAACATAGGATCAAAAAGTACCCCAAGATTCCTCACCTTGTCCATATGTTGTATAACAAACAAACCCAAACTAAGCACCAGCTGGTCAAATTGATGCCGATGTCTGGATGGACCAAGAACCATCAGAATTTAAGAGCAGGAAGTTACTGGACAACCAACGTCTCACAGATACAAGGCAATCTTCTAAGGATTATATATGGGTAAGATTACCAGCAGTTATTGGCATGTATAATTGCATATCATCAGCATAGTAATGAAAGGCAATCCCATAATGCCGCAGAATATGCCCAAGGGGCGCTATATAAAGTGAGAAAAGCAAGGGGCCTAACACAGACCCCTGTGGAACCCAAATTTCATTTCACCAAGGTCAGAGGTAGTGTTATTATACACAACACAATGAGAACGACTGGACAAGTATGACGTCAACCAAGCAAGGACACTTCCAGTAATCCCAAAGTAATTTTCCAGCCTATCAAGTAAAACAGGATGATCCACAGTATCAAACACAGCACTAAGATCTAAAAGCACCAAAACCATCGTGGTGTCCAAATCCACTGCCTGCAGAAAATCATTCACCACTCTAATAAGCACTATCTCTGTGGAGTGATGTTTTCTAAAAGCAGACTGCAGTGGCTCAAAAAGATCATTCTCAGTAAGGTGGTCCACAAGCTGCCGTGAAACCACTTTTTCCAGAATTTTAGAGCAGAATGACAGATTTGATATCAGCCTATAATTATTCAATACACCAGGATCAAGACTAGATTTCTTAAGCAATGGTTTAATCACTGCAGATTTAAAACACCTAGGAACAGAAGCAGAGGTTAATACAAGATTAACAATTTCCAGCACAGTCGGCCCAAGAACAGGCCATAAGTCCTTAAACAACTTTGTTGGTATCGGATCAAATAAGCAGGTTGTGCTGTTTGTAGATGTCACGATACATTAACTTATAATGTAACTGTCTAAAGTTACTAATAAAGTAACTTTTCAAAGTAACTGTGGCAACACTGTTTGTAAATACATAAAAAATACATCGATGACAGAGGAAAGCAAAAACTCATTTCCACTGTGGTTCATTTAAAAATCAAATGACAAATTAGAAGTAATAATAAAATATAATAATACTGATAATAATAATAATAATGATGATGATGATGATAATAATAATAGTGTGTATATGATAACAAGAACCTAAACTATTTATAAATACATTAAGAAAGCAAATTAACATAAAAAAATTATGGGAAATACAGGAAGTAAAAGGGTTGAGTTCTTCTTTAAAAAATGTTGAGGTCTAAGGTTTTAAAACATTCTGGACTCACACGCCATTCCAACTCATTATAGAATATTTGCATAATTTATTACCACCCCTGAAAAATGTCAGCTACCTATTTTATAAACACTACCCATTCTAGAGCCTGTGGAGGAGCAACAGGGTAGTTTTTTTTTTTTTAATTTTGCTGACAGTTCAAGCCCCAGCCTCTGGCTGCCTGGGAAATCTTGTAGTTGCTTAAGTGGCGTCTCTCTCTCTCTCTCTCTCTCTCTCCTCTCGACACATGCACACTCTTCTTATAACTATTTACAACTGACTGGTGTGGATTAGAGAAGATCCAGAATTTAGTCAAACTTGTGCACCTGTTTCTTTTTTAAAAGTCATTAATGATGTATGCTGTGAATCCAACCTGGTCTCACGGCAAGTCGTGATTCAGCAGCACGAAATATACATGAATCTAAAGTGTCTCATTTTCATCACAGCAGCACGAATTCTTTCTAATTCATTCCGTGATGGCTGCACGAAATTAAAAGTGAAGCGGAGGGCTGGGGTGGTTATGGTTAGGGTGGGGGAAAGAGTAAGATTAGGTTATGGTTAAGGTTAGGGTCGGTGGTAGGAGTAAGGATAGGAATAGTGAGTTAAAAAAAACCCCGTCATGAAAATTTGACTCATTTAGTCACGAGAGCATGAAAAAAAACAAAAAAACAACAACAAAAAAAACGTGAGACTGGGCTGTGTAAATCATTCCACTCCGGCATGAACAGTTCAAAGACATCATTAAAAGGCCAAAATTACCATGACTTTCATGTCCATGATGAGCGCATGTAAATGTCCGACCACAACTCTATCTATCTATCTATCTATCTATCTATCTATCTATCTATCTATCTATCTATCTATCTATCTATCTATCCATCTATCTATCCATCTATCCATCTATCTATCTATCTATCTATCTATCTATCTATCTATCTATCTATCTATCTATCTATCTATCTATCTATCTATCTATCTATCTATCTATCTATCTATCTATCTATCTATCGTGCTTAAATGGAACTTATAAACATTCAATTGTCATTGCTCTAGATTTGGGACCTGTTACTGGTTCCTTAGTCTGTGGTTTTACCAAACAATTAATTAATAATGATGCCATCAGTGGTTGGTTGACTTACTCCACCCAAATTTCATGACATAATTGTCCACTTAAACAAAAAAGCTTAAATTATGCAACCCTCATTGCTGTCTATGACATTATTGCTGTAAATTTGATATATGTCACAAGTCATCCGTCAGATGACACATTTGCAATGTACCTGTAAATCCTGAGTTGATGTAGTTCTGCAGCTCATTCTGTTTACGAGCCACAGTCGTGTTGATGTCCCTCAGCTCCCGTTCCAGGTCACTCAGTGTGCGGCTCAATGCACCTTCTTTTTCTGCTGTTGCGTTTAGCTCCCGTGCAATCCCCATTAGACGCCCGTCAGTCAAGGCAATCTCAGCCCTAGAATTCACACAGAGCAGGGTGAGGACATGGTGGCTGTCTGTCTGAGGTCAGTGTTGATGATTTCATTACCTGATGTCATCGATGCTCTGTCCAATCAGCTGGTAGATTCTATCACTGTCCTCGCCACTAATCAGATACAGAATCTGCTTCAGCTTCTTTTCCAGTTCTTTTATGCGCATGTCCCCAACCCCAGGTGTGACCCCATGTGCTCCACTTTCAAGGATCTTCTGCATGGTGTACTGGATA
Source organism: Thalassophryne amazonica (assembly GCF_902500255.1). Taxonomy (NCBI): domain Eukaryota; kingdom Metazoa; phylum Chordata; class Actinopteri; order Batrachoidiformes; family Batrachoididae; genus Thalassophryne; species Thalassophryne amazonica. Next base: position 49,422,760 of record NC_047108.1, on the reverse strand, counting down.
TATTCCAGGTCCCTTTTAATCTGACACACCACATCGTCCCACAGCTCGAAACATGGGTGACAGTGCACACACTTCGGGAAGATGCCTGTGAAGCCTCGAGCGCATTCATCACAGTGTTTCCCTGCTGCTCCTTCCACACATTCGCACACACCTGTTACGCTGTCACACTGAGCCATCTGTGAGCCAAAAGGGTGGCAGTTACACTCTGAATGGAAGGAGTAGAGAAGAGAAACAGAAAATGTAAGTGTGAAGCTCCAGGGTTAACATAAAATGCAGACAGAGTGCTAAAAAATTAATATTTCACAGCCTCAAAATGCCATGTTGATGAGTTTTGCTATTGCAAAAACCAAAGTGTGGTCATAACATCAGGATGCAAAGCTCTATCGTATTTGAAATGGGAAAGACAACTTCTCTTAATGTTTCTACAACATTCATCCTGTAATTGCTGAACATATCCAGCATTACTTTGAAAATGTGACCGATTTATGGAAACAAAGGCAACTAAAATTTTAATGGACTCAAGCTGGTCTCCCACTGCCGACTGTACTTTCTACCCACAAAAAACAATTGGATATGAAATGTGAATGAAAACATGCATTACCTGTGGTATTGGCAGTGTTGTAAAACATTGTGACCAATCGGGAAGATTTTGAACATGTTCAAAAAATTTGTGATTCCAGGATGAATGGTGATACCACAAAAGTGAGCTTTTGTGGTATCACAAAATGTGTTATCAGTAGATCTTAATTTAATTTTAATTTAATTTATTAATTTATGTAGCGCCAAATCATGACAAAGTCACACCAAGGCGCTTCACATAATTCACAACAACACAAATTAATCTAAATTCAAAATTAAAAGCAAGAAAAGCACAGTTAAAAGATAAAACACAGTAGAATAAAAATAAATTACAAAGCAAACACAAACAGATTAAAAAATTAATGATAAGACAGTCTAAAAAAGTGGGTCTTCAGTCTTGATTTAAAAATCTCCACCGTGTCAGACTGCCGAATAACAGCAGGTAGATCATTCCAAAGAGCCGGACCACGGTAGGAAAAGGCTCTATACCCCACAGACTTTTTGTTCATCCTCGGAACACACAGAAGCCCTGCGCCCTGCGAACGCAAAGGCCTCGCAGGTACGTAGGGCTTAACCAAGTCCGCCAAGTAGGAAGGCGCCAGTCCATGAACAATTTTATAAACCAACAATAAAACTTTAAAATCCAATCTGGCAGAAACCGGTAGCCAATGAAGGGATGCCAGAATGGGAGTAATGTGGTCAAACCTTGTACTTTGTGTCAAAATTCTGGCAGCAGCATTCTGTACCAACTGAAGTCCTCGAATGCTAGACTGTGGCAGACCAGAAAATAAAGCATTACAATAATCCAATCTAGAAGAGACAAATGCGTGAATCAGAGTCTCAGCATCAGCCATAGACAGGATGGGGCGAATCTTTGCTATATTTCTCAGATGAAAGAAAGCAGTCCTCGTAATGTCCCTAATGTGGAGGTCAAAGGACAACGTAGGATCAAAGATTACCCCAAGGTTCCTCACTTTGTCAGTATGATGTATAACACATGAACCTAGGCTAAGCACCAGCTGATCAAATTGGTGCCGATGTCTTGCTGGGCCAAGAACCATCATTGCAGTCTTGGCTTGCCTCTACTGGTGGTTGGCTCTCACTGCGGTATTGTATCACTTCCTGTTCCGGAGCACAGCGGTGTTTTTCTGTATCTGTTAGCTGTTTAATCTGCGCAGTTAGATTGATCTAGTTATCTAGATTACGATTTGTTTCCCAGTGTAATCTTTACGTGCCTTAACTAAAGCACTCCTTCTGCTGAATCACCTCTAAATTATTTACACATTATTCACTTTGCGTGTTTTTAGGAATCCGCTAGCTTAGCGTAGCTACTAGCTCTTAGCCGATTTAGCATGGCGGCTTCTCCTGTCTCTCCCGCACTTTTCTGCTCTGGGTGTGAAATGTTTAGTTATTCCTCGGCCTCCTTTAGCAGTAATGGTACTTGTAATAAGTGTAGCTTATTCGTAGCTTTGGAGGCCAGGCTGGGCGAATTGGAGACTCGGCTCCGCACCGTGGAAAATTCTACAGCTAGCCAGGCCCCTGTAGTCGGTGCGGACCAAGGTAGCTTAGCCGCCGTTAGTTCCCCCCTGGCAGATCCCGAGCAGCCGGGAAAGCAGGCTGACTGGGTGACTGTGAGGAGGAAGCGTAGCCCTAAACAGAAGCCCCGTGTACACCGCCAACCCGTTCACATCTCTAACCGTTTTTCCCCACTCGACGACACACCCGCCGAGGATCAAACTCTGGTTATTGGCGACTCTGTTTTGAGAAATGTGAAGTTAGCGACACCAGCAACCATAGTCAATTGTCTTCCGGGGGCCAGAGCAGGCGACATTGAAGGAAATTTGAAACTGCTGGTTAAGGCTAAGCGTAAATTTGGTAAGATTGTAATTCACGTCGGCAGTAATGACACCCGGTTACGCCAATCGGAGGTCACTAAAATTAACATTAAATCGGTGTGTAACTTTGCAAAAACAATGTCGGACTCTGTAGTTTTCTCTGGGCCCCTCCCCAATCAGACCGGGAGTGACATGTTTAGCCGCATGTTCTCCTTGAATTGCTGGCTGTCTGAGTGGTGTCCAAAAAATGAGGTGGGCTTCATAGATAATTGGCAAAGCTTCTGGGGAAAACCTGGTCTTGTTAGGAGAGACGGCATCCATCCCACTTTGGATGGAGCAGCTCTCATTTCTAGAAATCTGGCTAATTTTCTTAAATCCTCCAAACCGTGACTATCCAGGGTTGGGACCAGGAAGCAGAGTTGTAGTCTTACACACCTCTCTGCAGCTTCTCTCCCCCTGCCATCCCCTCATTACCCCATCCCCGTAGAGACGGTGCCTGCTCCCAGACTACCAATAACCAGCAAAAATCTATTTAAGCATAAAAATTCAAAAAGAAAAAATAATATAGCACCTTCAACTGCACCACAGACTAAAACAGTTAAATGTGGTCTATTAAACATTAGGTCTCTCTCTTCTAAGTCCCTGTTGGTAAATGATATAATAATTGATCAACATATTGATTTATTCTGCCTAACAGAAACCTGGTTACAGCAGGATGAATATGTTAGTTTAAATGAGTCAACACCCCCGAGTCACACTAACTGTCAGAATGCTCGTAGCACGGGCCGGGGCGGTGGATTAGCAGCAATCTTCCATTCCAGCTTATTAATTAATCAAAAACCCAGACAGAGCTTTAATTAATTTGAAAGCTTGTCTCTTAGTCTTGTCCATCCAAATTGGAAGTCCCAAAAACCAGTTTTATTTGTTATTATCTATCGTCCACCTGGTCGTTACTGTGAGTTTCTCTGTGAATTTTCAGACCTTTTGTCTGACTTAGTGCTTAGCTCAGATAAGATAATTATAGTGGGCGATTTTAACATCCACACAGATGCTGAGAATGACAGCCTCAACACTGCATTTAATCTATTATTAGACTCTATTGGCTTTGCTCAAAAAGTAAATGAGTCCACCCACCACTTTAATCATATCTTAGATCTTGTTCTGACTTATGGTATGGAAATAGAAGACTTAACAGTATTCCCTGAAAACTCCCTTCTGTCTGATCATTTTTTAATAACATTTACATTTACTCTGATGGACTACCCAGCAGTAGGGAATAAGTTTCATTACACTAGAAGTCTTTCAGAAAGCGCTGTAACTAGGTTTAAGGATATGATTCCTTCTTTATGTTCTCTAATGCCATATAACAACACAGTGCAGAGTAGCTACCTAAACTCTGTAAGGGAGATAGAGTATCTCGTCAATAGTTTTACATCCTCATTGAAGACAGCTTTGGATGCTGTAGCTCCTCTGAAAAAGAGAGCTTTAAATCAGAAGTGTCTGACTCCATGGTATAACTCTCAAACTCGTAGCTTAAAGCAGATAACCCGTAAGTTGGAGAGGAAATGGCGTCTCACTAATTTAGAAGATCTTCACTTAGCCTGGAAAAAGAGTCTGTTGCTCTATAAAAAAGCCCTCCGTAAAGCTAGGACATCTTTCTACTCATCACTAATTGAAGAAAATAAGAACAACCCCAGGTTTCTTTTCAGCACTGTAGCCAGGCTGACAAAGAGTCAGAGCTCTATTGAGCTGAGTATTCCATTAACTTTAACTAGTAATGAGTTCATGACTTTCTTTGCTAACAAAATTTTAACTATTAGAGAAAAAATTACTCATAACCATCCCAAAGACGTATCGTTATCTTTGGCTGCTTTCAGTGATGCCGGTATTTGGTTAGACTCTTTCTCTCCGATTGTTCTGTCTGAGTTATTTTCATTAGTTACTTCATCCAAACCATCAACATGTTTATTAGACCCCATTCCTACCAGGCTGCTCAAGGAAGCCCTACCATTATTTAATGCTTCGATCTTAAATATGATCAATCTATCTTTGTTAGTTGGCTATGTACCACAGGCTTTTAAGGTGGCAGTAATTAAACCATTACTTAAAAAGCCATCACTTGACCCAGCTATCTTAGCTAATTATAGGCCAATCTCCAACCTTCCTTTTCTCTCAAAAATTCTTGAAAGGGTAGTTGTAAAACAGCTAACTGATCATCTGCAGAGGAATGGTCTATTTGAAGAGTTTCAGTCAGGTTTTAGAATTCATCATAGTACAGAAACAGCATTAGTGAAGGTTACAAATGATCTTCTTATGGCCTCGGACAGTGGACTCATCTCTGTGCTTGTTCTGTTAGACCTCAGTGCTGCTTTTGATACTGTTGACCATAAAATTTTATTACAGAGATTAGAGCATGCCATAGGTATTAAAGGCACTGCGCTGCGGTGGTTTGAATCATATTTGTCTAATAGATTACAATTTGTTCATGTAAATGGGGAATCTTCTTCACAGACTAAAGTTAATTATGGAGTTCCACAAGGTTCTGTGCTAGGACCAATTTTATTCACTTTATATATGCTTCCCTTAGGCAGTATTATTAGACGGTATTGCTTAAATTTTCATTGTTACGCAGATGATACCCAGCTTTATCTATCCATGAAGCCAGACGACACACACCAATTAGCTAAACTGCAGGATTGTCTTACAGACATAAAGACATGGATGACCTCTAATTTCCTGCTTTTAAACTCAGATAAAACTGAAGTTATTGTACTTGGCCCCACAAATCTTAGAAACATGGTGTCTAACCAGATCCTTACTGTGGATGGCATTACCCTGACCTCTAGTAATACTGTGAGAAATCTTGGAGTCATTTTTGATCAGGATATGTCATTCAAAGCGCATATTAAACAAATATGTAGGACTGCTTTTTTGCATTTACGCAATATCTCTAAAATCAGAAAGGTCTTGTCTCAGAGTGATGCTGAAAAACTAATTCATGCATTTATTTCCTCTAGGCTGGACTATTGTAATTCATTATTATCAGGTTGTCCTAAAAGTTCCCTAAAAAGCCTTCAGTTAATTCAAAATGCTGCAGCTAGAGTACTGACGGGGACTAGAAGGAGAGAGCATATCTCACCCATATTGGCCTCTCTTCATTGGCTTCCTGTTAATTCTAGAATAGAATTTAAAATTCTTCTTCTTACTTATAAGGTTTTGAATAATCAGGTCCCATCTTATCTTAGGGACCTCGTAGTACCATATCACCCCAATAGAGCGCTTCGCTCTCAGACTGCAGGCTTACTTGTAGTTCCTAGGGTTTGTAAGAGTAGAATGGGAGGCAGAGCCTTCAGCTTTCAGGCTCCTCTCCTGTGGAACCAGCTCCCAATTCAGATCAGGGAGACAGACACCCTCTCTACTTTTAAGATTAGGCTTAAAACTTTCCTTTTTGCTAAAGCTTATAGTTAGGGCTGGATCAGGTGACCCTGAACCATCCCTTAGTTATGCTGCTATAGACGTAGACTGCTGGGGGGTTCCCATGATGCACTGTTTCTTTCTCTTTTTGCTCTGTATGCACCACTCTGCATTTAATCATTAGTGATCGATCTCTGCTCCCCTCCACAGCATGTCTTTTTCCTGGTTCTCTCCCTCAGCCCCAACCAGTCCCAGCAGAAGACTGCCCCTCCCTGAGCCTGGTTCTGCTGGAGGTTTCTTCCTGTTAAAAGGGAGTTTTTCCTTCCCACTGTAGCCAAGTGCTTGCTCACAGGGGGTCGTTTTGACCGTTGGGGTTTTACATAATTATTGTATGGCCTTGCCTTACAATATAAAGCGCCTTGGGGCAACTGTTTGTTGTGATTTGGCGCTATATAAAAAAAATTGATTGATTGATTGATTATCAGAGTTCAAAAGTAGAAAGTTGCTAGGCATCCAACTTTTCACTGCTGCAAGACAGTCCTGTAAAGATTTTATGTGGACAGGATTTCCAGCAGCTATCGGCATATACAACTGAGTATCATCAGCATAACAATGAAAAGCAACCCCAAAACGCCGCAAAATGTTCCCAAGGGGTGCCATATACAGGGAAAAATGCAAGGGACCCAGAACGGATCCCTGTGGAACCCCGAACTTCATGCCCTTAAAGTCAGAGGTAGTGTCATTGCACAAAACACAATGGGAACGACCAGACAGATAAGACGTCACCCACACAAGAGCAGTTCCAGTAATCCCGAAACAGTTTTCTAGCCTATCAAGTAGAATATGATGACCAACTGTGTCAAACGCAGCACTGAGCTCCAACAACACCAATGCTGTAGTAGTATCCGAGTCCATTGCTCGCAGAAGATCATTAACTACTTTAATAAGTGCTGTTTCTGTGGAGTGATGCCTTCTAAAAGCAGACTGCAGTGGCTCAAAAAGGTCATTCTCAGTAAGATAGTCCACAAGCTGCCGTGAAACCACCTTTTCCAGAATTTTAGAGCAGAATGATAGATTTGATATCGGCCTATAATTTTTCAATTCACCAGGATCAAGATTAGATTTCTTGAGTAGTGGTTTAACCACTGCAGATTTAAAACAATTTGGAACAGATCCAGAGTTTAAAGAAAGGCTGACAATTTCCAGCACAGTCGGCCCAAGAATGGGCCAAAGATCCTTAAACAATTTTGTTGGTATAAGATCAAATAAACAAGTTGTGCTTCTAGTAGACATCATGAGTTTCGTCAGCACACCTTGTGAGATACTGTTAAATTCCGTGAATCTAGGTAGCACCTCAGTAGTAGTCCCCAGCTCAGTAGCTGGATACAATGATTCAACCAAAGTATGCTGAGATGTGCTCAACCTAATATCTTCTATTTTCTTTTTGAAATAGTCCAGAAAGTCCTGTGCTGAAAAAGGAGAACGACCAACAGGTGGCTGTCCATGAATAAGAAATGCCACCGTATCAAACAAGAACTTTGAGTTATGCTTGTTTTTGTTGATCAATTCAGAATAATACGCCTGCTTCTTAGCCAATAAAGCATGCTTATAATCTAAAATAGCTTCACGCCACGCAAGGTGAAACACCTCTAGTTTGGAACTACGCCATTTCCGTTCCAACCCTCTAGCCTTCTTCCTAAGGTCACGCAAATAACTATTGAACCAGGGTGTCTGTGCTTTGGGAAGGCGTGGCTTTAATAGAGGAGGCGCAATCTTATCAAGTGTGGTTTTTAGCACTAAATTCAGGCTATCTGCAAGACTGTCTACTGACTGAAATTTCATCAAGCTTGAAGTTAGGATTTCAGGTAGTCTTGCTTCGAGTTCAGTCAAAGTTGAAGGTTTAATTTGTCGCCGCAATGATAGGCAAGGTTGTTGCTCCACTAAACGCGGCAGCGTAATTGTAAACCTAATAAGCGAGTGGTCAGAGACCACTGATGCAAGAGGCAGGATGTCGATATTTGTGACAGCAAGGCCACGTGCAAGAACCAAATCCAGAGTATTACCACTGATATGCGTTGAACCATGAACGAACTGCTGAAATCCTAATGCATCCATGATTTCCATAAATGATTTACCGAGGGGATCAGAGAGCTTATTTATATGAATGTTAAAGTCACCAATAATCAAAATGTTGTCTACACTAGTTGAAAGACTAGAGATGAATGTGCCAAATTCATCTAAAAAATCAGAATATGGGCCAGGAGGCCTGTAGACAGTGACAATATAACATAGCTGATTTCCAGTTTTATGACCGTGACAGTACTTAGCATCGTGGGCATAACGGAGAATCAGATGCTCAAATGAATTATATTTCTGACCCCCAACAGTTACTAAAGTAAACCTGGATTTATAAATAAAAGCAACACACCGGCCTTTCTTCACATCACGTGAAACGTGACTAAAAGTGTACTCTGGTGGGCAGGCCTCATTCAGAGGAAGGACAGCTGTGGATTTAATCCAGGTTTCACATAATCCAAGCATATCCAGACGATGATCCACAATTAAGTCATTCACCAGCAATGACTTCAGAGACAATGATCTGATGTTAATGAGACCCAAACTAAGGATCTTGGTGGGATCAGCAGGTTTTAATGAGGTCATGCGGAAGTTCTGCTCCTCAACAGCCAGTGACGCAGCGTGTTTCAACGGCTGGAGGAGCTCAGGTGGAACGCCGCGTCTGAGAGCCTGCAGACGACAGCACCGGCGTAAAAACTCCGCAGCCCGGCGAGAGGCAGCAGTGGGAAGCTGCGGCACAAACGGGCACAGCTTTAGCGGAGCTGGTGCGGTCATCAGTTCAGGAACAGGACGAATCCAGCAGCCTCTCGTGCGCAGCGCGCGCTCCCATGCCCAAAAATATCGTCCATCACAGAGGCGGCGAGGATCAGACCCTCTAGTGAAGGCTGCCAGGTAAAAATTAAGTTTCACCAACAGACCGCTCCACTTTCTGCGCCTTCTAAAGCGCCTCCTCCGGAGAGGAACGCAAGGAAAACGGAGCAGGTGGAGCGGGACGTCCGCGAGCACAGGTGGCAGAGCAGGGCGGGGCCCTCCAAGCCCGGACCCAGACGACAGCAGCGGCTCATAAAGAGCATTAATGTCCAAGAGAGACTGGCGACCATACACAAGCAAGGCTGAAGTGTCCCGGCAGAACACACAGAGCAAAAACACAGCATCAAATAGCAAAAAACTCGACGAGCGACAGGGCTGACGGCACGCCAAACACACAGGCGCCATCTTCCTCCTAATAACACACCAGTCTAATACCTACCTAGATCTTAGTGCTGCATTTGATATAGTTGATCATTGTATACTACTGAATGGGCTTGAGAATTACTTTGGGATTATTGGCAAGGTTGTCTTTTGGTTGACATTTTACTTATCTAGTCGCTGTCATTGCGTCTTGTATAATGTTACTTCAAACCCTGTTCCATTAAATTATGGGATACCACAAGGGTCGGTATAAAGCCCTCCCCTATTCTGTCTCTATATAGCACCTCTTGGTCAGTTATTGCAACACTATGGCATTGCTTTTCATTGCTATGCTGATGACTCATAGCAGTACATGCCAATAAACACACACTCAGACTTTAGAAGATTGCCTGGCTTTGGTGAAAAACCACATGTCTAGCAATTTCTTATTTTTAAATTCTGACAAGACTAAGATGATGGTCATTGGTCCTGTGAGACTCATGCTTAAGTTTGACCAACTAACACTAACCTTGGACTCATGTAACATTCATGGGGAGGTGATGGTCTAGTGCAGTGGTGTCCAAACTGTTCCAGAAAGCCAAGAGGGTGCAGGTTTTCTTAGCAGCCACTGACTCCAGCAGGTGATTTCACTGATTAACATCACTTTGAACGTGTGGGATGAGTTCATCAGTTAGTCGTTAAGCATAGGGCTAGCTGCCGGTGACCACATTAGCACCCTGTCTTTCTGTTTTTTGTTTTTTGTTTTCTGAGAAACTGTGGTCTGTGAGATGTTAATGCATACTGATTGATTTTGCTCTGTCTTTCTCTGCTTGAGGTGCAGTTGTTGAACTCTTCACTGATGGCTGTGGTGGAGAGGACCATCCAACTAGTGGTCCCCTGTTTGAGCACATGGTTTTGGGCTGAACTTGCAGGAGGATGGTCTCTACCCATTGTGATAAAGTTTGGGTCACAATGGATTCTGGATTTATGAATATTTCTTTTTCTATTTATGTTTTACATGTTTGACAATTCTTTGTCATACTTTTTTTATTTGAGCTTTGTTATTGTCAGTATGCCTTAACTAGTTGGTCACTCCTCTGAGTCTGGTCTGCTTGAGGTTTCTTCTTCAAAAAGGAGCTTTTCCTTGCCATTATTGCCTATGTGCTAGCTCGGGGGGGTTAAGGTTAGATCTTACCCTTGTGAAGCACCTTCTAGTGATTTATGTTGTAATCTGAGATATATAAATAAACTGAACTGAATTGCAGTAAGCAACAGTTTGTTGCACCCAAAAATCACAGGATTTCTGCCTATTCTTGTGCCCCAATTTCATCATTTTTGGAATCAGGACATCAGTCTGGGCCACAAACCAGCACTCAGAGAACAGCTTTACATTCATGCCATACATTTGCTAAATTCCCCACCAGAGACTGATTTGTAGATTATCTAATGTTCTATTTATGTGCATGAATTCTCCCTACTGTATCGATTCTGGAGTATCCTTCATGAGGCGCTTTACCTTGACATTGCACCTGTGGGTCCCCCCAATGAAACTGCTCACACTCAGTGCATTTTTTACCTCCAAAGCCTGGATGACAGTGGCACTGGCCTGTGAACTGCAGAAATTTTGAAGATACAGACCGACACATCAGCATACTGCACAATGAAGAGGACAGACGCCTATTTTTGACTGAAGCTTCTTTACCATGTTACAGTGAGTTCCCAGGGAGTGTTGAGGGTCACAGTCACAGACCTCACAGCCTCGGTCTGCACCATAGTTCCAGTAACTAGGAGCACACTGATCGCAATTATGGCCAACCACATTCTCCCTGCAAGGACAGGCCCCGGTGTGTCGGTCACAGTGACACTGACCATCACTGCAAGCGAACTGAGCAGTGCCAGCAGTCACACAAGTGCAACCTAAGAAAAGAAACACACCATGCATAAAGTTCACAGATAGGGAACAAACAGCAAAATTCTACTCTTCTGCTTCTGCTCAATTTTTGTTTTAGATAACCCACAGCACAGGCACACATGCTTAATTCATGGTTACAAAACTCTACTTTAATTCAAAATCTAAATGTGAGGGCAATTGTAAGTACGAGGTTGGAGGCAAAGTTTGGACCTGTTAGTGTTTCAGCCAGAATGAGAACAACAAATGTCCTGAAAAAGTATCCTATACTTAGTCAAATGGTTGGTGAAATGGTGAAATTGGCTACAGCTAAAAAATGAAGCTATTTATGGAGGTGTACATGGAATCAGCGATCACTCACGTCTGCAGTCCTGAGCCAAAGCATTGCCATAGAAACCTTGTTGACACTGAGCACATGATGGGCCGTCGGTGTAGTAAAGACACTTGAGGCACCGACCAGTCTCTGGGTCACATGAGCCAGGGTCCTGGGTATCGATGTTGCCATGACACTGACAAGGAATGCACTGCCCACCAGGTTGCTCAGGGTTGCCATAGTGACCAGGAGCGCATTTATCACAGCGAGAGCCTAAGGAAGGAAAAAGGGCATGTGACCTGACAGCAACTTTTTGAATATTGTTTGCTGATGAGAACCTTGAGGACACTGTCAGTGAGCTATTCAACAATTCAGTTCATTGATAAAGCAGCAAGGGAATGTTTGAACACTACATTATACTGCTGACTCACATAATGTGGGCACTGTGTGTGAAAATGACAGCTGCGTTGGTTGTACACCTGTGCTGTGTTCTGAATTTCCATTTGGTGTTTTAATTGGGTTTGAACTGTGATGATTTTAATATGAGTGCTTTTTAAATGAGTGCATAACACAACCAGTGATACGTGAAGCGATTTGTACATAGAGGCCTGGATTACCAACTACCTCACAGACCACCCACAGTATGTGAGACTTCAAGATATTACATACAACACCATCAAGAGCAGCACGGGGCACCACAGGGGATGGTCCTGTCTCCCTTCCTGTTCACACTCTACACTTCAGACTTCAGGTTCTGGTCACGGTTCTTTCATCTGCAGAAGTTTTCAGATGACTCTGCCATTGTGGGCTGCATCAGCAGGGACCAGGAGGCAGAGTACAGGAGTGTGGTGGACAGGTTTGTGCTGTGGTGCGGACTCAACCACCTACAGCTCAATGTATCTAAGTTGAAGGAGCTGGTGGTGGACTTCAGAAGACGGAAGACCTGTCCAAGCTCAGTTACCATCAGTGGAACAGAGGTGAACACTGTGGCTTACTATAAGTACCTGAGTGTCCACATAGAAAATAAACTGGACTGAACTGTAAACACAGATGCTGTGTATAAGAAGGGTCAGAGCCGACTGCACTTCCTCAGGAGGCTCAGATCTTTTAATGTATGCAGAAACACAGATGTTGCAGATGTTTTATCATTCAGTGGTCTGCAGCTTCATCTTCTACACTTTAGTGTGTTGGGACAGCAGGCTGAAGGCAGCTGACACACACAGACTCAACAAGTTCATCAGGAATGCTGGCTCTGTCCTGGGGGTTGAGCTGGAATCTGTGGTGGAGGTGTCAGAGAGGACGTTGAGGAAGCTGCTCAGCATCCTGGACAACACCTCCCACTCCCTACATGCCACACTGAGATCCTGTCAGAGCACCTTCAGCCAAAGACTGAGACCACTGAGGTGCACCACAGAACGTCAGAGGAGGTCTTTCATACCTGCGGCTATCCGATTGTATAACTCCTCCCCCTTCTGCAGGATGAATACACATTATGAAAAGAGTTATTCAGCTTATGTGCAATACTATCAAACATCTTGTGCAATATATCTTCTATCATTTTGCATAAATCTGTTGTACTTATTGTATTTCATTTTATCATTTTCAGCACTGTCCTACACTTGCTTTTGGTATTTGTATTCTAGTTGGCTTTTAAAAAAATTTCTATTTTTCTATTTAACTACTAGCACTTTCTGTAATTGTGTATTTACCTAATTGCTGTTTACTGTTTCAGTACTCTGGCAAAATAATTTCTTTCAAAATAAATAAAGTTTATATTTATCTTTATAACAAGGTAGAACACTTTCGGTGCTGGCTCTAAATTCTCAAGCTTCATTTATTAAATTACATTAAATATGTTGAAGACAAAATATATAATAATTTTAATAATCAAGTTAGGAGATAAAAATATATGATTAAAACAGATTTAATAAACGGCATCATAGTCACTGAGTGATAGTAGAGCCCTGAACCAAATGAGCAGCCCAGTGCTCATAGATTTAAAGAGTAGACAACACAGTGATTGTGCAATTTATTGCAATTATTTATAATAATAATAATAATGCATAATTTATGAAGTCTCCAGTTTTCCTTTGAGTGAAAATTAGGACTAATATGAGACAAGAGACTTTCTTTTATGCTTCAATGAACTGAAAAATACACTGGACTTTTGCGGTTATGGATGGTTTCACACAAATAAGAGTGGAAAAACGGCATTACACAAGGTAAGACCACTTTATGGTTAATTTAGGCTTATAAAGTGTGCTTGTATTGGGTGGTAGTGGAATTTTTGGTAGTAAATGTGGCATAAATGTTAATCTTATTTGTTGTGAAGACAGCATGTGAGCGCACACAGCCACTGATTAATCACTCCCTCTTGTGGTCAATTTTCACACTGCTCTGTGAAAGAAAAACAACACCCCCACCCCCCACCCACCCATCACGACCATACAACCATAGATGTTGATATGGAGAGATAGCTTCAACACCTGGCCACCACTGTTGGATGAGCTTTACAGCACTCATACGCAAGAAGAAGAAGAAGAATCCATGGCGTAATCGGGTTTGGTACCACTTCACTCCAGTGTGGGAAAGCAGAGCAAATGGAGCAACAGATGACGCTTCAAGTTTTTTTTGTTGTTGTTGTTTTTTCAGCAGTTACCTCGCAATAACTTTTGAGTCCATATTTCCAGCCTGTGGACACACAGATTCGTTGAATTGTTTGGATGGATTGCACACCATAACTTGATTAAGTTTTACTTTAACCTGGAGTTCACCTCCAATAATATACTGGAAGCTTTGACTGTGAGGCACGTGATTATGTGCCTGAAGACTCTGAAAGAAAAAACGTGTTGTGGGCTGGGGTGTTTGGCTGGCTTGGTTTTTGTTTTCTGTTTCTCCCACCAGGTGGTATGCATTCAGGACTGAGTGGCTGAGCATTAGGACCTCACTCTGAACACCTGAGGCTTGTAATCACGTGCAGGTCATCAGGACTCACAGCTGTGGTGTATTCTGTCTTGATCAGAGAATGCTGCATTTAAACCTTGAATGCACAGTGTGTGATTGCCAGAGACTCGACCTTGTGAGCAGACGTGTGAGATCGACGTCAGGAGAACAATCTCACCATCACGGATGCAGAGACCGCTCCAGGTTTGACGCCGCAGTCTGTGAAGGAGGATTGGGTGAGGTCTCACGCTCTTCAGCACACTTCCTGAGGTAATTTGGTTTTGGTGACTTTTATGAAGTAATGACAGTGGATTTGGTGTCCCTCACACCTTGTTGTATCGAGCTGTCACGTTATGCTAATTGTCTACTCAGCTTCTGCTGCAGTGGAGATTTGAACTGAGTTGTTCCGTGCCTGCAGGGTGAGAAGCTGATGTATAGATTTAAGCCAGGAAGTGTTTGCTGATTGCGTGCACCTTTGAGTTGTGTCTCTCTGTGTGGAGTTGGACTCACCTCCATGTTTTCTTTCTTCACAGACTTGGTTTGTCGCGGCCACCTGGGGGGTGTCGGCGGGGTCCCTGGGTCCGAACTGCTGTGGCTCCGGACCGTTTGCGCTGTTGAGAGCGCGCCGTGTTTCCACCTCACCAGACCGCGGACTTTTTAGTTGTTTAGCACTTCACTCACTGTTATGTTTATTAAATTCTGTTACCTTTTGAACCGTGCTCTGCTTATTTTATGCTGGGTCCTTTCAAACGCTGGGTCGGTGCTACGACCGCGTCCGAAACATAACAAAACGGTGTGTTTCGGCAAAGATATGATGCACTAGAAGATGCTGTGCGCTTTATTCGGGGGGAACGCCGAGGCTCTGGAAGGCTGCGTGGCTATCGAGTTATGCATGACAGATGCTGTTGTATAAATAAACTATATTTCATACGGAGTCTTACAGCTGTGCAAGTTGTAGCAACTTACTCCCTCATCTCACGGGATCCCATTCTCTCGTGAATCCTGTTGCTGTCTGCTGTGTGTGTGTGTGTGTGTGTGTGTGTGTGTGTGTGTGCACCTATGTGTTCAGTCTCCCCCCACCTGATTCCACTCACTGTGTGCTCTGAGAGGCATGAGGTGATTGCGAGGGAACACAAAAACTTTAGCGAGGGAATGCAATAATCTGGGCCAAAAGAAGATTAACCACCATGTCCCTAGGTGGGCTCCGTAGATATGAAAAAAGAGCAAGCTGACAAAAAAACAAGACACAAACAACAAAAAAAACAACAGCTACCAGAGAGAGGACGCTGTTCAGGATTGCTGGCGGTCCTTATACAGATTTGGTGAAACCTGATTACACACAAATTTAACCTCTTCCAAGGGGATTGGGGTTGGCCGATGCCTACTTCACTGGAAAATCACAATGTCTACAGTGAAACATTGTGATGGATATTGAAATGGGGTGGTGCGGGGGGGGTGTATGTGGGTTTGTACATACTTTATTTTCTGCTCTTTAAAATGTCTATTCATGAATTAAAAAAATACTATCTCTGTATTTCTTATTACCAATTAACGACTTTACCATAACTGACCAAGTAAGGGTGCACCTTCACTGATTTTCCAAGCAGCTCTCCTCAGCTTCATTCAGCTGAGTCAAGTCATGCTCAGTATAGTTAAAAAACAAAACAAAACAAACAACCCCCCCCCAAGAATTTCAGAGTGGGAGCCCCCAGCACATATCTCCCTAACTTCTGTGAGTCAAACTCTTCTTGATATCACAGATTCTTTTTCTTCTGGGCTCAGCAAGAAACGTGGACTCTGAGCTGTGCTATTAGAGCCGCTTCACACATAACACGAAGTTGGGCAAAAGAAGCACAAACCGGCTGAACAACCGGAAACAAAAAACGAAACATTCCACCTGCTGTCAGGAGGGGCACACAGTTGGACAGGTGTGCACGATACCGCGGTGACAGCTTCATGCATGCTCATGTGTGTGCACAAATACAGCGCGAGCACGTGGAACGCGTAGGCACCATATCGCGCTCCCACAGCGGTGGAGCAATTAGATGCTGGACATAAATCAATAAATATATGGAAGCCCACAATGATGTGAAGCACAGATTCAGAACATTAGAGGATCAATGAATGTGCTGTTTAAATGTAACAGTCATGTTACTGGTCATGAATCTGTTGTCACTGTATAAAAAAAAGAAAACACCAGTCTATAATAATTCATTCCTGTTATGAAGAGCGGACAATATAGGTCATCCCCCTGTTCCACATGACTCATGGTCATGCATGTAAACAGGCAGATGACAAGAATGAAGCCGTGTGCTAATTATGCGGACACATCAGTTGGCGCCGCGTGTACAGAGAGTGGTGTGCTGAAGGACATGGCATCATATGGCCCATAACCCATGCGGCGGACGTGACAGGCTGACTGCCAGCTGAGTGTTCACATGATCACACGGAGCTTGTCACATAGGGCAGCCCCTGATGTTGTGCGCACTGACGAGTTTGCTGCTGCGCGCTGATGAGTTTGCTGCTTCCCGCTGTAAAAAGTGACATGTGCTTTTATGTATTTCCACATGAAGACAGCATGCGCATGCACGCACCTCACTGTGGAGTGTTGTAAGGTCATGTCCGTCATAACGCGGCACGTGTTCTCCAGCTGTGACTTGCGGGTCCACAGATACCAACAGCTGCTGCTCACAGCGACAGACCCACCTTTGCGATCAGTGCACAGAACAAAGTGTAACTCTCTGTTTCTTTGTTATGTGATTATTTATTTGTTATGTAATTATGTATGTAGTTATTGTAGTATTTATGTATATACTTGTCCTGGCTGTGTTCTCTGTATTTTTAATGTAACATGTCATGTGCACTGAGCCGTCATTTCCAGCTGTCAGTGAGTCGCTGGCCGGCGATCAGCTGAGAGGCGCCTTGCTGTGCCGTGTGCACTCAAACGTAGCTGGCCGGTCCCCATGTGATCTTGTCTGTATATAACTGTCAGCATGTCATGAGAGCTTGAGAGCCCACCTATACATATGCATTGCATGGAGTCTTGTTCATGTTGTTGATGGCACGACATATGTCCTCCAGCTGAGTTGCGACTACACAGCGGTCAGCCGTTCCAGTTGGACATTACAGCTGTCCAGATGCACACTGCGCTGGACAGTGATCACACTCCAGCCACCTCAGTCGCACCTGACAATGTTGGTTCACCGGGGGGGGGGGACACACTTGCATGACATATGTGTTTCTTGGTAACAGCACACTTGTAGGGCACTTAGACATTGTGGGGCCATTTGCACAGCACAGCTCGAATGTGGTTACCTGCTCTTGTGCTGGCTGTGCAAGTAGCCCCGCCTTTTCTAAGTGCCCTGCGAGTGGTGTTGGATGTTTGTGAGTGGCACGTGGACTCCGGCCGACACCTGCTGAGGGGGGGTCAAATGGGCACTTGCCATCTTTTGGCCGCTGGTGTGAAGGTTGCCTCGATCACGTCAATCGGCCACAATGTGATATGGGCAATGATTTTGTGCAGCATATCGTGCTGCAGCACAACATGCCATGCGAATGCTGCAAACATGATCAACTGATAAATGCGACCTCATCATGCCCACGATTGGAATGGGTTACAGGCGCGATCAGGATGCAAATGTAGAGTACATGTGCTGTGCGTGTATGGTTGTGGCAACAGCTGCACAAGGCGTTTGAGGCGGCTCCAATTTTTCACGAGTGGCATGCAATTCCTCCTTTGTGCACAAGTTGTTTGAAGGGGCCCTTAACAGTGAACCACTCTGAACCCAAACACACAGACTCTTCCACCGGGGCTGGAGCAGACCCAAACTCCCCGCCTCATTTCAGCCTGCATACAGTTCACGATGGCTCAATGCATCTCAGGCAGGGGGACTGTTGGGAAAGTGTAGTGACACGGACCCACAACAGGGGGCGCAAATGAACGGTCAATAGATGAGCCAAAAGGTAACAATTTAATGTTGTGAATGTGCACAACGATTATACAGACAATCACAGAATCTGATAGCAGTCAATACACAAAGGTGACGTGTGGGCAGGCTCGAGGATAGAAGACGTCTGTCCTGAGAAGAGCCGGAACCACACGATTTCCACAGCCACAGAACCCGGAGAATACTGGAGCCGCCAAGTCCCGAATTCCCAGGTGATCACCGTCCCCGACTGTCGGATTTGGTACTGCTGGCGAGGAGCACAAACAGTGAGATGTGGGTGTGTGCACACCCAGTAACAAAAACAGTCAGAAGGTGGAAAGTCACCTCCACCTCTAATCACACACTCATGCAGCTCCTGTCTAACCACTTATCTGGTTTGGGTGTGAAGCGAAGCCGTCGCTGTTCACACCAAACGCCAATCCACAGATAATGAAACGCCACAGGAATACGGCTGCAAAGAAGTTCAGGTTATTATTCAATGATTTAAGTCAGCAGAGAAAAGTACCTTCACAGGTAGATGATATCTCGTCAGCGAGGTGGAGATGACATCCGGCTTTTATGAAGTGATGAAATGAAGATGGGTGACAACTGTCATGAGTTGATGTGTGACAGCTGTCACTCCCGGTTGTGTCCGTGTGCCCTCTTGTGCCTGAAGCCCGCACTTCAGGCAGGGCGCCATCTGGTGGTGGGCCAGCAGTACCTCCTCTTCTGGCGGCCCACACAACAGGGACTCTTCTTTACATATTTCAGATAACTTTTTTCTGTGCTATGCTTTAAACTTGGATGAAGAGTTATGTGCCACCACAGGCACCAAGCTGCTCTGAGCCAAGCAACAGCACATGCTGCTGGAGTGCGCTCATCTCTCGGCCACCATCCTTCATTTGTGCGGTCTCTGACCGGCACGCCTTAAAGTACATATTTATAAGTGCTCAGTTGGATCTCTGAGGAAATCTCTTGCATGAACAAATAAATATTTACATTAATGCAGGGGCAATGCAATTTTGTGTGTGTGTGTGTGTGCGCGCATGTGAAAGAGAGAGAGGGGTGTAGCATCACATAGGTGGCTCATCATCGTGATGTCACTCAGTCATCCACGAAGGCCATGGAATGCCAACCCTATTAGGGATGTTTCAGCTGAAATTTAGTGAACATCTGACAAATTTGGTTATAACAACAGAACAAAGAGTGACTGATGCATGTACAGACACATGCACTTCAATCCTGCGTCCCCTTTGTGGCCTTGTGGCCGGTGGGGGATAAGAATAAATATATGAGTTGAATTAAGAGAATATTTCTGAAATCTTACCAGCGTAGCCTTGTTTGCAGTTACAGATGATCTGGTTCGATGACTGGTCTGCATAGCAGGAGTGACCGTTAAAGTGATCCGTGTCAGGGTTACCGGGACAAGGGCAGGGGCGACAGTGTTCCCCTGAGCCAAGCACTGGATTTCCAAAGAACCCATCCACACAGCTTCAACAAATGAAAAACATTTAGCATTATTATTGTGATCAAATCAAAACTAAAAGAAATCGTCCATGATCCTTACCGCTCACAGAAGTGTCCTGCTGTGTAGTCTCTGCAGTCTCTACACTCTCCAGTGTGGGGGTCACAGCTGTCTGCATGGCCATTACACTGACAGGGGCTGCAACTCGGGAAGCCCCACTGACCTGGTTGGCAGTCTGAGCACTGGCGTCCAGTTACACCCTGTCTGCAGTGGCACTGGCCTGTAGCTGGATCACACTGGTTGCTCAGTGAACCCTGAGAATGGCAGTCACAGGCTGGATGGGAATGAGAGAATGATGTTCAAAGGTTACTCCAAAATGTCAAATGTTGAAAATAGCAAATAAAGTGCTGACAGAAAATGTCACATTCAAAAAAATGATAAATGATCTTTCAACATTCTTCGTTTTGGTTTACCCAGGGATCACTGAGTTGATGCCTCATCCGACTGAGGCGATCTGCTCTGATTAGTTCAGTTGGATTGGAAAATGTGCATTATTTTAGGTCCCAAGGACAAGGATCGGGAAACACTGCACTATATTCTGACTGAGACATTTAGTGCTGTCAGAAAAACAAATCCTAAAAGTCTTCATGTGCTCAGGGTTTTAATATTAACAGAGTTACAGTAGTGTTCAGAATAATAGTAGTGCTATGTGACTAAAATGATTAATCCAGGTTTTGAGTATATTTCTTATTGTTGCATGGGAAACAAGGCACCAGTAGATTCAGTAAATTCTCACAAATCCAACAAGACCAAGCATTCATGATATGCACACTCTTAAGGCTATGAAATTGTATTAGTAAATCACTGCCAAGCTGCAGTAGTTCAATGCATGACTCCATGTGATGATATTCACAGTGTCTCCAAACTGGACACTGGTAACTCTCAGAATACACAGTATCTTTCAGGTTTTGGACACGGAAGAACTCTCACATTTCATTTATGAGAACACTGTCAGTTGTGTCTCCAAGTCCTGAAGCCAGATTACTTGCAAATTCCAGAGAAACAGTCTGATAACTGAAGTATGGTCAGGTTTAATCTTATTGACTATATGATATACTGATATGGCAGAATGAGCATGACTGGAAAAGGAATTACCATATTCGTGCAGGCCCCAGGGTTATGTATAAGCCCACCACCTCTTTTCCAGAAAGTTAGTTAAATACCCACCCAAAATTACATTTTTTTTTGTAATTAAAGTTTATTAAACTCCTACCTAAAATAAATTAGTTCTGAGACCCCAACACATTGTAAAAATGAAATAATAATGAATTTTTACAATGTTTATCTTGTTTCTTCCATGTCTGACTTGTGATTATGTCATACTTTTGACCTGTAGTCTTATTTTGAAAGACTTGTGCAAGAAATGGGACATGTTAAGTAGCAATGGCTTGCTTTGTAGCCCCAGTCACACGGTGACTGCTATCAGTTTCTATCAGTTTCTGTTCGTTT
Organism: Thalassophryne amazonica; assembly: GCF_902500255.1. Taxonomy (NCBI): domain Eukaryota; kingdom Metazoa; phylum Chordata; class Actinopteri; order Batrachoidiformes; family Batrachoididae; genus Thalassophryne; species Thalassophryne amazonica. Next base: position 49,401,621 of record NC_047108.1, on the reverse strand, counting down.
TTGTCCAAGAAAAGTCTTTTTTCTATCTGCAAAATGAGTTCTTTGTCAGCTAATGTCTGCAAAATTTGTCAGAAAGTTTTGTGTGTGTTCAAAACTTAGAGAGGAGTTCAGAGTGAGATCCTTCCTGGACGTTAGTATGTATGAGTGTATGTTTGAGTGTGAGGAAGTGGGATACAGCAAGCACACACAGCGCTTCTGCACGCAAACATGGACAAAACTGAGTTCATGTGTTAGGGCCCCTTCACACACAGTGCGAATAAGTACAACTCAGGGCGACTCACGATGAAACAGCTTGTATGAACGAACCACGAAACATCACACCGACTGGCAAATGTGCATGATCCTGGTGCGACAGTGTGTGCATGCAACGGTGTCTTTTAAGCAGGAACACAGTGGGAGCAGCTGTAGCTGCTCCCACTGTGTTCCATGGGACGAGGTGCACCACATCGCGCCGCTGATGTGGAGGAAAATAAAATAAAAACCAGCTGTATAATTAGTGAATATCACTGGGTTGATATAAATAATACATAAAAGGGGACGCGATACAGAACCCCATGGTTAAATAACCCTGGTAAAAAAAAAAAAAAGCCACAGGATTCGAACTCGCACCCTCTGATTACCAGACAGAAACTTTACCACTGTCTTGTAACAGGAGCCTGAAATGGCTAAAATCAACAAGCAGATAAATGTATTTTTTAAAAAAAGAAAAAAAAAAATCTGCTGTGATAACTGACCAAACTGCATTTGTTACAGCGTATTTCTGCTGATATGTGACTGAAAATGGCGTATTTGTCTCACTCTTGGCTTGTCCTGGTCCTGCGGCATGCCGCTCACAGCCCTCACACCCCAATACGTGTGTCCCGTCAGACGTGACATTCAGATCACTTGCTGCATGTCCACATGAATGGACAGTCCATTTCTCCAACCTGTCGCAAAAGCAATATATATTTTTATGTATTTCCACACAAGCATACACATGCACATGTCCGTCAAAACACGGGACGTGTGCTGCAGCTGTGATGTCCAGAACCGGAGATGTTTCAACAGCTGTGGGCAGTCAGCCATGCCCCCTGTCCTGTCTGCACACAGAGCAAGATGTCACTCTGTGATCAGATGAGAAATGCCTCGCCTGCGCGGGGGGGGGGGGCAGCACGCGAAACACACGCACATGGGTTGTGGGGGGAGCTGACACTCTGGCACACCACATGTGCACTTGGCAACTTCACAGTTGTGGGCACTTCGACAAATTTCACTGCCAGCTTAACAGTGCAGACTGTTTTCGTGATGATAGTGCAAATGGCCACACATTTTCTAAATGCCATGCGAGCGGTGTTAGATGTTCATGCGTGTCACCTGGAATTTGGCCATCACCTTCCACGATAGGGTTCGATGGGCTCGCACAGCGCACACTCTGTCTTTCAGCTGCTGGTGTGCACAAATAGTTGTGGCAACAGGTGTACGAGACAGATGCAGCTACGATTTTACACCTTTTGCATACGATTCCTGCTTCATGCACACTTAATGCGCAATTCGACCAAGTTCGCACTATGTGTGAAGAGACCCTAAACAGCAACAGACTGGATGTTCCACTGTTTTCACTGAGAGGTTGAGTGGAAAATTATGGCTGTTTTATCTTCACAAGGTGGAAAAAATGGACTCCAACAAATGGATCATTTAACTGCAGTCACCTGCATTTAAACAGGTTGGAACCTTTGAAGGTTTCATGAGTGCCAGAGTTTTCTGCTTTAATATAAACGCTGTGCAAAATGTTTCAGTGGAGCAAATTATTGTCCTTGTGGTTAATATTAAAAACTGGCCGTGCAAGTGACATCATTTACTGTATTTGTTTGCTGCCAAGATGAAAAAGGACCAGGCATCAGCTGACAAGGGGCACATTTAATAAATGACAGAAGAATAGGAAAAAAAAAAAACACCAGACACAGACAGGTGATTTATTCTTTATTTGTGAAGAAATCAGACATTTTATTGAAGTGGATGGTCCGCCAAACATAATATTTGACAGAGTTTATGCAAAGGCTCATCCCCCTTCAGAGAAAATTTAGCACAGGGTGCTCAGGGCGCTCAGACACGCGAATACGGTCCATAAAAAGGCTGAACAAATGTTGTGTGGGCCGCTGAAGAGGAGGTACTGCTGGCCCACCACCACCAGAGGGCGCCCTGCCTGGAGTGCGGGCTCCAGGCACCAGAGGGCGCTGCCGCCTAACAGGAGCAGCCAGGGTGACAGCTGACGCTCATCATCCTTGACAGCTGTCACCACTCAACAGGATCAGCATTGGTATATCAGCCAGACGACATCTCCACCTCTTTGCCGAGATATCGTTCTACCTTGAAGGTAACGTACCTCAGCTGGTTGTGAGATAATAACCCTTTGTTGCTTGAGCGTTTTTTGTGAACTCTTTATTCGACGAGAGGAGGAGGTGGTTTTCCACCGTACGTATTGCTGGGTGCACACGCACCCACTTCTAACTGTGTTTGCTCCTCGCCAGCAGTACCAGATCCGACACGCGGAGGCAGTGGCCACCTGGGAGTTCGGGACTTGGAGGCTCCAGTATTCCCGGGGTTCGGTGGCGGAGGAAATCGTGTGGTTCCGGTTCGACTTCGGACTGATGTCTCCTATCTTCGAGCCTGCCCACATGACATCTTGTATTTCAATCAATCAACTCAATCAACTTTTTTTTTATATAGCGCCAAATCACAACAAACAGTTGCCCCAAGGCGCTCTATATTGTAAGGCAAGGCCATACAATAATTATGAAAAACCCCAACGGTCAAAACGACCCCCTATGAGCAAGCACTTGGCTACAGTTGGAAGGAAAAACTCCCTTTTAACAGGAAGAAACCTCCAGCAGAACCAGGCTCAGGGAGGGGCAGTCTTCTGCTGAGACTGGTTGGGGCTGAGGGAAAGAACCAGGAAAAAAGACATGCTGTGGAGGGGGGCAGAGATCGATCACTAATGATTAAATGCAGAGTGATGCATACGGAGCAAAAAGAGAAAGAAACAGTGCATCATAGGAACCCCCCCACAGTCTACGTCTAAAGCAGCATACACAAGGGATGGTCCAGGGTCACCTGATCCAGCCCTAACTATAAGCCTTAGCGAAAAGGAAAGTTTTAAGCCTAATCTTAAAAGTAGAGAGGGTATCTGTCTCCCTGATCTGAATTGGGAGCTGGTTCCACAGGAGAGGAGCCTGAAAGCTGAAGGCTCTGCCTCCCATTCTACTCTTACAAACCCTAGGAACTACAAGTAAGCCTGCAGTCTGAGAGCGAAGCGCTCTAATGGGGTAATATGGTACTACGAGGTCCCTAAGATAAGATGGGACCTGATACCTGATAACCTGATAATAATGAATTACAATAGTCCAGCCTAGAGGAAATAAATGCATGAATTAGTTTTTCAGCATCACTCTGAGACAAGACCTTTCTGATTTTAGAGATATTGCGTAAATGCAAAAAGGCAGTCCTACATATTTGTTTAATATGCGCTTTGAATGACATATCCTGATCAAAATGACTCCAAGATTTCTCACAGTATTACTAGAGGTCAGGGAAATGCCATCCAGAGTAAAGATCTGGTTAGACACCATGCTTCTAAGATTTGTGGGGCCAAGTACAATAACTTCAGTTTTATCTGAGTTTAAAAGCAGGAAATTAGAGGTCATCCATGTCTTTATGTCTGTAAGACAATCCTGCAGTTTAGCTAATTGGTGTGTATCCTCTGGCTTCATGGATAGATAAAGCTGGGTATCATCTGCGTAACAATGAAATTTAAGCAATACCGTCTAATAATACTGCCTAAGGGAAGCATGTATAAAGTGAATAAAATTGGTCCTAGCACAGAACCTTGTGGAACTCCATAATTAACTTTAGTCTGTGAAGAAGATTCCCCATTTACATGAATAAACTGTAATCTATTAGACAAATATGATTCAAACCACCGCAGCGCAGTGCCTTTAATACCTATGACATGCTCTAATCTCTGTAATAAAATTTTATGGTCAACAGTATCAAAAGCAGCACTGAGGTCCAACAGAACAAGCACAGAGATAGGTCCACTGTCCGAAGCCATAAGAAGATCATTTGTAACCTTCACTAATGCTGTTTCTGTACTATGATGAATTCTAAAACCTGACTGAAACTCTTCAATAGACCATTCCTCTGCAGGTGATCAGTTAGCTGTTTTACAACTACCCTCTCAAGAATCTTTGAGAGAAAAGGAAGGTTGGAGATTGGCCTATAATTAGCTAAGATAGCTGGGTCAAGTGATGGCTTTTTAAGTAATGGTTTAATTACTGCCACCTTAAAAGCCTGTGGTACATAGCCAACTAACAAAGATAGATTGATCATATTAAGATTGAAGCATTAAATAATGGTAGGACTTCCTTGAGCAGCCTGGCAGGAATGGGGTCTAATAAACATGTTGATGGTTTGGATGAAGTAACTAATGAAAATAACTCAGACAGAACAATCGGAGAGAAAGAGTCTAACCAAATACCGGCATCACTGAAAGCAGCCAAAGATAACGATACATCTTTGGGATGGTTATGAGTAATTTTTTCTCTAATAGTCAACATTTTGTTAGCAAAGAAAGTCATGAAGTCATTACTAGTTAAAGTTAATGGAATACTCAGCTCAATAGAGCTCTGACTCTTTGTCAGCCTGGCTACAGTGCTGAAAAGAAACCTGGGGTTGTTCTTATTTTCTTCAATTAGTGATGAGTAGAAAGATGTCCTAGCTTTACGGAGGGCTTTTTTATAGAGCAACAAACTCTTTTTCCAGGCTAAGTGAAGATCTTCTAAATTAGTGAGACGCCATTTCCTCTCCAACTTACGGGTTATCTGCTTTAAGCTACGAGTTTGTGAGTTATACCACGGAGTCAGACACTTCTGATTTAAAGCTCTCTTTTTCAGAGGAGCTACAGCATCCAAAGTTGTCTTCAATGAGGATGTAAAACTATTGACGAGATACTCTAACTCCCTTACAGAGTTTAGGTAGCTACTCTGCTCTGTGTTGGTATATGACATTAGAGAACATAAAGAAGGAATCATATCCTTAAACCTAGTTACAGCGCTTTCTGAAAGACTTCTAGTGTAATGAAACTTATTCCCCACTGCAGGGTAGTCCATCAGGGTAAATGTAAATGTTATTAAAAAATGATCAGACAGAAGGGAGTTTTCAGGGAATACTGTTAAGTCTTCTATTTCCATACCATAAGTCAGAACAAGATCTAAGATATGATTAAAGTGGTGGGTGGACTCATTTACTTTTTGAGCAAAGCCAATAGAGTCTAATAATAGATTAATGCAGTGTTGAGGCTGTCATTCTCAGCATCTGTGTGGATGTTAAAATCGCCCACTATAATTATCTTATCTGAGCTAAGCACTAAGTCAGACAAAAGGTCTGAAAATTCACAGAGAAACTCACAGTAACGACCAGGTGGACGATAGATAATAACAAATAAAACTGTTTTTTGGGACTTCCAATTTGGATGGACAAGACTAAGAGACAAGCTTTCAAATGAATTAAGCTCTGTCTAGGTTTTGATTAATTAATAAGCTGGAATGGAAGATTGCTGCTAATCCTCCGCCCCGGCCCGTGCTACGAGCATTCTGACAGTTAGTGTGACTCGGGGGTGTTGACTCATTTAAACTAACATATTCATCCTGCTGTAACCAGGTTTCTGTTAGGCAGAATAAATCAATACGTTGATCAATTATTATATCATTTACCAACAGGGACTTAGAAGAGAGAGACCTAATGTTTAAAAGACCACATTTAACTGTTTTAGTCTGTGGTGCAGTTGAAGGTGCTATATTATTTTTTCTTTTTGAATTTTTATGCTTAGATTTTTGCTGGTTATTGGTGGTCTGGGAGAAGGCACCGTCTCTACGGGGATGGGGTAATGAGGGGATGGCAGGGGGAGAGAAGCTGCAGAGAGGTGTATAAGACACAGCTCTGCCTCCTGGTCCCAACGCTGGACAGTCACAGTTTGGAGGATCCAGAAAATTGGCCAGATTTCTAGAAATGAGAGCTGCTCCATCCAAAGTGGGATGGATGCCGTCTCTCCTAACCAAGACCAGGTTTTCCCCAGAAGCTTTGCCAATTATCTATGAAGCCCACCTCATTTTTTGGACACCACTCAGACAGCCAGCAATTCAAGGAGAACATGCGGCTAAACATGTCACTCCCGGTCTGATTGGGGAGGGGCCCAGAGAAAACAACAGAGTCCGACATTGTTTTTGCAAAGTTACACACCGATTTAATGTTAATTTTAGTGACCTCCGATTGGCGTAACCGAGTGTCATTACTGCCGACGTGAATTACAATCTTACCAATTTACGCTTAGCCTTAGCCAGCAATTTCAAATGTCCCTTCGATGTCGCCTGCTCTGGCCCCCGGAAGACAACTGACAATGGTTGCTGGTGTCGCTAACTTCACATTTCTCAAAACAGAGTCGCCAATAACCAGAGTTTGATCCTCGGCGAGTGTATCGTCAAGTGGGGAAAAACGGTTAGAGATGTGAACGGGTTGGCGGTGTACACGGGGCTTCTGTTTAGGGCTACGCTTCCTCCTCACAGTCACCCAGTCAGCCTGCTTTCCCGACTGCCCGGGATCTGCCAGGGGGGAACTAACGGCGGCTAAGCTACCTTGGTCCGCACCGACTACAGGGGCCTGGCTAGCTGTAGAATTTTCCACGGTGCGGAGCCGAGTCTCCAATTCGCCCAGCCTGGCCTCCAAAGCTACGAATAAGCTGTACTTATTACAAGTACCGTTACTGCTAAAGGAGGCCGAGGAATAACTAAACATTTCACACCCAGAGCAGAAAAGTAAGGGAGAGACAGGAGAAGCCGCCATGCTAAATCGGCTAAGAGCTAGTAGCTACGCAACCTAGCGGATTCCTAAAAACACACAAAGTGAATAATGTGTAAATAATTTAGAGGTGATTCAGCAGAAGGAGTGCCTTAATTAAGGCACCAGACAGGCCATGAAGCAGCACAGGTAACGCACGACAACAGCGAACGCACGACAACGGTGCTAAAATAAAATAAAAATCGACTAAACACGCTGTGGAGCAGCACAGGTAACGCACGACAACAGTGCTAAAATAAAATAAAAACGAAAGCGTTAGCAAGCTAGTTAGCTTGCCAACGCTGATGAAAGTTAGCTGATAAAAGTGCTCCGTCGCGATGTTTCGACCGTTAGAGGTCTTCCTTAGGCGTTGGAGCACAGTGAAAAAGTAAAAAAAAAGTAAAAAAGTAAAAAAGTCTTGAAAAAGACTGTTAGTTCAAAGTCCAAAGCAGCAGGTAGCAGTCTCTGTGTAAACAGTCCCAACAGAGAGCCAAAATTCTGATGCAACGTCTTCCTCCTTCCTCCGCCCAATCAGAAATGAACATCCATCCATGCTACCAAGTCAAGTAGCTTATGTATTTGACTCACTATTGTAATCTGTTGTTGTTGTTGTGCATTTTCACAACAGTAAAGTGTTGTATTTGGCTTTATCCATTATCCGTTCATTTGCGCCCCCTGTTGTGGGTCCGTGCTCCTACACTTTCCCCAACAGGATATCTCGGCCAGCGTCATGGATCCCGAGGGGCGTCAACCGGCTGTTGAACGGCCAATGGAAGAACAGGGCGCGCAGGCATCCGCAGGAGGGGTGATCGGTGAGTTGCAGCGGATCCTCACCGCTTTCACGACTCGGTTGGATTTGATGACCGAGCAGAACGTCCTCCTGAACCGCAGGGTGGAGGCTCTCGCCGCGCAGGTGGAAGCGCGCCCTCCGGGCGCCGCTGCGGCTCTCCCTCCCGTCAACCCTGTGCGTAACAGTGACGTTCCACTGGTCGTTCAACGACCCCTCCCACCTTCCCCGGAAGCATACATAAGCCCTCCAGAGCCGTACGGAGGCTGTGTGGAGACGTGCGCGGATTTCCTTATGCAGTGTTCGCTCGTCTTCGCACAGCGTCCCGTCATGTACGCGACTGATGCTAGCAAAGTAGCTTATGTGATAAATCTGCTTCGTGGTGAGGCACGCGCTTGGGCTACAGCGCTCTGGGAGCAAAATTCACGGCTCCTTCAGACATATGATGGGTTTGTGAGGGAGTTCAGAACAGTGTTCGATCACCCAAATAGAGGAGAGACCGCTTCAGCCGTGCTGCTGTCAATGAGACAGGGGCGCCGGAGCGCAGCTGCCTATGCAGTCGACTTCCGCATCGCGGCTGCGAGGTCCGGCTGGAATAGCACTGCCCTCCGCGCCGCCTTTGTAAACGGACTGTCATTGGTTCTAAAGGAGCACCTGGTGGCTAAGGACGAACCGCGGGATTTAGACAGGCTTATCGATCTCGTCATACGATTAGACAATCGGTTAGAAGAACGCCGTCGGGAACGAGACGAAGGGCGTGGCCGGGCACGCGCCGTCCCTCTCCCTTCCGGTTCCGATCGCGTTCCGCCCTCCTCACGCTCCACGGCCCCCGCGCCATGTGTGGTCACAGCTCCCCCTGCTGACGAAGCTATGGACACGAGCAGGGCCACATTTAGGGCACCAGATAGACAGAGGAGGCTGGCCCGCGGAGCGTGTTTTGTTTGTGGTTCGATAGAGCATCAGCTAAGAGACTGCCCCGAGCGGTTAAACACCAACGCCCGCCCCTAGAAACTGGGCTAGGGGTGGGCCGAGACATTCACGTGGGACACACCCACATCGCCACACGACTCCCAGTTACAATCCTTTATGAGGATTTAACCCTGAAGGCCCCAGCACAGGTGGACACGGGCTCTGAAGGGAATTTGCTAGACAGCAAATGGGCCAGGGAGATAGGGCTCCCTCAGGTAGCGCTTACCTCGCCTGTGCAGGTGCGGGCACTAGATGGCTCCCTACTCCCTCCAATCACTCACAAGACACCACCAGTAACCCTGGTGGTGTCGGGAAATCACCGGGAGGAGATCGAGTTTTTTGTAACTCCGACCACCTCCCGTGTGATTCTAGGGTTCCCTTGGATGTTGAAACACAATCCCCGGATCGATTGGCCGTCCGGGGTAGTGGTTCAGTGGAGCGAGACCTGCCATCGGGTATGTTTAGGTTCCTCGGTTCCTCCCGGTTCCCAGGCCAGGGAGGAGGTCAGAGCCCCGCCCAATCTAGGGACGGTGCCGGTGCAATACCATTACCTTGCGGAGGTGTTTCGCAAGGATCTGGCGCTCACCCTTGCCCCGCACCGCCCGTATGATTGTGCCATTGATTTGGTTCCAGGCGTTGAGTTTCCGTCCAGCAGGCTGTACAACCTCTCACGACCTGAGCGCGAATCAATGGAGACCTACATCCGGGACTCTTTGGCTGCCGGGTTGATCCGGAATTCCACCTCCCCAATGGGTGCGGGTTTCTTTTTTGTGGGGAAAAAAGATGGCGGACTACGTCCATGCATTGATTACAGGGGGCTGAACGAAATCACGGTTCGTAACCGATACCCCTTACCCTTGTTGGATTCTGTGTTCACGCCCCTGCATGGAGCCAAGATATTCACCAAGCTTGATCTTAGAAATGCGTATCACCTGGTTCGGATCCGGAAGGGAGACGAGTGGAAGACGGCATTTAACACCCCGTTAGGTCACTTTGAGTACCTGGTCATGCCGTTCGGTCTTACAAACGCTCCCGCGACGTTCCAAGCATTAGTTAATGACGTCTTGCGGGACTTCCTGTACCGATTCGTCTTCGTATATCTGGACGATATACTCATCTTTTCTCCAGATCCTGAGACTCATGTCCGGCATGTACGTCAGGTCCTGCAGCGGTTGTTGGAGAACCGGCTGTTTGTGAAGGGCGAGAAGTGCGAGTTTCACCGCACTTCTTTGTCCTTCCTGGGGTTTATCATTTCCCCTAACTCCGTCGCTCCTGATCCGGCCAAGGTTGCGGCGGTGAGAGACTGGCCCCAACCCACTAGCCGTAGGAAGCTGCAACAGTTCCTCGGCTTTGCTAATTTCTACAGGAGGTTCATTAAGGGCTATAGTCAGGTAGCTAGCCCCCTGACAGCCCTGACCTCACCAAAAGTCCCCTTCACCTGGTCGGATCGTTGCGATGCCGCGTTCAAGGAGTTGAAACGGCGCTTCTCGTCTGCACCTGTTCTGGTGCAGCCCGATCCTAGTCGCCAGTTGGTGGTTGAAGTGGACGCCTCGGACTCAGGGATAGGAGCTGTGCTCTCCCAGAGCGGGAAGACCGATAAGGTCCTTCACCCGTGTGCCTATTTTTCCCGCAGGTTGACCCCGGCTGAACGGAACTATGACGTCGGCAATCGAGAACTCCTTGAGGTGAAAGAGGCTCTT